>NC_080634.1:113605713-113905713 GCF_027579445.1 Ammospiza nelsoni
GAATGTTAAAGAAGTTGTGTTCAGCTGCTGTTAAGCTTCTCAGAATAATTTTTCCTTGATAAGTCAGACAGATTTGGTCTGTCGTCACAAATCAGTGTTCTCATTGGAAAAGTAATAAATAATCACAGAATGTTGAGGTGGGAGGTGCAGGAAGGGGCCTCTGTGGAGATCATCTCATCCATCTTCCCAGCTCCCAGCAGGGCCAGCTAGAGCAGGATGCTCAGAGCCGTGTCCAGACAGGTTTTAAATATTTCCAAGGGTGGAAAGACTCCACAGTCAGCCTGGACAAAGCTCTTCCTGCTGGGTCACCCCTGATGTAGAAAATCTCTATTTTCCATGTACCAGTGCATGGGGTTGTTCTTCCCCTGCTGCAGGACTTGGCATTTGCCTGTGCTGAATGCCCAGGATTGGTGTTGGCCCATTTCTCCAGCCTGTTGGTGTCCCCCTGAGTGGTCACACAGCCATCTGGTGTGTCAGCTTGTCCTTCAGCCCTGTACCCCCCAGAGATGGCTTTTTGGGTAGTGATGGTTTCAGCATCTATAGCTGAAGCCCAGGAGCTGTTCAGCTGATGGATTGTGTTAAAAATGCATTTGTGCAGCAGGTTGTGAGTCTGTTGTGTTCAAGTTCAGGTATTTTTGATTGTTCAGGAGTTTAGGGTTAGTCCATTTTATGTTCCAGTTGATCAGCAGGTGTGTTACTGTTGGTTTTTACCTTTAGTCAGTAAGCTTGGATTATTTTAGATCAGAGGCAGACTAGATAAAGGCAGAATGTGAGGCCTTCCACTAGAAAACCTGGCAGGGATTGCAGTGTGGTTGTGCAAATTGCACAGTGTTTTCCCAGGTGTTTTCATGGCTGGAAATGCAGAATGGCACAGAGTGTGGAAGGCTGGGTTGTAGAAGTTCAGATAAAACTTCTTAGCAATGACTTGTGGCAAAGATATTTCACTGCAGGTTACAGTGGTGTTAGAAATGCAGCAAATTCAACCCCCCTGCAGTAGCCAGTGGCTGTGGCAGAGGAGGATGGTTGAACCCTGAGCAATAATAACTTAAATTGATGCAGCTAAATCTGGCAGTGTTCATCTCTGGTGCCTGTGCTAGCAGGGAGCCTGTCAGGCAGTCATTAGCTTTGCAAATTCACATTTAGTGCTTGCTGCTCACAACCTTCTCTGTGAAAAATACCTCCAAGTCCTCAAGATTTCTTGGTAGTCTTTGGAGCGATTTGCCTGCTTTCTTAAAAAAAAAAAAACTGTTTGAAATCCAAACAAGCTGAGAATTTTAAATGACCATTTAGAGCACTGTAATTTCTGTAGCTGTCCTTTACAGATGTCACTGTGTTTGAAAATGTTACCTAAGATGCCTTTAAAGTTCACAGAAGTCCCTTTAATCATTAGTGTATGGTTATTGAATGTTTTGGGCTGTACTCTGCTGTCTTCCTGTTTGCAGTTCTTTTAGTTGAAATGTTGTCTGTATTTTTCTCTGTTAGAATTCTTGTTGGAATTTTTATCACCTCAATATATTTTACTCCAAAACACTTTATTTAGGATGTACTTTTGCTATATTTTATATAGCAAATATGGTGGTTTTGAGCATTACTCTTTTGATATTAAAAAAATAGTATAAAAGCATGTTTCTATCGTTTTACAAAAACCCTGCATCTGTTACTGTGACTGAGAGCTTGTAGTTCCTAATGTTGTGGGATTTGATGACTAATACTGTCCATGATATAGCAGTCTGTCACTATCTGTTACCAAGATAAATTTCATAAAAGAGAGGAAAAAAAACCTTTAGGGAGCCTATTTTGTCATCTTTCAAATATTAAGTCTTACTGTAATGTTCATTTCCAAGTGACATTGCTACACATACTACATTCATAAAAATTAACAGCTTAACAGCTTTTTTTTTTAATTGGGACCATTTATGTGCTCTTTCTAGTAGAAGTATGAAAAATAGCTTCAGTGTGTGGTGTTAGGATGAGTGCATTGCAGACAGGCGTAATATGAACTGTTAGAGACTTTATGTTTTGTTTTTTTTTTTTAAAGTTTACCTGATCTGCCTCCAAAATTGGAATGTAGCTTTCTTGAGAGAGTAATGGGAAGTGTTTCACTCTGGTGAAATGTTGCATTTTGATGTGTTTGGTGTGCTGTTGTCTGAGAGATCTGCAGTTAGTGTTTGTAGCAAAATATTTGTCATTTTAGCTACAAAGTCTGTAAACCGTCAAGTCCTTACGTTTGTGCTCTTTGATGGAGGTGTAGTATTCCTAATGATACTTAATTTCCAAGATAAAGGAAGGCTCATAAAGGTGTTTCACTTGGCTTCTTACAGTCGGTACAGGCTCATGTAATCATAATTTTTCAAGGGAGGGAAGCTAATACTTTGTCCCGTGCAGTTTGCAGCCAGCTCAGAAGGTGTTAGGTGTTGTTAATGTGCTTTTTTCCCTTTCTTTCATACGGACTGGAGATTGAGAGCTCCCTCTTCAGCCTGTCTGCATCTTCATTCAGCAAGGCAGAGGGCTTAGAAGCAGGATGGTAGGGAAAAGTGGAGGAGAGACTTGTATTTTTTAGCAGCTCTGAGGTAAATTACTGCATCAGTCTGAACTATATTTACAGGTTCTGAGACAGGATTTCTCCTAGACAAACAAAGCTTTCTGGAAATTCTGCATATGTCTGCTAATAAGAGACTCTGAGAAATACAGTAGCTCACCTGTGCTAGAGCTGGTTATCTGTTATTTCATACTAATAAAAATTATAACTCTGTGTATAAACATTGTATATGTTAATAGGATTGGGGTTTTTTCCCTGCCATTCTAATATGTCTGACAGTTATATTCATAAAGTTGAAGACAGAGATTTCCCACTCTTTTACTTAGTAGCTGATTAGCCCTTGCTTTGTTTTAAGATGCACAGGCATACACCTGACAGCTCTGGAGCAGAATTTTGGGCAGAACATCCTTGTTACAGCTGTTGTGTGCATGACTGACATAAAGAAAAATGTTTGGGAGGGAGAACTTTAAAAGATAATCTGCTCAAAGGCCTGCTGAATAGCAAAGATAATATATATATGTAGTAAAATGGAAGATATTTATATGCTAATGTATCAGATACTGTGAGCTTCAATACTGCATGTTGACCTTTATTTTAACACACTGTGTGGGAATGCAATAACAAAGAATTGAAAGTACTTCCTGTAGGACTGATTATATTTGGGTGCTGTCTGCAAGTGGTATCTTGAGATTCAAATGTGAATTTGTGACCAAAAGTGTTGGTTTTTAGAACTACTGTAAAAATTGCAGAAAAGCTACCCACAGTAGAAAACATGAAAATATTTTTTTTCTGTAAAAACAACAACAAACCCTAAAACACAACAGATAAAAAGACCAGACAAGACCCCAGACACCTGTGTTAAATAAGCTTAATGCACGGAGAGAGGGGAGTTGTCCTGTAGAATTTCATTTTCTATATTGGAGCTACACTGTATTGGGCCTTAAATGTATTCATGTGTGTCAGTTGTTGCATACATACCCTTATTTTATTTGATGTGTTCAGAAATTATTCTGGCTTTATCTCTAATGTGGATAATTATATTCTGTTATCTTCTGGCACATTCTTCTTGCTATATGACAGTAGTCAATGGAATCTGTTACCCTGTTGTCTTGATAGTGTTCTCCAGGCAAAAATAGATATTTTTACAGGTAGGAACAGGTGGATGTAACTTGGGTTTTTTTTATAGCTGGAGCAGTAGATTATTCATTTTTATTTTCTTTCTCATTGTTCTGCATTTGGCTCTGTTTACTATATGCTTACTTCATAACCAGGCTGTTTTTATTCTTTGTAAGTTGCATTGAAGTCCTCAGATGTCTAGTTGTTAATTTTTTTTTTCTTCAGATGCTTTCATGTTTAAAAAAGTCTTGTCTAAAAGAGCCATTTTTTGCATCTTTTAGACCCTACATGTTTATTTGTGTTTACACCACAAAAGACCTGGAATTAGTAGCAGTTTGGGATTAAGTAAAGCACAAGAGTTGATTCACAAGGTAACTACAGTTGACCCAGTGCAGGAGAGTGAACTGCAGGATAATGAAGTTGCTCATCTCACAGGAGGGATTTTATGGTAATGCTCACCACCAAAAAGTGACCTGTTAAAGTTCCAAGGGGTTTGTGTGTTGCTTAAGAACAAAGGAGCATCAGGAATATGAAAATTTGCTGGTTTTTACAGTGAAAGCAGTTTATTAGAACAGGCATTCAGAAGTCTTGCATCACAATCAAATAAAATCAGAGTTAGTTAGACAGAAATAAATGCTGGGAGACTGTCGTTTTGCCTTACATAAACAAGTGTTGTCTTAATAAAAGCTGCTCAAGTGAAGCCGTTAGGTGAAAGGAGATGCTTTGTACCATAAAATGCAAAACACTGGCCAAAGAGAAAACTCAGTTTGATTCTTCTTTTATTATGTGTGAATGAGTTGTCTGCTCTGTAGAAACAGGCTTGGTAAATGCTTTGTTTTGCCAAAGACTAAAGTGAGCACTTAAGTAGGGCAAGATAATTGTGGAGGCTGAAAAGTTTCTTTATATCCATCTTCCTTGGTGCGAATGTTGAGGAAATATTTAACAGAGCTCCATTCTGTTCCTGGGGTGAAATGAGGTTGTTGAGGAGGCTGAGAAGGGGTCAGACATAGGGTGCTGGCACAGCAATTAATACTTGTACAAGGAGCTTCCCTTGAAGGGCCAGACAATGTCACTGAAAAGCCACAAGGAGCTGAGAAATGCAGGAGCTGAGCTATTGACTCAGATATGCAAATCTCATTAAGATGCTGTTCTGGAGAACAGTGGGGTGGCAAATGTGCTCATCTTGTTAAACTGCTGCTGGAGTGTAGGGATGAAAAGGAATTGAGGAGGTGATTCAGGGAAGTGGGATTTGGTTAGTCTTCCCTACCAATAAAACTGGTTGCAGCAGTAAATTTTAAGGTGGTTATAAACCAACTAAATTATGTTTGGTAAATTGTTTACATAGTGGAGTAAAATTCTTTAGGCCTCTGAGCAAATTAACAGATAAAAGAGTGCACTATTGGATTAATTACCCTTACTAAGATCCCTAAAGAAAATCTCCTGTTGAGGTCATTTAGAAAAAATAACCAGCAACAACAAAACAACAAAAAACCAACACAACCCCAGGTAATTTCTGAGCATAAGTGAAAACCGTGTAATTAAAAGAAGAAAATATGCTAAGAATAACTGCTCTGAGTTTGTTACTAGAAAAGCCCATTGTTAATAGGGGAAAAAAAAGAAGAGTGTGCTTCTTGGTCTGGTTGTGTATCATGTTTCCTTAAAAAGACTGTTATCAAAAGCTCTTTTCTGTGCCCTTAGAAATGTAAGTATCTTTTCCCTGTGAGCAATCTTTCTGAAAGGAGAATTAATGAAACATTATCACAAGACTTGAGATTCAACACTCGAGGTGTTTATTTCTACTGAAGTGAAACCAGCTGATTTCTCACTCAGTGTTTCAACTGGTGCATCTCATTACCATCCCAGAGCAGGGATAGAAACCCAGGATCCATCTCAGTTAAAGTCTCCCAGTTGTCCTTTCTGAAGCTGATCTGAGGTCAGGTCCTTAGTTTAAGCAGTGTAGAGAAGTTCCTGAGTTGATTTGTACTGTTTCTCATTAAAGAAGTAAGAACTATCATGGTTATTATTATTTTTTTTCTTCATTGTTTATTAAAGTGTGTTCACAGCCTTGAAAGAACAGGCAAAGGTCCAAACAAAACTCCAGAAGTCCTCAGGCAGTTCTGAAGAGCCCAGCTGGGCAACTTTGTGTCAGCTGGAAGCTGTCCTTGTCATTTTTATGGTGATCCATGGAAAGACTCATTTGACAACTCAAGCATTTCTGAGCTTGAAAGCTTTACCGGTTTGGCATGATTGGGGAAGGCAAATGAGAGGTGTAGGTTAGACTGTAGTGTGTATCAAAAGGGGCTAATAAGGCCTTTTTATAGTTCTTTTTGCTTGGGGTTCAAAGAGGGAAAGTGTAGAGCAGTCCACTGAGAAAAGTGACAGGAGACCAGGAGAGATGAGCTGCTCTCAAGGGGCCTTGTAAAACGATAAAAGTACAGATATGGGCAGGGAGCAAACAGAGGAACTTTTGCATGGAAAGAGTGATAAGACATTGGAATGGGCTGCCCAGGGAGGTGGTGGAGTCACCCTCCCTGGAGGTGTTCAGGGAACAGCTGAAGGTGGCATGTGGTGCCGTGGTCAGATTGACAAAACGATGTTTGGTCTCAGGTTGGACTCCATCATGCCGGAGGTCTTCTCCAGCCTTAATGATTTGCTGATTCTGTGAAGGTGGTCTGGGCTGAGCAGTCTGGAAAAGGGGCTGATAAATGGCCAGCATTTATGTAATGGCACTAGATCCATTTCCTGAGGAGCTGGAATGGCAGAGGCACAGGTGGGCAAACTTCTCCTTGCTCCAAGGGCTCTGTTGGAGCCCAGGGCAGAAAAAAATTTGTTCTGTCCTTACTGAAGGTGCTGCTCCCTGAGCCTGGTCTGGAAAGTCAGTGAATCACTGGTTTGGGAGCTCCATTATCCACAGGAAAGGAGCCTAAATCTATTTGAGGGGAAGCACTTTGTGGAGGAAGGATCTGGATTAAATTAGTGTTTTGTTTTTAAAAACAACAAAAGCAATTCTTGTTTTATTGGGAATTTTATTTACAAACAAAGGACTTCTTTGGCTTCAAGACAGAATTGCTCAGTTCCTTAAAAAGTACATTTCATTGACCAGTGATTTTCACCATAGCAAAAGTTTTAAGAATGAAATTTTAAACACTGTGATTTCACAAGCTAAACACTGCTTAGAATATTCTGTTTTGTTCAGAAGGCAAATACAGAACTCTGCAAGTGGGAAGCAGAAATATATGGGAGTAAAAGAAAAAAATGGGAAAATTTGCAGTTCAGAGGGAAAGGCAAGCCTATGAAAAAGTTTGGTGCCACTTGTTTTAATGCTTTTCTTACGTAAGTCAGTGATGTGATTCTGTTTGTCTTACAGCCTCAGAGCAAGGTGATTAGCAAATGAAATAGAGGAAAGATGTAAAAGTCATTAAGAAGAGAAAAAAAGGAACATTACTTCTTACATAACATGTAATTAACCTATGAAATTCACTGCCAACCTGTACTATTGAGGTCAAAATCAGAACAGAATTGAAAAATAATTAGAAATACATTTGCATAATGAGAAAATCCATGGTTCTTTTGTAGGATTTTCTGTGTTTCATGAAAGATCTCTGGGAGTATTGCCAGCTAGTACCTGGTTGTGAAAGGCTGGGGTAGGGAATTGCATGATAAACAGGTTGTGTAATTATCTGGCATTACTTGCATTTAAGCATAATGTAAGCTTGACTTGACTTCTTTATATTCCCTCTGAGAGCTCCTCTCTCTGCCCTGGCTACAGAAGGAGCTTGGGGAGGGGAAGCTCAGGGAACCAAGCTGGGAGTTGTGTGTAACCTCCTCCTTCCCAGGCTGCTGGGCATTGACAGCTGGTTTTCTGTGGTTTTCTAATAACTCCCGGTAAGAAAACAACTGATTTTATCTGCTAATTGTGAAGGGTGGGAGGTTCTGGTTTGAGGCAGGAGGGCACCAAGGGGGTGCTGTGCAGCCCAGAGCTTCAGCTGACTCCTTCTGCAGGCACCTTTCAAAAATAAAATGTCTTGTTCCTTCCTCTTTGTGGATTAATTAATTCTGATAGAATTGAGATAGAGTGTCAAATAAATCCACAGTTCCATGTGTTCATTTTAAGTGTGGTTTTTTATTGGTGGAAGAGAGGGTATTAATTTTGTTCTTCTGAATAACTATAATCTCTTGAGCAGTAAAACCTTGTTAATTCTCATACAGCTAATCCTCAAATAATAATTCACTTAGACTGACTTCACAACAAAAATAACTGCTTAAGCACAAATGCTTGTAACTTACTCTGTTTTGACCTGTAAATGGTACTTAAAATCCAAATGTATAGATAACTGGAAGCTGTTTAGGAACTTTTCATTATCACCAAAAGTCATTATCTCCCAAGCAGAAACAAAAAGGACAAATATTTTAAAAAGTATTGAAGCTAACAGTTCTAGAAAACACAGAAATAATGTTTGGAAGAGGAAAGCCTTTAGACAAAACCAAAAAAGATTAAGAAAAATAATGTTTGCACAGAAGTATCAGAATGTTCAATAAGGTAAGAGTGTTCAGTAAATATTTTTGTTCTGTGCTTGGGAAAAAGGCAGATAAAATTTTCACATAATGGAATGTATTCTCTTGTCAAGGAGAAGGTTAAACAGCAGTTGTACTTAAATTTGGCATTTTTAAGTGAGAGGCCCAGATAACGTGCATCCATGAACTCTGAAAGAGCAAGCCAGAGAACTGTTTATAATTCATATAGGTTTTTTTAATAGTTCTTGGAAAACAGGAAAGGTTCCAGAGGACTTGAAGAGCACGCTTCCTGAGAAATAGACATAATTCTCTCAGTGTGACATAAGGGTTGAGTGAAATAGTAAAAATATTGAGGTGATTAATGTAATAAATGGAAAGAATTATAATTATTGATAATGACTCTTGGTTCTGGGACAATAAGTTTTATCCTGTTAACTTTATTTTTTGAGGTAGAATTTTTATTTTAAAATGGAATTAAAATTGATATTGGTGGCTTTAAATCTCCATGATACATTTTGTGGTTTTTTGGGCATGTGGGATGATGCAGAATCAATCCTGTACCTAAAACATGTCTGGCAATTGCCTGATAAATGTTCTGTGGGTGTTGAAACTGTGTCACACTTGGGCTTCTGGTCAGCTGTGTGTTTAGATACAGCCAGAGGGAAAGATTTTACCTAAGACTGATGACTGTAAGCTGTCTCTTAAAAGCTGTGGGAATGTATCCTAGCAAACATATAATTAAAAGGAATGTTCTAATGAATGTGATGATCGCTTACTCAAAAGGTCCCATGACTACATGAAATATTCCCAGGCAAACCAGTGACAGGACAAGAGGACATGGTCTTAGGCTGTGCCAGGGGAGGTTTAGGTTGGACATCTGGAGGAATTTCTTCACAGAAAGGATGATTAGACACTGGAATGGGCTGCCCAGGGAGGTGGTGGAGTCACCATCCCTGGAGGTGTTCAAGGAAAGGCTGGATGTGGCACTCGGGGCCATGGGCTGGTCATGGATTGGACTCAGTGACCCCAGAGATCTTCTCCAACTCAGTTGAGTGATTTGTGTGAAGTTAAGGCACCAGTTCCATCCCTAGTGGTTGATGTTCTCTTAAGTAGGGCAGTTTGGGTTTGCTCCTCAGGGTGAAGCTTCCATGAGTTGGTGTTTTCACCCCTGGAGCAATTTGCAGTGTTCTGAGTGCTGCAGCTGTGGCTCAGGGCAGGCTGCGTGTCCCTGTGCACCCCTGGCCGCGTCCCTCTGAGCCTGACAGCTGCTCCTGCCGCCTCTTCCCACTCTGGGAGTGAAGGGTGTTGGCCATGCACCATCCACAACAAGCCAGTTCCCTCTGGAAGTGAATTTTAATTAATGAAGTTTGTCCTTCTCTTCATTCCTTCATCACAGATGACTGGCTATCCAGTTTCTTTTGGGGGCATAAATCAGGCTTGTTTGTCTTGAGCAGTGCATTTGTTGCCCCTTTCAACCACTATGAAATCCTCTCACAAAAACTGCATTCTTGAAACCGGGATTTGTGGGATTTTCAGCACAGGTGCTGTGGTCAAAAAGGATCTTTCACTTTCCTTGCAATGGCTGCAGTTCTGTATTTCCAGAAGTGGAGAGGCTGGCAGTGGATACTCACACCATGGTAGCAAATATTTTTAGTATTTCTATAGTTTTTTTTATAATTTCTATTGCTCTATTTGGCACACTTAACAATTACAAGAATTGTTCTTTAATAGCTCTTTTGCCTTGGTATTAATAGTAAGATATTTTGATTCATAGTTTAAAAAAATTTATAGGAAAAAATTATGATAGAGTGAAGCTGGTTTGTTAAAGACAACTTTAAATATTCTGCCCATCTGTTTCCTGTGCCACTTAAATTATGAATGTTTTGCTGTCTCAGCTTTGCTATTCTTTGTCCATTTTCCTCTTAAAATTTCCACATAGCATTTTAGTAGCCTAATAGGAAATTACATCGTGCAATTGGTAATACCAGCTTCAAGTGCTGGGTTTATGAGATGTCTTTGTTAATCTGATCTTTTCCTTCATTCAGTTTCTTTCCCTTCTCCTCTGCCTTTTCAGACCTGTAATTCCTCTAAGTGTACAGAAGTTTCTTCTCTCTCCATTGTCACCTTCCCTGAAACCCCCAGGTGCTCTTTAAGGAACTTTCACTGTGATCCCCTTGCTGTGACTGCAGCAGCTCAAGTCCTGTTAGTTCTGAACAATGTCCCTTTTGCTTCAAGTTCACTTTTCCTGGAGTTAGAAATTTCCTGAGAACTGTTTATCAATGCAAACTGAATTTTGTCAAAGTTCTCCCCTGTTTTCGATACTGTGCATTTGTTTTTGTTGGGTTTATTTCACTGTTTGGTAATGCAGAGGTTTAGTAATGTCTGATACCTGCTGTTTAGATTTTAGTTTCACTTTGCATGGATAGTCTGGCTATGGGGTTTCATGCAGCTGTGGTCAATAAATTTCTGAAGGGTGATGATTTTATATTGCCATGTGATTTTTGGGGGTGTTTTTTTGGTATTTGTGGGGACAGTGAAGCCTTTGCAATAACTACACCAGACATTAAACACTGGCCAGTGATTTTTCTGCCAGGTTGGATGATGAGTGATCAGAGCTTCTGCATCACTCTTTCACTTTCTTGGAAGTGAAATTCTGGCATTGGACTCACCTAGCACAAGGAATGAGCTGTGTCACTGGTGTGCTTTGTGGTGTGGGAGATGTTTGTCCATTTTGTTTGAATTGTTTGTCATGTCAGTCTGTCTGATCTGATCTCAAGCCCCACGTCCATCCTGTGGGTTCTGCTGGCTTGATTTGAAGCAGTGATCCCATTACTCTGTACCTGGCTGTACATTGTTGCTCAGTTGCAGAAAATTTTTGTCACTGGGAGTTTCATCTGATAAAAATTTGTGTTTTCTGCTGAAGACTGCTGTTACAAAAAAAAAAAAAAAAAAAACCCAAAAAAACCCAAAACTCAAAACTTTAGTAACCAGTGAATTTTATGAATATATATGACTAAATTATACATTAGAAACATCCTGTTTTGTGGGATGTAACAACAGTGAATCAAAGGAGGTTGGAAGAAGGATTTGAATAGTGTTTAGTGGGAAGAATTTTGAAGTAGTTGAGTAATTTTTAACAAGAATATAAGAGATGGTTTTGTCAGTACATTTCCAGTGATGGTGACTGGATGTTGACTTCAGGCTAAGCTCAGAATGAAGACTTTTAAGGTCATCCATTATAGGAGAAATAACACATCCAGTGGGTCCTGCTCACCTGGAAATCTCCAGGGAGAGGCTGCAAATGCAGGCAGAGAGGTTCTCCCTGGGGTCACACACAGGAGCACTGACAGCAGCTCACTGGGGTAGGGCCTTTCCCTTATTGCTCCAAAAAATGGATTATACAGCAGTGGCTCCTTCTGCTTCAAAATGTGTAAGGCAGGGAGGGGTAGGTGTGGCTCAGTTCAGTGGCTGCAGTGGAGCTGTAGTTGGGTTTTGTGACTCAGCAGTTTTTTGGTTGAGACGTTGTCATTTTCTGACTTCTGCTCTGCTGCCTCAGCTCCTGTGGAATGATGATCCATCTGCTAAGGTTCTTCATTTGCAGTTGAAATGTTAAATTTTCCTGTTAAATTTTATCAAAATGTGTCGTGCTTGCTCTTATTGGAAATGGCTGTATTTTTAACTAATAGTGGTGATGTTGCAAATTCAGCAGGCAAAGTGGGAATAAGTTTGAATAATATCAAATTATACATGGAAAATTCTTGATTAAAACACGAGCTTTATTTGCATCTTAAATTACAGTTTCTCCTTATACAACATTATTTTGCATAAGAGATTACACTGATGCACATTTATTTTATTTGTCAAGTATTGACAGAGACAGCTCTTGTTTCCTTTTAGGAATCTGGGTAAAAATGGCTTATCTAACAGTAGTATTCTCTTGGATAAATGCCCACCTCCACGACCACCGCCTCCACCGTACCCTCCCTTGCCAAAGGACAAGCTGAATCCACCTACACCTAGTATTTATGTAAGTAAATCTAGTGGCAGAAGTGCATTGCTGCCTGTCTTTTGTAATTGTTTGGATATCTGAATTACATAATGTAATTATTTTAAAGATGTCCTGTTCATCACTGAGTTCTAATTACGGTGCTCTCCAGACTGGTATATGGGCAGGAGAAATGCCAGCCTTAAAGAAACTTTTGGGACGTAGTTTGACTCTTAAAGTACCTGTAAATTAGGAATTTCAGTAGACAAAAGGAAAAATACTTCAGTTTTTTTACTTTTAGGACTCAAAATGTTGGCAGAATAAGCACACAGTTCATTATATACAATGCACATTATTTAAAAAACGTATGTACATTTTCTTATAAATGAGCAAGTAATTAAACTAAACTCCTATAGCAATCTGCTTCAAAACATAGTGAAGAAAAATGAATAAAAGTTGAGGTGATGTCAGGAACAAAATGTCACCAGGAAAAGGCAGGGTTTAGTTGAGTGGTATTTTCTTATGCAAGCATTACAACTTTTGTTCTGAAAATAAAGTTTCATAATAGCTTTATTGAGCTAACTTCCTTAGTAATAGAAGAATAAATTACAGGATATCCACTTCCTTAATAGCAGCAAAATAAATTACAGTGTGTCCATACAGGCAGTGTGAAAAGTTGGCTTTGGTCACCTCAGCTTGGGGACCAGAAAAGGCTGGCACCTGGGTCTGAGTGTGCTGAGAGCTGGGTTAGGATGCAATGGTGCTTCCAGATGTTTTCCAGGTGTTGCACCCAAACTCATCTGCCTTAATAAAAGTCCATCCCAGCTTTGTTGAGTCCTCACACAGCTGCAAAGTCACCACACTGCCACAGACTGTGCAGTTGTGCCACTCTTTGGGAGCTCCCTGTTGTATTTTGTTTATTGCTAGAAATGCCTTCAGCATTCTCAAGGATTCATAGCAATTAAAAAAAAAAATCAGGAGGGAGGCTATGGCATAAAATTGAGGTTATAGGTGCAGAGAAGCATAAGAAAATCAAATCAACCTTTGTGGTTAACATGAGATATACCATGAGAGTAGTCTTTTAATTATACTGTTTCTTGTATACATTAGCTGTAAAATTAGCACTCCTTTACTTCTGAAAAGAAACTGTATTGCTCTTCAGAGAATTCTGTAGATTTAGGGAATGTACAAGGCTACTGTCAGATAAAGAAATTAAGTTCAGGAAACCTGAGTTGCAAAGCTGAAGCAACCTGGGAATAATTCTTGCCAAGAAACAAATTACAGTAACAAATTAATTTCAGGAGTGAACCCAGCATTTACCATAGCAAGAATTGTATGGTGTAGCTGTTCATTCCCCACAGTGCAGGGAAATGCAGAAAATTCCTGTTTTCTTTCTGTTATTTCTCTTTTGTTTTATCATTCTTGTTTTAAAAATAAGGAATAATCTAGATTGTTCTGACATCTAATACTCCATTATAATTTTGCAGTTGGAAAATAAACGAGATGCTTTCTTTCCACCTTTACATCAATTTTGTACAAATCCAAACAACCCTGTTACTGTAATACGTGGCCTTGCTGGAGCGCTTAAATTAGGTAAATTTACCTTTTTTTTTTTTTTTTTTTTTTTTTTGTAATTTGGGGAGGAATTAATGTTTTTAAAAGGAAGTCTCTCAGTTCTTAGAAGTGGGTATTTTATTTCTATAATACTATTTTACCTGTATATTCCAAGTCGTTAGGATAATTTTTCATTTCTCACTTTGCTGTTGTTTCTAATTTCAGTCTTGTCAAAAAAACCCTCACCACAAATACAGCAGATTTTGTTGAGCCCAGTGGGGAACTGAGCTGTGGATATGGAAGTTTACATCCAGACAGTTTCGTATAAGAAACTGGATGCATGTCTTTGTGTTTAGATCTAATGATCTGTAATTTGACTGTGTGCAATATTTTGAAGTCTCTAGGTAGATAAACTACCACTGCTGGTAGGGAATGTTTTATGATGGAAGTAAATTCATTAAGCTCTGCTCTGAAAAATACTTTGTTGGTAATAGGTTTGAACATTGTTTGCTGATTTTTTTAGCCAAGGCATGTAAAATGTTTCTTGTAAAATAGTCCATGGCTGCCAAGTTTTTTTCTAATTTTCTACTGATTATGTGGAGGAAAGTTTTTTGGATGTTAATAATTAACATTCAGGTGGGCAGTGTTGTGCAGACTTAGGTGGTAAAAATTATTTTAGACTAAACTTTTGATAACTTCAGGCATTTTCCTGGAATTGTTTCATTTTATTTAACCTTCATTTATTAATTTCATTGCTATTAATTAGATCTAGGACTCTTCTCTACTAAGACATTGGTAGAAGCCAATAATGAACACATAGTAGAAGTAAGGACACAACTACTGCAGCCAGCAGATGAAAACTGGGACCCCACTGGAACAAAGAAGATCTGGCGTTGTGAAAGCAGTAGATCTCATACAACAATTGCTAAATATGCACAGTACCAGGCCTCCTCATTCCAGGAGTCTTTAAGGGTAAGTTAATTGCTATTTTCAAGTTATTCACAAACTCCATACTGACTCTGGAGCCAACTAATAATGGCTGTTGAAAAAAGCAGAAACTGCTAAGGAAAAAGAGACATTTCCATTAGCATGAAGAGCACAGGTAAATTTTCAAAATCTGTTTTGAATAGAGGAACAAATAGTATATTGTTCTTCCCAAATGCTTAGTGTAAACTTAAGTTTAATAAAACTCGTGGTTATTACATACTTTAAAAGTTTGTTAGTTTAAGCTTTTATATTATAATGTCAAAATTCACATTAAAATATTTAGGACTCGAGGCTTTTTTACAATTTGGATTGCTTCTAATTTCACATGTTTTGAAATCAGATTTCTTTGTTCTTCCCACTCTTCTGAATTAATTTGGATGTGGCTTATTAGAAGTTTACACTAATACTAGTCTTTTGTTGGGTTCCAAACATAACAGTTCATATTTAGTTTAGAAGTTTTTAGGCTTATGTGACAGAGTGAAGTATTAGAAATAATATTTCCCCTTCCTGCCTTGGCAGAGGGGTCAGACCCCATGATCTCCAGAGATCCCTTCCAACCCTAACTATTCTCTTACTCTGGAATTCTGTGAAATGTGATTTTATTGGTATTTTTAACATTTTATACTGGAGTTATGAGAATATTCTTGAAATTGGCTATGAGCACTCCTTGGAGGCTTATGTTACCTGGTGTTGCAAAAAGATGGGGCTAAGGTAGAACTAAGACAAGGAGATCATTTTGACCAGTTGTTTGTTAGAAAATAGGGAAAAGGTCTTTGTGGGGAATTGACTATTGCAATTTTCACTGCCCTTACACAGAAACAGGAATGATTTCAGTAGGAAGGGAAAGAGAAATTCTAAATTTAAATTTTGTGCATTAGAGGAAAGGATTAGAAACAAGGAAAATAATTGCTAGTTGAAGGGAACAGAAGGGAATCTAGTCATAAGGCTTTGAGCTGGTAAAGGATGAGGAAAAGAAACAGGAATACCATGGGAAGTGGGGGGCACAGAAATCTTCTAGAACCTGGGATTTTCCTCCCTCTGCCATGATAATAAATTTCAGGAGGATATTGGCTGAAGGTTTCTGTGCCCCCTGAGCAGTAGCACCAGTGTTCTGTTCCTGTATGTCATTCCAGAGGGGCTGGAGAACATTACATCACTGGAATATAATAGCTATCTATATCTGTTGATCTATATATTTTTTTTTTTTATTTATATATAATTTAGCACATACCACTGAAAGCCTCAGCTTTGGATTTGCACCACAGTGTGTCCTGTAGGGTGCTCTGATTTTTTTTCCTCACTTTTACCAACTGGTGGTAAAAATGCAGTACATAAAATAGTTTTTAAGAGTGATGATTTTCATTTTTCCCCTGGAAATTAGAAAGACACTGTACATGTGTCCTTTGCCTAACACTGCTCTGACCTGTCCTTAGGTGACTCTGCAGTGTTTAAATGAAAGCTTTATTTCTTCTTTCTATAGCCACAGTTCTCTTTGGCTTGCCCTAAGTGATCTTTTTTCTTTATTCCTCTAAGAGCTATTGCATTGCTTTTCTAACATGTCTTGCAGCATTTGATAAATCCATCATCACTAGGTTCCTTTTTGTTTCTCTTTGTCCTTCATTCAAAGGATGAATGGGACTTTCTCAGGTACACAGGGCACTTTGAGATTTAAACAACAATCCCATTCAAAGCCAGAGATCTTTGGACAGAATCCAGACAGCTCCTTCTTCTTTTTGTCTCTTTCCTTCCATGTCCATATACTTGCCAAAATAGAAGTCTTTAGAATAGGGTTTTGAGCACAGTCTGCTAAAAAGATCAAATTGCATCATTTAATACTGGTTGGATTTTTTCCACCAGTCGTGGTCTCAGCTAGTGCTAAAATAGCATATGGCTATGAAAAATTCAAAAGATTTTATATAATGGATTTTATTAAATTAGTTTTCTAAATATTAGTCATCCTAATTTCCTGTCAGAATACCTGCTTGACTTTGCAGGGAGGTAGATGTTCTTATTTGAAAATATTAAGAGAATTCTTTAATACTGGATTCCAGGTCACCCTCAGAAAGGAGCAAGCCAATATTCTCATTTCCAGCTTGAATGCAGGCCAGCAGAAATATTTACAGTGTAGACATTTTCTGTTGTCCTGGCCTGAGTGTCATGGAATCTGCAGCCATGAAGAAATTTATTTCAATGCATTTGACTGACTTTTTTTATTTTCTTCACAATGAAGAAATGTTGACATAAAATCTTAGACATAGATATTTCAAAGTTTGTGTCAGTATCTTGAAATAAATATATTTATATCTCTGTGTTATCACTTTATACCTATATATTTTATATGTTCTTTTGTGTATGTATGTATATATACGTGAAAACATTTCAAATTTGCATTTTATAGGAGGAAAATGAGAAGAAGAGTCACCACAAGGACCACTCAGATAATGAATCCACATCTTCTGATAAGTAAGTGTGTTATAACTCTGTTCATTCTGTAGTTGGTTCTGTGTGCTATTTTCCATCATTCCCTTTTCACATTTGCCTGATCCATTTGTTACATTTGCAGCTCTGGGAGGAGGAGAAGAGGACCTTTTAAAACAATCAAGTTTGGGACCAACATTGACCTGTCAGATGACAAGAAGTAAGTTGATTACAGTTTCTCCTGCTCACAGTGGGATTCTAGATGATGATAATCCTTCTGGAAATCCAGTGTGGTATTCTCAGACATCAGTCAGTCTGCTGATAAATTCCAGTTTCCACATGAAATGGTTACCTTTGCTCTTCAAACTGTTCTTACAAGTCCTTCTCATGCTAAAAAATATTTTCAGACTTCTCTTCCCAGGATTTTTCTTTGTCCAGAAATGAGTTGAAATATTCTTTCTAGTCCTCCTTCTAATTCATTCTCTTTGTTTCATTGTGAGGCTTTAACTTGTTTGGTTGCTACTTTATTACTTCTGAAAACACCCAAATTTTTAGTTTTTGTGTAAAAATTGTAAGATTAAAGTTTTTTTTTTCTTTTTTGTCTGAAGTTTCGTTATTCATGGGTTTTTTCCTTTAATTCATACTGTCATATGTTTTCACCTTTACATAACTCTTGCTTCTTTATCCAGTAAATATGTAGGAAAGACCAGACCAATGCTTACCTGTGGGTAAGCCATGATACCTCTCAAGAGCCTCAAAACCAAAATTGAGTATTTTTTAAACTATTTATGTGGGTAGAGGAAGGTAGCTTAGAAAATATTGGAAATACCCTGAAAGCATGTTTTTATTATAATAAAAATTATTTGGTTCAATCTCTGGTTAATACATACTTCCATCAAAGATCCAGCATGTCTAAGCTGTGCAGTACAAAAATTCTGATCTGGTTCAGTCATTAGAAAAGAAGAAAAGTTGATGTGTTTGGGGAGTAAGGACACTTAAGATGATGACATCTTTTGTGGCATAGAAGATCAATGTGTGCATCTGTGGAGGTGATTAGAGGTTGCTACAGAGTTTTAGATATTGAAGCCATTTTTCTATAAAGGAAATTCCATCTGTAGATGCAAACTAGTTGATAATAAACTGTTACTCTGAGCAAGCCATTGAGAGAGAGACTTCAAATGAAGTTAAGCAAAGCCAACCTGGGGCTCGTAGGGACTCGGATTTTGGTACTTGAAGTAGTCCTTCTAGAATCCTGGATGGATGCCAGATCTTCTGATCTGTAGTTTCAGCTTTGGCTACAAAATTATCTTTCCCCTCAACTAGCCTGTCAGATTTGTGATTGTGTTTGGAATTATTTTAAAATTGAAAGAGTAACACAGATACCTGTGCTAACAATTTTTTGGAAATGTTTATGTTTCCCAGACTCTTCTAAGAGTTTCAGGGATTCACAGTTTGTCAATTTGCTATTTTGCTGCAGGTGGAAGTTGCAACTCCATGAACTGACAAAACTTCCTGCTTTTGTACGTGTGGTATCAGCAGGAAATCTTCTAAGCCATGTTGGTCATACCATCCTGGGCATGAACACAGTGCAGCTCTACATGAAGGTTCCAGGCAGCAGGACACCAGGTGAGTATAATCATCATAATCCCATTAAAAAATCAGGTTCTCCTTTGGGGTGTTGGATTTAAATGCACTGCAGATTTCCCATACTTACAGCATGCCTAAATGGGATAAATACACATATTCAATATTTTTATAGTTCTTACTTCACTGAACTCCGCATGCTCAAAGCACTTAGAGTGGAAATTTCTGGATTTCTGCAGTGCTAGGGAATTGTCCTGTTGACCTCCTGCAAGCAACAGTGGGTTCTTTAAGGAGAGAACGTTGGGTTTATAAACATGGACGATATTTTTATTTTACATACCTTGGAAGCTTCTAGAGGTTTCCCAAGAGGGTCTGGTGCAGTCCTAGAAATCAGACACTTCCACTTTTTTATATTTTTATTGTCTGAGAATAGAACTCAACCCTCCATGATGAATTGTGCTGTGCTGGGGACCTGGACTGGGACTTGAGGAATCTGGACTAAATTTCAGGGTCCTTTTTTTTCTGAAGTAGATCTTCAGAAAATTCCATTAGGGATTATGGCTCAGTTTTCCAGCTGTCTAAAGAAGATAAAATATTGGGCATTTCTACATGAATTTTGAAATATCTTTCAGAAAGACTTTTGTACTCCTTGTCTGTTCAGTGCCTGAAGTCACAAAGTTTGTACTGACCAAGACTGTCAGGAGATAGCATGAAACACAAAATCTGAGCTTTTGAAGTATTTGTTTCTACAGGAGGTAGGAACTGCTGAAATATTGGTCAGATCCCCCAGATTGGTAGTTCCAATTTTGTTTTCCACAAACTAACAAAAGCAGAATTCTCATGCCACTGGTAGCTTAACTGTGTGAAGCACCTAAATAGTGTATGTAAGTGTCATATAAAATACATAAAAATACTTTAACTGTGGTGTAAGTTTTTTTAGAAATTGTCTTTGCATTTCCTGGCACTGTTTTGATAGAAAGGCCTTGCATAAAGTGTGTGTACTTTTGTCTTAAATTTCAGGTCATCAAGAAAATAACAACTTCTGCTCAGTAAATATAAATATTGGTCCAGGTGACTGTGAATGGTTTGTTGTCCCTGAAAGCTATTGGGGTGTCATGAATGACTTCTGTGAAAAGTAAGCTGGACATGATGTTTTTCTCTTACTTTTATCAAATTTTTTGTGCCTGTCTCAGACCTGAGGGGGGAAATTACTGAGGGTGTTCAAAGGGGATATTATGGGTTTTCCATGAAGTCAGAAAAGTCTTTTAAATGCAGGTCAAAATGCAAAATCTAGAGTTCATACAAAATACCACATTTGTACAATATACAGAGTCTTGGGTTGCCTTTGACAAAACAAAAGCAGAATTCTCTTGTCAGAAGCAAATAAAGAGTCACTGGTATTTTGGCATGTTTTCTTGTTGCATTTAGAGTGAAAGCCTAATTTGTTCAGACCCCAGGAGGTGCTGTGGCAGGCTTTGCTTAGACTTACATACATGTAACACCCTGGAAAAGCTGAGGTACCCTGAGCATTGGGGAACTACTCAGCCACCTCTAAGATTAGGATTTCTCTGCTGTGCCTTGTGTAGAGTGGTTTTTAAAACAAACAGAACAATACAAAAATAAAAACAATACCAACAATACTTGTTTGTACATGTATACACAAAAATAGAGGGAGCATCAGTTGTGTCCCCTAATCATGCCAGTACTCAAACAGGAGCCTCTGAGGTTGATTCTGTGGAAGATTTTTCTTACCCAGTTGAGTCTGGATTAAGCTTTTGACATCAGAACTTTTCCAGAGCTCTGTGAATTCATCTCAGTGTCTCTGTATTTTCTGCCTGCCTACTGACAGCTGTTCTTATTACATCCACCCTTATAAAGATAATCTCAAAAATGTAATTTCCACTGATGGAATAGTGATGTCTCTGGAACAACAGGCCTTGTTACTTGCATGTCACTGTTCTTCTGAGGCTGACAGAGAAACTGAGAGCTTGGTAACCTCACAAAATGTCTACAGTGCCTCTCCAAAGGCACTTGGTTGTCTTTGAAAACTCTGCATTGCAAATAATCTCTCATGGTGCAGTATAAAAGCAGTGTAATAGTGAGATAAGGATGGGAGAGGAGTGTGGATTTTGCATAACCATAGGGGAAGACTTCATAGTTAGGAAATCCATATGGAGGTGTTTTTCCATGCTGCTCAGGAGGGTCAGCAGTTCTTGGCTGAGAGCACAGACCCATGGACCACAGTTAAAATGTTGCTTGTTGTGTGGGCAAGCTGCACATTGGGCAGTGTGAGTACATGTTCAGAACAAAAAACATCCTTGGGAGCTGCTGTGGTCTGTCCAGGAGGCCAGGCAGTGATGGAAAAAGCAGCTTTGGCCACCAGTGCCACAATGGATCTGAGCAAGGGTTAGTCTGCCTCAGCATCAATAAAACACTGGGAAACTTAAAGGAAAATAGAACCTAACTGGAAGCTGTAAACTGACTTCACATGGGCAGGTGGATGGGAAGGTGTTCTAATGTATTGCAGGCTGTGAAATGTGGAATTGTGGTCAGGAATTTTACAGATGACACTTTCCTTTTGGCTACTGTTTGTGGGTCACTGAACACATTCATGGTGATGCTCATTTTTCACAGGTGGTTTTATTGAAGTGTCTGTCACTAACATTCCACTGGGAAATGCTGAAGACTTTATCTTTGCTCTTGTTTCAGGAACAATATGAACTTCCTAATGGGATCTTGGTGGCCAAACTTGGAAGATTTGTATGAAGCCAATGTCCCAGTTTATAGATTTATTCAAAGACCAGGGGATTTGGTGTGGATAAATGCTGGCACTGTTCACTGGGTTCAGGCCATTGGCTGGTGCAACAACATTGCCTGGAACGTTGGCCCTCTCACAGGTATGTGTGAGCAGTGCCTCTGCTGAGCTCTGTGTAGGTAACATATTACTGCACATGGCACAGAACCTGCCAGTTCTTACTCATTTGCTATGCTTTGCTAGATGAAAAAAACCCCAATGTGTTGTATTTTTAAAATACGACATGTTGAAGCTTTAAAGAATTCCATTGTGAGAGGAAGAGAAAGCAGCAAGAATGTAGCTTTGGCACTCAGGCTTTGAATGGGCTTGTAGAAGTAAAATGTGTATATTAATTTATGTATTGTCTTCTTAGGACATTTTTTAACTTTTTCTCCCAGATTTGTTCTCTACCCAGCAAACTGCACTATGGATTTCATATAAATTAAAGGACTAGTGCTCTAATATTGGTGGGAGAGTGGGTACCTAATAACTCTGGTGAGAGCATCAGGAAATGGAAACAGCTGTAAAATTTATTTCATAAAGGAACATTTGGTTTCTCAGACCTACCGCTCTAGAATTCTTCAGTTTTGATCCATGGTCTTGGAAGGATTTTTATCTGTGAGTGTGGAAGGAAATTCCGCTGCTAAAACAAGAGTCTGTCCAGTGTTTGAAGAAAATGTACTTCCAAAAAAACTTCTGTTTTCTTAAGTAGTTTAAAATATGTCTTTATATGGTACAATAAAGAGTGCATCTCTAGGATTGTGTGATTGACTGAGAGACCTCTCATGTTCCGTCACAGTAAATTTTGTAAAACATTTTTAAAGGGAGGGTGGCGTGAGTAGGCTGCTTAATGAAAAAGTCTGACTCACTTTTTCTCTCAAGAAGAGATTATATACCACAGCAGTGTAGAATCATGATAAATTGTGAATAGACTTGAGATGCAGACATTTCAAACCTGGATTTTTTTAATCTGGAATATTTTAAAATTTACTAATTCACCATTTTTGAAATACCTGCTCCATGTTCAACAAAGAAATCAAACACTTGCCAGTAACTTGTCTGCACAGGTATTTGTTGCTGTTATGGCATTGTGTGTTCTCTCAGCATCATAAATACACTTTTTAAGACATTTCAAAGAATAGAAATGCAGTTGGAATGAATGGCTCATTGTGAAGGAAGTTTAGCTGTTAGAGATATAAATTACTAATTTAAACAGAGTGGTCTGGGCTGATAATTGTTCCTCCCCTGACTGATGGCTGTGTTGTGTGTGTTTGTGCAGCCTGTCAGTACAAGCTGGCAGTGGAACGGTACGAGTGGAATAAGCTGCAGAGCGTGAAGTCCATAGTGCCCATGGTTCACCTCTCGTGGAATATGGCTCGGAATATCAAGGTCTCAGATCCAAAGCTTTTCGAAATGATAAAGTAAGTTTTTGTTGATTTGAAGATTTACTGTGCCCTTTTCCTCTTCACACATAAACCAGTGGTTGATTTATAAATAGTTCTTTGCAAGGCTTTTCTGTTCCTGGGAACCAAACCAAAGTTACTTAAGATTCTGTTTTTAAAACATAATATTTATATCCTTAATTTTATATTTATATAAAATATTATACATTAATATATATAATAAAAATATATAAATTTATGTATTTATATATAAATATACGAAGTTTATATGTAATAAATATATGAAATATATTTATATTTATATAATTTCAAGCACAATATTTCTATCCCTAATACAATATTTGTATCCCTAATTTTATTATGTTTTATATGATGTTATTTTGGCATAGCTTTAGAATCATCTGTGTAACTTTTTTTAGTTAAATGTGCCATAGATTTTATTCAACAATTTAAAGCAAAATGGCTTTGATCACAGCAGCTGTTTAGTATATATCATCAGAAATAGGAAAATCAGGTCATCAACTCAAATATTTGAATTGGAATATATAGTCATTTTTACAGCAAAGTTAAATTCTGCATTTCTAGAACCTGTAGTTAGTGAGCTCATGTTGTCATTTGGAGATCCAGTATAAATCTTTTAGATCTTTATCTCAAGTAGGAACTTGAGACCCTCCTTCCCTTTGCTCTTCTGAACAATGAATTGATTGATCTGTAAAATGATAATTGAGTTTAGTGACATTTCTCATATGCACATTCCAAAATGCAGGAATGTTCCAGGCTTCAAGCATCTGTAGTGATTTTCTTCAAAGGGTGCAACTTGAAGAAATGTAAATCACATTGCACCATACTGAGGTTGGGGACTGAATGAACATTTCTAACATCTAACATAGATTTGTCTTAACGTGGGGGAATGAATTCCAAAGCATATTACTCATCATGAGAATCCTCTGGTAGCAGCACACTCTGCTTTGCCTGAGTCTCTACCAAGGCACTTTTGAGCCCTTCTTAGTCTTACCAACATACTGGATCAACAGGCATTGTATCCTTTTATCATTTGCCTTGTAATGGGCTTTAAAAAATGGGTGAATTAATTTGTGAAAAAAAGGGCAAAGAAAAAGAGTGTCTTTTTTTCCCCAGTGGGAATTTTTGGTGACATCTGAGTGCGACATCTTTTTACAGTAGAAATTTAATTTAGGCTTGAACATCTGTTGCAGAATGGTGGCATTGGGGAAATGTTAAATTTGTAAGAACTGAGAATGTTGGAAGTTGACAACAGGGAGGTTTGTACTAACTCTAAAGCTTGATTATAGGGTAGCATTTGTGTGTGAATACTTTTCTAAAATCTAGGAACTGATACTCAGGGTAAATAAAGTATTTGCTGAAGGCCTGGCAGTCCTGCCCCTTCAATTAAACAATTAGTGCTCATATTCCTAATGCCAGCTGTCATAAAATGGAGAAGAGAAATTGAGTTGTTAGAAATGAGAAACAGGGGAATATGCAGGAAGAGTGTGGGAAGGAGAAAACCAAAAAATCCATTTAAAAATACCAAATCCACGAGCTTCACTTTTATCTTTATTTATATAAAATACATACAAAGCCCAACAGACATCTATTGTAAGGCTCAAAGAAGTTCTGGAATATTCTTAAAAAATATGATTTTGGTATTTTGGCCACTTGTAATTTTGCATTTGCCATGGTTTTGGGTTTGAAAGGAGAAGAATGTGACTGAGCACAGCCTCCTTCTCCAAGAGAATTGCTTAAAAGGTTATGGAGAAACACAGAGGACAAAATGGTAATTTGCTGTTGTCTTGCAGGCTGACAGCAGCCCAGCTTTTTCTAGCAAGAGACTCAAACTTTAGTGTATATTACAAATAAACAGAGATGCTGAGGAGCAGATAGAAATTTTGGATGTCCATGTGCATTCGCTGTTTCCAGTCTACTGAAATAATTTCCAGTTTAGTTGGATTAAGCCTCCCCCATCCAGGTTAGTTGTCAGCCAAAACTCAAGTTCCTGCTGTGGCTGCAGAGGGGAATAAGAGGGGATGATTAGCACTGGTTTGTGAAGTCCAATAGCAGCAGCCTGAGATAACTTTTTGTTGTGGTCACTCCTGTAGCTCTGGAATAACAGTTCCTAGAAATCAGTATCAGCAAAGGCTGTGTCTGACCTTGGCTTTGTAAACACCCTGGAAATGCAGAAACCCTCATGAATTTCCTTAAGAGAGAGAAGCAGTTGCATAATTTTCCTGTGGGCTCCTTGTCTGCAGGAAAAACCATCTGGGATCATGGCTGTTGTCCACAGCACCTGGATTTTCTGTGTACAAAAAGTGACATTTGTGAGTTATGTGTATGGTAGTCTGTGCATATGTATAAAATGCTGGAAAAAATAGACATTTTTGATGGAGCTGGTTGAATTTTATCTTGGATAGCTGGCTTCATTGTCATCAGGAAATAAAAATAAGTGACACAGCTGTCATCTTTTTGCTGAGCACAGGTCTGTCAAAAATTGCATGTCAAAGATACATAAAGTGTTAAGGGAGTTTTTCACTTTTATCTCTGGGACTTCTTAGGTATCAGCATATTACAAAAGATTAACTCTTTATATAAAATGATAAAAATCAGCTTTTAATTCAGTTTGAAAGATAAATACAAATATGTCTTAGTGGGCTGTATGAAGGTAACCACTGCAGAGTCAATAAACTAAAGTTTGAGCGTAGATATAAATATTGGGAACCAGGTTAGTGATGGAAAGAAATGGAGTAGCAGAAGAGGAAAAGTAATAGAAGGAAACTTTGCTTTTGGAAGAAATCTGATGCCTCGTTACATTTTTAGTTAATGTGCAGCTCAGTGCTGTCTTTCAGGATAAAAGTCAAAGAGCAAAACCTGAAACTTTCTCATGAGATATTTTTAAAGATTTGGTTTTAACAGTAGAAGCGTGAGCAGGAACACAGCAGAACAAATTATGTAAAACTTGGCTGAGGGAGGACAGCCCTCACAAAAAGAAAAATTAAATGCAAACCTCTTAGATGGGAGCCAGAAGGACTTTTACAAATGCCTCTGAGGAAGAGAAGAATTTTAGAGGTAGAATGAGCATAGTAATAAAAGCTTAAAAAATTAATTCCAAAGTAACTGAAATACTAAGTTCTATTACAGAAATAGTTTCAGAAATGTAAAAGAACATGACATGAGAGAAATAATTTTGCACAAAATCATGAAGTTAGGTAAAATACTTTTAAGTATCAGGGAAGATGTATTACTGGAAGGTACAGAGAGATCAGTTCTGCATTGCCATTGGGATGATCTCCACACTTTTGGGAAGTTTTACTGAATATCTAAGTATTCAAATGGCTTTATCACTGCCCTTCTAGAATAAATCAGGATTATGTCCCTTTTTAATTCTCTTCTGTTGAATATTTGAATTTGACTGGACATGATTTATATTTATGCCATACCTGCAAAGAATTTGAGAGGGGGAATGGTCTAGATTTTCTTCAAGTGAATTCTCACTGTACCAGAGTAAAAACTGGCCTGCAATAATAAAAGCTGACCCCACTGAACTTGCACACTGTCACTTTGCTAGGAACTTTTTTGGCTTTCTTAAGGTTTCCCAAACATCAGGAAATTGTGCTGCATATTCACAGTGATAGTTTGTACACTTTCTTTCATATTTAAATGCATGAAATAGTTAACATTTACATTTTCAAGTTTCATTACTACGACCTGAATTTTATCCAAGGAGGGGGAGTTCACCTTCAAGCTACTGTTTTCTGCTTTGTTTGTGAATTTGGCAAGCACTGCAGCCCTGTTGTAAGAGAGTTCATTCTGGGCAGGTATTTTTCACAACTGTAGCAATAGAAACCACTTTGAACATAATCACACTTTGAAAAGTCTTTGGAAGTCAGGAGTGGAGAATAATGGTGGCCCGTGTGCAGGTGTGCTTTTGTTGCTCTTTGGGATGCCCAGAGACTTTTCCAAGAAACAGTAGAAAAGAAGAATGGTAGCTTTTAAGTTTATTTTAAATAATCAGGCTGTGTTGCATAAATGAATGCTTTTCCAAAATTATTGAGCTTGTCAGGAGCACAATAACCCAACACTTGAATTAATTAATACTTCATCTGTCACCTGTGGTTGGCCTTAACATCATAACTCACATTCACATCAAACTTCAAAAGTGTTGAAGGAGTTACAGCTTAATGAGCTGCATAATTTTCTTGAAATTGGGTACATGAAAATGAGATGTTTAACAGAGAAACACATTTCAGTTTTGTGTTATCCTTACAGTGAGGGTGTTAGTGAAGCCATAGTGAAGCCACTGTTTTTAGTGAAGATGAACAGTGTGAGTGTAAAACAAGAAGAGAGTATTTCAAAATCCTGGAATTCTGTTAACTACTTGGAAACACATGAAAGAAATAAGTTTTTTAAAAATAGAGAATGTATGTATTACATGTTTCAGGCTCTAATGGGAGAAGGTTCAAGTTGAAAACACTGTGAGAACTCTTGAGCACTTCATTTTCTGTCCAGTGTTTGTTTTTACCCTTAATTTTTTTCAATCTTCCTTCTGCTTCTAATGAGCATGTAACATTACCACCCTGTGGAGGAGAAAATTGAAGGCTGCAAAGGCTGCAGCTCAAATAAATAGGGTAGCTGAGAGCTAAAATTATTGTAAATAACATTGTAATTTAGAAATTTGGCAACCTATTTTGCCAGCTTTGTTTGAAGAACACACATAGCTCATAAAATGCTGGAAAGCAAGTTACATTTTCTTGTAAGGACAAGAACTGTATAAATTGTGACATAAAATAATTTAGGTATTTTTTGCCTTTACAGGAGGTATGACAGGAAATTGTGCGTTTTAATGTTTTAATTTGACATTTGAACAGTTATTCTCTTCATTCATAAAATAAATGCTAGAATTGGTTTTTGTGTTGATTTTTTTTTTTCCTAGTACCAATCTGTCCTTTTTCCTTTTTCATGGGAGAAGATACATGTTCATAGATTCTATTCCCACTGTGTGTAAAATGATTCCTGGGGTTTCAGAAAACTTGGGATAATAAAGTTTTAATAGTGCAGAGAAAGTAACAGGAGTTTTAGGATGTTAGAAGAGTCCTTTGGATCAGACTATATTCACACAAAATGTAAACAGCTATGCTGAACTCGGCAGTTCAACATTACTTTTTGCTGAAAAAGTTATGGTTCAAAATAAAATACATGGATTGCTTTTGAAAACACATTGTTCTGTTGGGCTTAAAAGAGCATTGATGTATTTCAGTCAAAAATGAAAGGTACAGCCTGTTTGCAGTACCTGAAAGAGGTCCAGAGGCACAAGGTCTGACTTTTCCCCAAGCCATGAGTCCAGTGATTCTTTCTAGGCAGCTGAAATCCCAGAGGAGGAGCAAGCTCCAAGTGCATGGAATTGGAAGAAGGTGAAGCTTTCTTGAGTTTTGCTGTCCAGTTGAATGTTGAACTGAGCACACAACTGCTTTTGCTTGCAGGTACTGCCTGTTAAGAACTCTCAAACAGTGTCAGACACTGAGGGAAGCTCTGATTGCTGCAGGAAAGGAGATTGTCTGGCATGGACGAGCAAAGGATGAGCCAGCTCATTACTGTAGCATTTGTGAGGTCAGTGAAAATGTGTTGGTCATCTACTCTTGTAATATTTATTTAAATTTTGCCCTGTCTTTTGTTGTTAATAATATTTTAAATTTGCTTCTAAGCTGCAACATCTGCTCTGTGCTGTAAGCACATCTGTGTGATGCAGTGGTGCCTTCAGGAGCTCATCCAGATGTTTTTCTAGACATGGGCTGTATTTTGCTGAAGGCTCTCCCACAGCACTTCGACAACATTGTTTTTCACTGTGTCGATTTTCAATTTTCAGTTATTATAAAATGTTGTTATCCCTTCCTGCATAAAATTTGATCTGCCGAGCTTCATTTTAAAGGTACATTCATATTTCATACTCATTTGTGTTGGTCTTCCTTTCAGAAGTCACCAACACACCCTGAAGAGAGAGAACTTAAGTCCTTTTTTTCTGTAGGACATACATTTTGCTGAATTTTTTAATTCTACTTACTGTTAATAGTTGCTTCAAAGTATTAGATAATAATTTTCATTAAGTTTAAAAGAAAATAACATTTTCCTACCCTCTGAAAATCAGTTTCTAGTTATCCTCTGACAGAGCCTCTTGGGCAGGATGAGCGTGTGGCTCAGTAGTAAGGAAACAACAAACTTCTTTAGCAGACAGTAAAAAGGAAAAATAAGTATAATTTTTTTAAATCCTCACCTTACTATTCAGCAAATGAATCCTGCTTTGTCAATATTGACCCAAAGCTTTCCCATGGTGCTGTTCATGCAGACACCCTAAGTGTAATATTAGCAGTGTTACACTGCTTCACTTCTCTGCCCAAACCTTAGGAGAATAGATTTTCCCTGAACAAATCTAATTTTTCTCTTTGCATGCACAGGGTAAGCTTGTAAATCTTGAAGAAAACACTGTTTTCATGGTTTTAACTTTTTAAAAAATGAAATTGTAACGCTTGGCTTTCTGTTTCCTGTCTAATAGGTGGAAGTCTTTGATTTGCTTTTTGTCACTAGTGAGAGCAACTCTCGGAAGACCTATGTTGTACATTGCCAAGACTGTGCACGAAAGATAAGCACGAACCTGGAAAACTTTGTGGTGCTAGAACAGTACAAAATGGAGGACTTGATGCAAGTCTATGATCAATTTACATTAGTAAGTCAAATTAATAAGTGGGTGCATAAATACATTATTTGTAAAGCAGTTGTAGACTGTCTTGGTGCTCCCCTGTACGAGTACCACGGACTTTCTGATTCAAATGGAGGTTTGGGTTGTGTGTGATATTTGCAGAACAACACCTGAAGAGTCAGAATTGTGTTGAATACTACAGTAACTTACTGCAGAACACAACCACTGAGTTTTCAGGAAAAGTATGATGTTACAATTCATAAAGTTGTGGCTTTAAAAATCCAATAGAGATCACCTGAAGACCGTAACTGGATCAGATGGAGATGGGAAGAATCAGGACAGTGAAGCTTGGAGAAACTAGCACCAGGTTCAAGAGCATCTCTAATACATTGGTTGTGGTATGAAGTCAGTATAGCAGCAGAGCATCCTATGCACTCAGACCCCTCCTTCCCCTTCCCCACCCATCCCCTCCCAAATCAGCACTGTCCTTCTGCTTAGCAAGTGGATGCTCTCAAACAGTTCTGTCTCTTGGCTTGGGGCCTCCTTTGCATTTCAGTTTAAAGCAAAAAGCCTCTTTGCCATTATAGCTCTGTGCTATATATGGCAGCCTCCTGCTTTGAACTGCGTCAGCACAACTGTCCTAACATTTCACCCAGGTTTCATTGTTCCAGGCAAAGATGGCTTTTTTTGTAACCACAATGAAAGTGATGCTGGATGTATTGATAAGCCTTGGCTTTCTGTCAGAGGAGACAAGCATTGGACTAAGTGTTATGGGAATTTCATGTTGGGTTTAATATGACAGCCCAGTAAGGGCTGTGCCTTTTGATTCATTTCTAGGTGCTGCAGAAAATGTGTGTTTAGTTATTTCATGTGTTGGTAGCATGCCAAGTTGTGACATTCTGAGTTAAGGCCTCAAGGTTCATCAGTAGAGGCTGGCCAGAGTGTGGGACCATGTCCTCTGAATTTAATTCTCCTCATTAGTCCCACAGAGCCTGGGTTGGTTAAACTTCAGTTCATGCTTCTAGAAGGTCACTGTCATTATAGTCTGTGAAATGCTGCAATTTCAAGTGATGGTCTGTTATAGAAAATCATACAAATAAACACCTGTTCTCAGATGCTTCATCCAGTTGAGTGGAAATGGGCAAGAATGTTTCTGTATATGGAGATGAGAGGGAGGGAGGGGTATTTTGTTGTCTGTGCTTATACACTATATAGGTAACAGTGATGATTCTGTCCCTAGAACAAGGGTTCTCAACCTGTGAGTAGCTCCTTCCCCCATCAAAACCTAAGGCTGAGGACATTGATAATTGTTCTTGTATGAAGTTGCTGTGCCATTCATTTCTTTCAAAGGGGATACACACTCAATTGGGAAGAGTCATAGCCCAGAAGTGACATGTGTCAGATGTAGGAGGAGAGTTAAGGCTTGTTGTAAATCACAGGATGAAGATGATCTCAGCTGGCAAAGGTGAATTAGGCCAGAGAGAGACTGGGGTAAAGCACCAGGAGTAAATGAGCCAGTGTTAGAGTTCCATAGCTGGGTACTCTAATGTGAGCTAAAGTGTCTTTAGTGACTGTGAGGAGCTTTTTGAAGGGATTGCGCAGATGAGCAGGAAAAGAGGAGGAAATGCCATCAGAGACTCAGTACTCTGATGGAATGCCACAAAGTGCAGAACTGGGAAGCAGTTAGGTGATTTTCTGGGCCTCCTGGCAGGTGGCAGGAACAAGACTCCTCATTTCATTCTTGAAGCACTTTGTCCCCATGTCAGAGAATCTGAGACCCCTTCCACAGATAGATACCTTAACCTTAGAACGGTATTTTACTGCTCAGGTAGAGGGGAGGAGGGAAAATGAAGCCCACAGACTTTGGAGAGCCACAAATGGACCAACTCCCCATTGGTAAACAGGTTGAGAATCCCTGTTTTAGTTTGTATAAAGATATATCAATACTGAGGCCACATGGAGCCCTTTGCTGCCACAGTGGGACTTGGGGCTGCTCACATCATATTAACACAGACATCCCCACAGAATACTCCAGTCTGCAGTACAGGTAAAATCCTAATGCAGAGTGTTCATAAAATACATGTTGTATTTGAGTAAGGTGGAAAAAAAATACCACTGTTCTCTCTAAAGTGTCCTGAAGTGTAAAATGAATAGTGTGTGTGACTTTTAAACTCTCATGGTTACAGTTTGTGCAGGTCTTAGTTAAACACAGAGTTTTGCACCCTTGTAGAAAAGGTAATTTAATGTTTTCTCTTTCAGGCTCCTCCATTGCCATCCTCCTCATCTTGACATTTTTTCATGGACATTAAATGAAAACTTTTCTGATATTCAGGAAGTGACCCAGTTCTGCACCACTGATTTTTGTAGCTATCCCGTAAGGCTGCTGGCTGAAAGCTGTGTCTATGCAACCTTCCAAGTGCGGAGTGTCAACCAACTGGACAGGAGAGAGCACTGCCTCCTACTCCAGAACTCAAAACAAATAAAGCTCATCCAGCTGTACTTCAAAAAAATAATTCCATGTTTTGTATATATCTGACAAAACTGGCAACATTATACAGACTACTGACTTGAAGACCACCTCTTTTGTATTTCTCTGTTTCTGGGCTGATGAGTTGGTTTCATCCATTTTTCCCCCTTCAGAATTTCCCTTGGAAAAAGTACTAGCTTAGCTGGTCATTTCTTTGTAAGGTAGTTAGAAATTTTAAGTCTTTCTTTGGGCAACTTTTTTTTTCTTTTTTTTTTTTTTTTTTAATGTGAAGAGTTAGGTGATATAAATTTTTTACTGCTTTTATGTTTTTCTGTCTTGTTTTGAAACCATGACGGTTACACTTTTGGTTCCTAAATAAAATTTAAAACAATTAACAGCCAAGTCACAAAGATAAATGGGTTGCACATAGACTAAGGAATAAACTTCAGATTTGTGATTTTTGTTTCTAATCTTGATGTAAATTTACACTATTTATAAATACATATTTATTGCTTGAAAATATTTGTGAATGGAATGCTGTTATTTTTTCCAGATTACCTGCCATTGAAATTTTAAGGAGTTCTGTAATTTCAAACACTACTCCTATTACATTTTCTATATGTAAATAAAACTGCTTAGCATTGTACAGAAACTTTTATTAAAATTGTTTAATGTTTAAAGTTTTTCTATTGTTTGAGTTTTAAAAAGATTTTATGTACAGTGCCCAGTTTTTGTTCTTTTTTGAATCTGATTATATATATTTTATATATACTCTTGTGCTTGTGTATATATATAATATATATAGAAACTCGAATATAAATATGTGTATAAAGATTTAGAGACTAAATTTTTCTCGTTTTAAGTTTTACATCTATGGTAGATTTGAGGTGTCTACTGTAAAGTATTGCTTACAAAAGTATGATTATTTTTAAAGAAATATATGGTATGTATCCTCAAGACATAGAATGACCTTCAGACTGGTTTATTGTTAAATTGCACTTTTTGCAATAACAGACCAATAAATAGTTGCTGCCAAAATGTAGTAGTAGAAAATAAGTAATGGCTAAATTTTAAAGCTCTTCAAGAAAATACCAACTTTGACAGGAAGTTTGGCACTAGTTTTAGAGGAGGAATGAAGAAGATTGAGTTTTGGTGGGGATGTTCTCTAGATTTCAACCAAATTACAACTTATATATTACAATATGTTCTATTAACAATTTTAAAAGTTAAGACTGAATCATCTTGGCGTCATTGTTGACCCCAAAAAAGGACATTGTTTTGTGGTATTCTATTGTATTTTCACATATTTTGTAATACAAATTCACTGGTAAATTTTTGAAGCACTAGGTTTATTTAGGACAAGTTTATAATATATCATTGTAACAGTTTGCAGTTTTAATGATGGTATTTATTTTAAGTTGCTCCTTTCTCATTAGCTTCTTGAAAATGCATTAAATCTAAATTTCAAAATTGATAGCTTCCTTATCGATCAGAGTTGACTGATGCAGAAGGTTCTGCATCAAACACTTTCTCATAATTTCTCATTAGTGGGGTATGTTAGTGGTTGCATTGTTAAATTTTTTGTAATCAATGTGAAGTGTTCCAGGCACAGAGCATGCAGATAGTTCCTTTTTTTGAACAAGAAGAATCGCCTCTTATGTTGTAGCTTCAAACTGAAGGGTGTTTTAATGAAGAATCAGCACAGTTTATCTAATGCTGTTACAACAGTTTAACTACAGGTAGAGCTGACTTTCTTGCTAGTTTTCACTAGTTGGACAAAAGGGTGTAGAGATTAAAGAAAAGCATAATGAAATGTTCTTGCCAGCAAAATTATCAACTAGCAGTTAGGAAGCCAGTATTTGCAGTTCTGTAAAGGTGTAAGTCTCAGCTCTTGATAACAAACTCTACAAATCATAATTTTTTTTTACTTATGTATTTTATGCAGTCATAAATATTGTAATCTTGACAAACCATGCTGCAACTGAAAAGCTACTCCTTTAAAGTAGTCTTAAACCCAAATAAAAGCAAGATACACTTACCTCAACTAATGGTAAACAGAAGGTCCTCATTTCTCAGTGCTATAAAAGAACATTGCTAATTAGGGAAAGAGCTACTGTGTGCTAATCAGAAGGGCTTTGTACCTTTCCTCCCCTTTGGAAAAGAGGATATGGCATTACCAAGGAAGAATATTCATATTTTGCCAATGAGCAAGTAGACCAAATCAGTAGAGCATCAGGCAGCATTCCTCGTGCTATGGGAAGGGTTGTCATGAAATGGAATTGCTGCAGGGCTTTAATATTTTGCAGTTTCCACACTTCTTAATCCCACTCTGCTCCCAAGCAATGGACAGTTTGGATTGATAAGCTGCTATGATTTAGAATGCTTTTGTTTCACCTTATTAAAAAAGCACAAGTTAATATTTCGTCAGTCGTACTTCTTGAGAAGCACTTTCTGCTTCTTCAGTTACAAAGCACACGATGCCAAGTGAGGCATTTGTAATCTCTGGGTGTCTCCAAGCATCAGGAGCTGGGCAGGGTGGGGGAGGCTGGAGTCTGGAGCTGAACTTTCCAAGGAATTTTGGTCTTGGGGCTCTTGAGCTCCACAGCTGAGCCCTACTGCAAGTGATTCTGACCTGCTTGGAGCTACTACTTGTATTAGCAGGCAGGTTTAAGATGGAGATGGCCAAAGATGTGGCATTTGTTGCAAGAATTTTCATAAAGTTACAGGCTGAGAGAAGAATGATACTGTTAGATGGATAAAACCAGAGATAAAAATAGTTGTTTAAAAAAATACCACAAAGTTGAATTACAGATAAGAAGGAATCAGAAAGTAAGAGCAACATTTGCTGCTGAGCTATGGGTCTTAGAACTGCCCTTGAGGAGCTTGACAAAAAGGGATCCTTAAATGAGGAAATAAATAGTTGTGTTTTTGAGCTTAATTAAGTCCTTCCCTAAATATATTCAACAGCATTTGATTTTAAAGCTTTCCTCTGTATACACAACTTGGGAGCAGTTTATCTTTGCTTTTTTGGAGAAGTCCTACCAGTGGTTAGTCTAGCAGTAGTTATGTTGGTATCTATATATAAAATATTTAGATAAAAGTCACTAGAAAGTGAAAAGTATCTATTGACAGGAAATCCCAAAGTTTCCTGGATTTGTGTGGCAGAGGACTTGTGGATCCTAAAGACAAAGTACCCTGAATCTGTGCCTTGCCATGTGGAAGAAGGACTTTCCAGTAGCATTAAAGTGATGATGCTTTGCTTAAATGAGCACAGCTTGGCTAAGCTGAGCTGATTCTTGGGTGGGCAAGGCTTGGGGATTTCACAGCTGGTGGTTCCCTGGCCACAAATACATTTATTGGCTAATAAAGAGAAGGAAGATCCAGGGGTTCAGCCAGGACCACAGGGAAGAGGGTACTCATCCTTGGTTGCTGCCCTGATCCTGGGAAGGTTTCAAACGTGGTACTTAGTGCAGGGCTTAGGAGGGAGGAGGGTGTTTAAACCTGAGCTTAGCTAGGTCAGAACTATTTTGTGTGGAACTAGAGCGGAGCCATGATGGGAGCAGCAGGTGAGTGTGGCAGGAAAGCTTCATGTAAGATGGACTTGTCCAAGGGAAGGCCAGGAACTGTTGGAGCAGGTTCAGAGAAGGGCCATGAATTTGACAAGGAGGACTGGAGCACATTTCCTATGGAGACAGGCTGGGAATTGGGGCTGTTCATCCTGGAGAAGAGAAGGTTGTGTGAGGAGCTCAGAGCACCTTCCAGTGTGAAGGGGCTACAGAGAAGCTGGAGAGGAACTTTTCTGCCAGAAACTGCAGTGACAGGAAACGGGGCAATGGTTACAAATGGAAAAAGAGGAAATTTAACTCAGATATTAGGGAGAACAGGCACAGGCTGCCCAGGGAAGCTCTGAATGCCCCATCCCTGGCAGTATTCAAAGCCAGGTTGGATAAAATCCTTGAGGAACCTGGTCTGGTGGGAGGTGTCCCTGCCCATGTCTGAGTGTGGGACTAGATGAGCTCTAAAGTCATGATTGAGTCTAAATATGATTCTGTGATCTTCCATGGCTGCTTCAGCCAGTGTGGGAGCAGGCAGAGGAATCCCTCCGGCTGAGAGCGAAGGGAGACAAGGCTGGTGAGTGTGAGGATTTACTCAGGGACAGGCCAAAGCCACCCAGGGCTGCTGTTCCCGTTGTGCTGGGGCGGAGTGGCGGAAGGAGGGGTGCACAAATTCAAGCACAGAATGAAGCTGAAGCTCAGCCCCAGGTGAGCTCAGTGCAGGGCCTGTGGAGGAGGGCACAGGGTGCAGGGGGAGGGCACAGGGCAGCCTCATTGCAGGAAAACAAAGGCATTCCTCCAAAAGAGGGGAGAGCAGGGCATCTGGGGGAGGTGGAACATAACATTTCCTTGTTGGTGCTGGAAACTCCATGCAAAGCTGAAAATGGAGGAGAGGGAGGGAGAGCAGCTGACAGGGAGACAGGGGCACAGGGACCATCCTGAGCCCCGCAGGAGCTGTCCCCTGTCACCACAGCAGGGAAGAGCTGTCCTGTGCCCAGGAGGAGCAGTGCTGGCCTCTCCCATTGCAGTGGGACAAAGGGAGCAGGGATGAGTTGTATAGGTGAGGGGTGAGGTGCCCTTATCCATATTTATTTTGGGAAGCCATAAAAACACTGAAGGGTTGGAAGATGGGCAGAGGCACCTCACTGTGGCAGCAGCAGGGAGGGCTCAGCTCCCAGCCTCCCTAGGGCAGCAGTGTCAGTGTTTTACTGCAGTTCCTGCTGCCAGGACCTTCTTAAAGGGTTGAAATGCAATTGCTGCTGGCCCTGCCTGGGGAACAGTGGGGCTGTGGGCGTGCACAGCAGTTGGGGCACATGAAAATGGATTTATCATTGTAGCCCTCTGCCACCCTCCTGTCCTGCCCCCGAGCTCCTGACAGGCACTGGTTCCTCTCACACAAGAGCACACTCTGCTTTCTATTAGGATGGAGCACTGCTCTCAAATGACATCCCACCTTTTATTTTTTTCCTCATAGAAGGTATTTTCAAGCTGTAGGACAGAGCAATTTAAAGGTAACAAAATCCCAGGCAAGGGTTAATGGGTGGGCTAATGGTTAAACAAATGGGCTAAAAGCACTGACTCCTTTAATGCACTGAGCTGGAAGATTCTTGGAGGAGTCCCACCCAAACAGCTCAGCCATTGCCAGAGTCCATGGGAGCACTGAAACGTGGCAGGAGAGAGCTGGCTCCGAGTACATTCAAAAACTTAAAATCACTGAAAGAGTCAGGAAGGGACACCACAAGAGAAGACTGAGAGAAGAAGCAGCCTAAGATGTGTGCAGTGACATGGCTGGGATGTCATTTAGTTCAGCCTTGTGGGCACAGCGAAAATGAACAGGCATAAAGGATATTTTCACCCCTTTCCTCCTCTGTTCTTTTCATCACCAAATCAGTGGGAAACTGAGGGAAGCCCTTTGAGGAAAGAGGCCTTTTTCTTGTGGCAGTGGTCAGTCAGCTGTCCTGTCAACACCATATGCTGAGTGCAACATGCAGCTCATGTCCTGGATGCTGCTGGAGCTTTAATCTGTTCAATTTTAACATAAAATTTAGGGATTTGGGGTGGTTTTGCTGCCCCAGAACATCACTGCCACTGGGCTGTCCCACAGGCTGACCTTCACAGCAGTAACTTGAAGGATTTTTGTGGCACCTGAGAAGGCTGAGAGGTGGGCAGTGGGTGGAAACAGGGTTTGGTCATCTGCTTGCAAGCAAGGTGCAAACATTACCTATTTATGAACCTAAGGTACTCATTGGAACCTATTTAGGACCCAAAGTGGTCCTCGGGTAGGGGTGAACATTGGCTATTGGAGGGTAAGTAAGCCACCAGGAACAGCCTTGTTTGGGCTGTGATGAAACCCAAGGACAACAATTGGGAGCCAGTCACAGTGGCCACATGTTTGGGGGTTTTTTGGGGGGTGCAGGGAGGAGTGTGAAGGGCTTTTTAAGAGTGGTGGCACTAGGCAGGGTACCCAGTGCAATGTGATAAGAGCATCTGCTGTAGTTCCAGTAGCTGAAGACCTCCTTAAAGGTCAAATGCCTTTGTAGAGAAGGTCTGCAAAGATATTCCAGGGGCTCAGGAGCTGCTGCCAGGCTCAGGGCAGACTTGCAGCTCAGTATTTATGTGCAGGACTTTGTTTTGAGATGCCAGTGTTATCTCTGCTGTCCCAGATTAAATGGTGATTTAGGGACATACCCATTGCCTACAGAGCAGCTCTCCCAGCTCCTGTGTCGGGCACCAGGAGGAAGGAGGAGCTGGCAAAGGAGTGTAAATTATTGCAGCCCTGCCACAGCACAGTGGCTGCTCGAGTCCCCTGGGCTGTGTGAACCTGCCAGGAGCACAGCAGCTCCAATAGGATTCCTCCTGAGTCCTTTTGGAGAGCCCAGGGCAGGGCTGGGTGCTCACCCACACCCCTTGGGGAGGGCAGACAGCAGGAGCTGGGAATGTCTTGGAGAGGGTTTGGCGCTGCTGCTCTTTAATATTATGCCCATCTCATTACCTCCTGATGCTTCCCAGGCTGGTGCAACCCTGGAAGCCTCAGGAGAGCACCCAGAAAGGTTTGGGTTTGGGTGGCAAAGGGGTTGTAATTATGCTTGAGGAGGCAGAAGTGCCTGGGCAGCCCAGGGATGCTGATATGCAGCCATCAGATAAGGGTGAGGATACTGGATACCTGGCTGGGAGGTTTAAAAATAAAAAATTGGTTTCACTGACAGGTTGATGGGATATAATGTTGCTGAGAAATAGCAATGTGGGCTCAGCCCAGGGTGCCCCATGGCACACATTTTGCATCAAAATACTGAGATTTGGCTGAGAACCAGCCCACAACGGGCCCTGGGCAGAGGGACATCTTAGGAGAAAATGCCTCATCTCCACATGAGTCTTGGTTTGGAAAGACAGGAATCTGCTAAGGAAGGCTGGAGCCTCCTCTGAAATGGAAAAATGTAAACCCCCTCCCTCAGAATTGCTATAAATTTTAAATTAAGGCAAAAATATGGGAGCAGGAATAACAGTTCTTTTTTAGGGAAGAAAATAAAAATAAAATAAACAATGCTAGAACAACACTGACAGAGTCAGAACCCAGCCTGACACTCTGTAGGTCAGGGTGTTGGTGGCAGTCCCATTGGAAATGTGGCTGCAGCCCTCCTGCAGTGTCAGGGGTGGTTCTGCTGGAGCAGGGATCCTGTAGAAGGATGTATTCTTCCTCTGAAGATCCAGTGGGAGAAGAGGCAGCTGCTGTTCCTCTGGGGAATCCCGTGGAGAAGCCGTGCTGGTGTTCCAGAATCTCCAGATTATATCCCGGTAAGAATGCTTGGCTCCTCCCTCTGGGTTCACATCTCCCAATGGGATGCTGTAGTTCTTATCAGTCATGCAGGGACATTCAACAGCCTGTTATCAGCAGGTGTCTCCCCAGAGGGAGGAGTGGGTGTGGAAGAGATAAGGAAAACTGCCCACTGAACAGCAGACAGCTGCCATCCAGATGGCAAATATAATACAATTTGCTTGGCAATCCAGGACAACATGAATTAGGTTTCCTTCACCATTATCCATTCCTGCACTCAAATGCAATGGGATTTTGGTATTCCTAAACATGAATGAGGGGAATTGCTGTGTCTGTGTGCTGTAACCATGTGATTCTAAGTCAAGTTGCAGCCTCACATTTAAATCCTGCTTCAGCATCTTCATTCTCAAGAGGAATTTCTTCACTGAAAGGGTTGTCAAGCAATGGAAGGGGCTTCCCAGGATGGTGGTGCTGTGACCCTGAAGTGCTCAAGAAACAGCTGGATGTGGCATTTAGTGCTGTGGTTTGATTGCTGTGGTGGTGTTTGGTCAAAGGTTGGAACTTGATAGTCTTGAAGGGATTTTCCAACATTAAGGATTCTGTGATTTTTTAATCTTTCAGCTTTTACCCATTTTCCAGTCAGATCTTCTACAGACATTTCCCCTGTAAAAGAAAAAAAAGATCAGGGGGAAAAAAATACCAGTTTTTGTGAGAAATGTCTTAGTGATACAGGAATACAATTTTTTTAAAGGTAGCAAATGAAGAAGTAGAGAAGCAAATTCTGGCAGGGCAAAAGTCTGGGGAGGCAAAAAATTGTTTGAGTGAGTGCTTTGTAAACCCCCCTGAGTTCTGTTAACGGAGAAATAATGTGTGTGTCAGTAGGTGATGTTACCTTTGAAAAGCTGCTTCAGCAGCTCCAAAGTGAAAAGCAAAGGTGGAATGAGTTTTCCAGCACTGAGCAAAATGAGTTGGCAATTATCATAAGTGCAACTTCAGTTCCTAATTTTCAAAATCAGTGCAAAATGCTGTTTACAGAGCTCGATGGAGCCTCCAGCAATTAGGGCTGTGCTATGAAGAATGCCATGGCTAATGCTCTCTATGGCTTATTTACACAACCACGAGATGGGAGAACATAAGACAGCATATGAATGAAGTGCTGCTGTGCTTGAATAGGTATTTGATTGCCCTGCGTGTTGCCAGGAGCTGCCTTTTCCAGCTCTCCCTGGTGTTCCTGCACCTCCCATCCTGCAGGGCAGGGGAGCCCCAGCCCTGCCAGCACAGCCCAGGGGCTGTGGCCACGAGATGTTTTGGGTGTGATGCTGGACTCTGCTGTGCATTAATGTGGAAACTGCGCTAGAAAAATCAATTTGGCCTCCAGCATGGAAACATCCCCAGCTCGTGGGGACGCCGATCCCCTGCCCTCAAAGCATCCCTGTCCCCCAGCAGAGCATCCCAGGGGAGATGGGGGTCACAGGATGCCCCCTGAAGGGGGGCTGGCTCCTCAAGGAGGGTGCTGGGCCAGCTCAGCACCTTCTCCCCTCGCTGCTCATCCCCAGCCAGGCTGGGCAGCACTGCCAGGAAAAAGAGGAGCGCGGCGTTTTCCCACACACATCCCTGAGCTCTGCTGAGAAAGGGTCGTGGAAGGAGTGAGGAGCTCTGTGCTGCTGGATTGTGGTACCTGGAGAGAGGACAGAGGGGTGCAGCACCTTGCTGCAGTGTTTCCTTGCCTCCCTGCCAGTGATTGCCCACGTTTGGTGTTTCTGCAGGGACGGTGGGTGCAGGGCAGCAGTGAGTGTAAAAGGATGTGAATTTAAAAAATGGGTTTTTCTCTGTCTGAGGAGAAGGGACGTGCATTTCTTCTCATCTTCCAGAAGCTGGGTGGTGTGACTGCTTTTGAAAAACTTGAATACACAGAAAAAAAAAAAATCCCACACGGAGAGGAAGTGCTGCTCATTGCTCTGTGTCTTTTTTTTTTTTTTTGCACCTCCTTCCTCTTCCAGTTTGTTTGGCAAGCTATCTTGCTTGAGATCTGCCAGAGAAGAAGCCCTCTTTCTCTCTATTCTGGCAAATCTCTTCACTGCTTGAATGTCTCCTGTGCCTTATTTGTGTGCTCATTTTGGTGCTTTTCAGTGGCTGTGCTCATCTCTCCTTCTCAAAATATCTCCCTTTCTCTTCACATTTATCTCCATGCTGTCACTGGCAAACATCCCTAGTGCAGCCTTTCTGCTCATTGACACACTCCTTGTGTCTCAGCCACGCTCTTCGCCTTTTCTGGGTGGATTTAATGCTCAAAGGGGAGGAAAAAATTTGGTTTGAAGAATAGGTTGACATTAGCAGAAACTTCCAGACCAAAGGATATCATAAAGCAATTAGCTCAATACTGTAGGTAGGTCTGTGCCTGTCACTGATAATGGCAAATCCACTTGGATACAAGAAAAATAGTTCTTTTTAAAACAGGCTTTTATTTGTCTCATTGCAAGGTGATTCATTTATTTGGGCTGTCTGAGAAAGCATTAAATGTCTTTAAAGTTTTAAAAACTGAAGGCATAATGTCCCTCCAATGCTCCTCCACCTTAGTCCCCATGACTGAAATGCTGTTTTCAATGCTGGTTTGACTTGAATTACTTTGTAGTTCTCTACTTGGTTTTTTTTTCACATTTGCCTCTTGACATGCTAAAATGCTTTGAGTTATCAATTCCCTGCCACACAGGGAAGAGTGGAAATCTTTCCCTCCTCCTTTACCCCCCAAGGTTATTGACCAGTGGTTATTGGGTCAGCAAGAGGAAAAAAACTGAGCAAAAAAAAAAAAAATAGAAAATTAACTAGAAAGAGTTGCATTTATATTTTTTTTTCAGTGAAAATGCATTCTCAGTTTCTGCTGTCTTTAATGCGTTCGTTACACCTGTTTGGATGGCAGGTTCCCCTGAGCACAGTTCATCTCACCTGATTTGCTGAAGCACAGAAATCCTCCTGCCTTGGGGTGCTCTGCCCTGCCATGCCCCCTTAATTAAGCAGGAATTGGAGGGCCCAGTGCTGGTTTGGGTGATCACAACATTTCCCTGTTCCTTCTCTTTGGGATTTCTTTCATCTTCCCTGGGAGCACCACGGGGAAGTTTTTCCTCTGGCTCCTCTCCAGCTGCAGCGGCTTCAAGGAAAGAGTTCCTCTTCCCTGTCCCTGATTTCAGGTCAGAAAACACTTCTGTCTCCTTTTCTGGAGTGAAAGGGGAATTGTCCCTTGGGAAGGAGTCTGGGATCCCTCTGGTCCTCTGAGAGAAATGACTCAACTTCAGTGAACATAAGGGAGTGAGGAAGGAAAAACAGAGAGAGCTGTTTTGGGTAAGACATCAAGACAACTTGGTCATGGTGGTTAAATTCTCCAAAAACCCAAGAAGGACAGGAGAAGAGAGGAGGAGGAACAGCTTCCTGAGCCTTTTGAGCAAATTCTCTGAGCCCAAGGTTTCCAAACCCTGAAGAGCAAACAAAGAGCAGAACAACTCTCTTGGACCATTCTGACTCTGTGGGAGGACACAAACCTGTATCAATCCATGCACAGCCTCTGAAAGCTGTTTCAGATGTTGAAACAAAAAGTCTCTTGATGGTACCAGCCCTTGAAAATCAAACCAGATGCATTTTGGCCTGATAACTTGCTTTTGATTATGATGAAAGTTTGTTCTGAATGAACATTTCCAGGCATGCAAAGTGGCTAATCTGGCAAAGAAGCTCTTTAATAGATCTGGGATCTCAAAGCTCCCATGTGCCATTACACAGCGTTCCCTCCCTCCCTCCTACTCACAGCTCTGATGTTAAGACAGTTTCTTTGGATCAGGATAAGGTTATTTCCTTCAAGCTGGGTTTGGTTTGGGGTTTTTATTCCCCAAAAGGAGATATCAGTGAAAAATTAGGGTGTTTCCTTGAGAAGACAGTGAGTCATTAGTAGCTGTGTTGCAACAGCTTTATTCATTAATATTGTAAAATTATTCACATCTTTAATTGTACAGACACTGCAAAACTTAAGATGAGAAAGATTTTTTTCTTGGTCATGACAAGGGGGCACCTGACCACAACCTGGGACATCACCCCAGGAGCCCCAGTCCCTGTTCTTGCCATTCCTGTGACATTTGGAGATCCCTTGGGCCAGACCAAATCACACTGGGGCAAATCTCTGCTGTTGTGTTTGGGGAGGAGTGTAGGACACGAGACAAAGGAGGATCCTTGTCCTGCTGTGTCCTTGCCCTCCTTGCAGTCCCTGATGTGGGAGATTCCTCTCCTCAGGCCCATGACACCCTGCCAGGCTGATCTCTCCAGGGAAACCCTCCCACAACTGTGCCCCTCCAGTTACCCTCTGTTTTCCTCTGTTTTCCTATGTTTTCCTATGTTTTCCTCTGCACTGTGCTGAAACCCCAGCTCTTCCCAGGCTCCCTGAGCTCCCTGGAGCCTCTGCTCTGCTCCTGCTTTTCTCCCCACGAGGAGCATCTGCCCTGGATGGAGTCACACACACCCTGAGCAGGGCTCCTCACTCGCACACACTGGGTGCTATTCCCACCCATTTTTCACCATCTTTACTGCAAAACAGCGCCAAAGTCTCAGTGCACCCTCCCTCATGGGCTCCTTGCTCTCTCAGAGGGGAGGCTGAGCTGGGGTTTACCTGATTTTAGTTTTAACAGAGTCACTTCAGCTCTTTCTCCTGTTTCTTCTTTGAAACACCGCCTGTGACTGTCATTGCAAAATCCTGATTTCTTCATTCCTTGGCCTGCCTTGCACTGAGATTTCCTGCTGGCCTCAGCAGCTCTCCTGGCAGGCTCTGTGCCTCTGATGTGTTTGAGAAAGGGTTCATTGTCAGCCTCCTCGCTGTCAGCAAGTCACTCCTTGGATTTCTCTTCTGGGGCTGCCTCACTGTAGCCTTGCATTTAATTTGCCTAATTTCTGCATCTGATTCCTCCCTTTTGATGGGTGTCTGTTTGGTTAGAATTGCTCCCTTGTGCTGCTGTTTAGCCACCTGGGGTGTGTGTGTGTGTGTGTGTGTGTATTTTTTATTTATTGTCAGCACACATTCACTGTGAACTCCTAATGTGGTGCCTTTAAAGGGATCCCACTCTTGCAGGGCTCTTCAAGAAAAACTTGGGCAGAGATCACAGCAGATCCCACTTTCCCATTGGGCTCCATATATGGCTTAAAACAAGATACGAAGCAGCTCACAGGTGTTCCTGCAACCTGCAAATCCGGCCTCCAAAATTTTCCCTCTGAGTTCCCTCCTCTGCCAGGGATACATCCCATCCCTCCATCCTTGTCCAGCAGCAGGAGGGGATTTGGGGGATTGCATCTGAGGGGTTTTGCTCCCACCAGCCCCAGAAGGAGCTGCCCAGTGTCTCAGACTGTGCTCATGGATCTGAGTCTGCAGCAGGGAAAGGAGGGAACCTGTAGTCACAGCTTTTCCAATATTTCCTAATTTTTGCCTCTGTAGTACTGAGACCTCTGTCCTTTAGCTCAGTCTGTGTTTCTGTAAAATTTATGAACAATTCCTCTCTTGAAATCCCATGAACGTGGACACCTCTGGGAATGACAGTCTTTGAAGGCTCTGATTCAGTTAGAAAAGTCCTGTTTTTTCCCTGCTTTTTGACCTTTTATACTTCCTCTTTCATCTACCAGCGCTGAGGGATTTCATTTTTTTTTTATAAATACAGACATTTTTTTGGTGGCACCTCAAGGTCATATTTGTACTCCTGTCCTCCATTCAGAAGCTCCTTTTTCCTGCCCTCCTTCCCCAGTAATTTTATCTTGCTGCACTTGCCATGCTGCAGTCATGCCAAAGCTGTATTTTTAGACAGCCCTGCTTGACTTGACTTTGGGGAGCCTTTCCCTGAGCACTTTGAAAGAACAAGTCAGCACCTGGGGTTTTATAGGTTTTTCTGGTCATTTTACTCACAGAATGCAACAAGAGCGTTTCCTGCAGGTTTGGTTTTTTCTTTCACACCTTGTAGACAAAAACTCCTGCCAATGTTTGTCCCCAGTCAATGCAGCCATTTGATGGAAAGCCCCCATCACCTCTGGCCCTGCTCCTCAGACACCTGGGAGGTTTGGTCCTGTGCACCAACAAAGGCAGCCCATGGGAGCCTCTAAACCCCACTATTTTCAGGCATCACTAGAGGAATGAATCTGCCTGGTGGAAAGGGACAGGCAGAACAAGCAGTGCTGTGAGTGGAAACAGGAAGGGATAACAAACTGATTTCCTGAAATCTGGACAATTGTTCCCATCCCTTCTCCACCTGCTGAAGGGATTTCCATTTTGAAACACCAGCACCGATGCAGGGGCTCCTTTCAGGGGTGCCTGAAATGGTGCCAGTGCCCTGAGTGGGTGCAGAGGTGTTCAATCCCAGCACTTGCCCCCAGCACCATCATTGTGCCAGCACCCTCCTCCTCTTGTCCTTAGCAGTGCCTGAACTGTACACAAATCCCTGCTTTGTTCTGCTCTGTAGAAATAGTGCAAACAGAGAATGGCACTTTTATTTTCTCCATCTTCATCTTCAGGTGTTGAGGAAAAAAAAAATGAGTAAATGTTTACAGCTGTTGCAGCCAGAGCAGAGTGAACACCCAGAGGTGATTTTCTCTCTTACTTTTTCTGCACCAAGAATGTGAACAGAGGGAGGTTTCAGTGCCTGAATTATTCCAAGTGTCTTGATAATTTTTTTTCAAAGCAAGAAAACCCACTATTTTCAGGCATCACTAGAGGAATGAATCTGACAAGCCCTTATCCAAATGAATGTTTAAATTTTGAAAAGGGGAAAAAAAACCTCTTGTGTGACTGACAAGGTCCTTTTCAAACACATAATATGCTGAACCTTGCATGACATTTTTGTGGGTGTTAAGTCTAAAGAGCTATCTTTGCATGCAATGTAGCAAATGAACTGTGTAAGGCGAGGGCTGGAGCTCTGTGCATCCTTGCTGAGTTGTACTGGAGCTCTGGAAAACCTGACAAGCTGCTTCTATAAAACCTGCATTTCCCCAGGGAGCAGGCTGGTGTGTTCTTGCTCTTCAAACACCTGAAAAGTTTGTTCTAGACTAACTATTGTCATTTACACTGCATGTTGCAAGGAATAGATATTGTGGGGTTTTGTGGAAGAGCAGAAAGGTGGAATGATGCAAGTAAAGCTATGACTGAAACAAAACTGTTTGAAGATCTTTGTTTTCCTAGTTTCCCTCCCTAGTTTTCCACCTGTCTTTTATTTCCTCTTCATTTTTTTCTGGACTTTTGGATCATCTTCACCCTTCCTTGGGGTCTCTTACCAGTTGTTCAGGTCACCCTGAAACCCCACTGTCCTCACTGAGGCTGAGACCATCACCCTGTGGAGGAGAGCAGATGAGTCTGCCCATTGTGACAGTGTTCACAGGGGTCTGAGGGTGAGGGAAGAGACGAGGATCTGACTCCATGTTTCAGAAGGCTTGATTTATTATTTCATGATATATATTACATTAAAACCATACTAAAAGAATAGAAGAAAGGATTTCATCAGAAGGCCAGCTAAGAATAGAAAAAGAAAGAATGATAACAAAAGCTTCTGTCCTGGACAGAGAGTCTGAGCCAGCTGACTGTGATTGGCCATTAATTAGAAACAACCAATTGAGACCAATCACAGATGCACCTGTTGCATTCCACAGCAGCAGATAATCATTGTTTACATTTTGTTCCTGAGGCCTCCCAGCTTCTCAGGAGGAAAAATCCTAAGGAAAGGATTTTTCATAAAAGTTGTCTGCCACAGCCCATACTCTGTAATCCATAAGGTAGAAACGGTGCATGCCTCTCCCAGCCCCCCAGCCTGGAGTAGCTGTTTCATTTCATTTTCCTTCCCCTGAAATTCCTGTTTGTGTTTTTGTAGTTTCAGGATGGTCACCAAGCTCCTTTCAGCACTGAATTAGGGGAACAGAGGGTACAGTAGCAGACAGACTCACCCATTAATCAAATTAATGTGTCTTAGTGAGCCAATTCAGAGCACCACAGAGCTGCTTCTTGTGATTTCATAACATCTCATGACACTCCATATTTTTGTTCAAGCTCTCCCTTCCAGATTCATGGGATGATGGGAGAAGCTGAGGAAGAATTAGCAATAAAGCATCTAGAGCACCTGGTTGTAGAGAGTAATTGGCAAATGGGACCCAAGTGCATCCTAAAGTCTCAGCAAACCAGAAAGCAAATAAAAAGCACCTGCAAACAACTGATGCTGGCTGAGCTTGCTGGAAAGATGCATGAAATGTGCTTGACTGGCTGCTCCTGTGGACTGGAGCTGCTGAGTGGGCGTCCCAGGTTCTCCAAAATGCCAAAAGGGAAGCTGGGAGCTGGCAGGGAAGGGGATGTGTGTGTGTGTTTGTGTGTTTGTGTGTTTGTGTGCACGCGTGTGTGTGTGCCTGTGCGAAGTGTGCACAAAGTGTGGCAAGAAGTTATCACCCACAAAAGCAATGGAGTGGGAAATCTGCATCTCCAGCCCCAGAATGTGTAGCATCCTCTCAACCCCCTGCCTTGGTTGGGAAAGACAGGAGTCTGCTGAGGAAAGCTGGAGCCTCCCCTGAAACGGAGAATGTAAACCCTCCCCACCCCTCTGAATTGCTATAAATTTTAAATTAAGGGGCTCTCAGGCAAAAATATGGGAGCAGGAAATAACAGTTCTTTAATAGGGAAGGAAAAAATAAAGGACAAAATAAACAATGCAGTACACTAGAACAACACTGACAGAGTCAGAACCCAACCTGACACCCTGTGGGTCAGGGTGTTGGTGGCAGTCCCATTGGAAATGTGGCTGCAGCCCTCCTGCAGTGTCAGGGGTGGTTCTGCTGGAGCAAGGGGATCCTGTAGAGAAGGATGTATTCTTCCTCTGAGGATCCAGTGGAAGAAGAGGCAGCTGCTGTTCCTCTGGGGAATCCAGTGGAGAAGCCGTGCTGGTGTCTCAAAACCTCTGGATTATATCTGGGTAGCAATGCTTGGCTCCTCCCTCTGGGCTCACATCTCCCAATGGGATGCTGTAGTTCTTATCAGCCATGCAGTGACATTCAATAGCTGTTATCAGCAGATGTCCCCTCCCAAGGCAGGAGTGAATGTGGTCACTCAAAGAGAGAGATAAAGTAACTGCCCACTTGACAAAGGTAATCTGCCATACACATGGTAGTTGAAAACATCTTGCATTGCAATCTTCAACACCCCCTGAGAAATCACAGTGTCAAAACACACTGAAAGTCAAAGTAAGGCCAAAACCACAGTTTTACAAACCTCTTGACATGAAAACTCTAAAAATATGCGGCACTAAGAGAGACACCTGAGAAGCAGCTGGGCATAAAGGCAGCTGCAAACTACCCACAGAGAAAAAGGAGGTGCTGAGGCTGCCTGGGAGATTGGTGGAAGATCTCTCCTGCCATTCTTGTTCTGCTGTGGAAACAGCTGAAGTTGTTACCAGGAACAGTTTGCAAAGGCTCAAACAAAGCCACCGACAGAAATAACTCGAACACAGAGAGGAAAAAATTGCTTGAGAGTTCTTTTGGGAAGGATTAGGTTTTAAATAATTGCCATTTATAAGTTAATTTCACATCCTTTTGGAGTTTGGCCCACTAGGATTTGAAGGCTTGACTGAAGCTGGCAGACAGGGTGGGCACTGATTCCAGAGTTTGACTGCCAAGAAAAAGGAAAATATTAAAAGTAAAAATTGGCAATTCTGAAAAAAAAAAAAAAAAAAGAAAGGAGGCCAGGGAAATACAGGGAAATGAGATTTAGTTTAGGAAAATTATTGTTCTCTGAGCCATGGACTGATTTTATGGCTGGTTTGTTAGTCACAGTTTTACATGAGCCTGGCCTTTGCAATCAATGCCTGCAAAGAAACTGGTGGAGAACACAGCTCCCAATGCTTTAATAATTTGTAAATCCACAATTTTGTTTTTTTTTTAATCATGAGTGGTTTTTTTTCCATTTAAATTCGTATCAAAGTCTATTAAAAGCAGTGGGGAGACTCCTCTCAGCTTTAACAACTTTGAATCAAGCCCTGTAAAAATAGATGCTACGTGTCTCAAGGCTTCTGCTGCAGCCTTGCAAAATGAGTCCAAGCAGCAAAGTAAAACTTTTGTGTTTCTGAAGAGTTTTACCCCCATCTCCTTCGGGCTGTGAGTAACCAGGGCCTGTGGGACACTTCTCTGTCCTTTTGCCCAATTCTGGGCTGGTCCTGAGGGATCTGGGGTTGCTCCTGGCATTCTCTGCTGAGCACACACATCCTCTCTGTGTTTTCTGCATGTTTCCAGCACAGTGTGGGATAATCTCTGCAGTAAAAAGGGCCCAGAGCTAACACCCAGCTCTCAGGTAAACCCACTCCCCAAGAGATTGGAGATGCAGACATATTCAAGAAAAACTGATGGAAGCAGGTTGTTAGACAGCCTTGTGCCTCTCAGGGAAGGGCATGTTTTTCCTTCTGGAAGAGAGCCATGATGTAGAAATAGACTGGAAGCAGGAAAGAGGGCTGCAGTGGCTGAGGCTGTATATTTAAACCTCTTTGCTGCCTGACCATCTGGGCCTGCAGCTAAACCTGCCTACAAATTATTTCCAATGTTTCTACGTCTTGAGAGGTAAAAGGTGCACTTGGATACTTTACGCCAGGAAGAAAGGCAAAATAATTGTCCTGAGTCAGATTTCCCCCGTGTCCGACGTTTGTGTGGGGTTTTGGATGCCCAACCTGTTCCATCAGCCTTCACCCATCCCTGCCTGGAACCCCAGGCTGGATGCTCTCTGTGCACAGAGCCCCTCACAGCCAACACAAAATCTGGATTTTCATTCCCTCTCTGTGCAACACAAGCCAGAACAACCACTGGCAATGCAAATGCACTCACATCTTTTTCTGCCTTTACATTTTTAACATTTTTTTTTAACCATAGCTAGAAGAAGACTCTTTCCATGATGAAAATTCTTGTGGATGATCCAGAGAGCCTCGTTTCTCACTTAGCTGTCAAATTTTTTCAGTGATTCCTGCATGCCTGGATCCCAGGAGAAAGCCCCAAGCCCAGGTGATGTCTATCTGACCCCCACACATGTGGGAAGGTTTGGTGTGGGCTTCTGACACCTCACAGGGAGCTCACATGAGGGGGACTGACAGATTCTGGATGAAAAAAGTTATGTTTTGCCACTTTTGCAACCATCTTCTGCAAAATGAGGCACCTGCATCTAGCCCTGGTTTGACAATTGCTGTGAAATGTTTCCAGAACTACCCCAAATTTTAAGTCCCTGACTCACTCCTTTGGGGACTGTCTTACCACTTCCTCCTCTGGAAGGCAAAGGGATGAGGATTGCTGTAGCTCTGGCTGGTCAAACTTAGATGTCCCCAGTTCTTGGGGGGTGCCCCAGCACCCACACTGGAGTATTGAGTGTTTGGCAGACCTTGTCAGGCTCAGTGTAAATTAATGTCTCATCCTCTGCCTGTGTTCCTTCTCCTCTTAAGGTAATTTTAATTTTCCCATTTGAATGGTTTTGTGCAAATGGTTCCTCCATTTTAGAGAGAATAATGTGAAAATATCTGCTGAACAATCCCATCCCAGACTGGAGTTTTTTCCTCACCTTAAACCAAAGTCCTGTATTAGTCTCTGATTACTGTCCATTGACTTGGGAAAGACTAGAAGCAATTATATTTGGCGATTAGAGAAATTAAGTCCCAAGAGACATGGAACCTTTCAGCTTTTTAATGCTTTTGATTGTGTCTTGCTGTTCTGTGTGTCACCAGAGTAATAAAATTAAAATATTTTATAAAAGTGAGATGTGATTGGTGATTGTACAGAACTGATCTGGTCGTTCCATTTATCTGTGATTCTTAGCACATTAAAAATAGCCACAGGGAAAGTCTTAAATCCATCCATCCATCCATCCATCCATCCATCCATCCATCCATCCATCCATCCATCCATCCATCCCATATTATTTATATATCATCTCCATCAGAAAGAGTTTCTTGGCAATAAAGATCCTCTATCTAGCTGGTTGTGAGCATCCTGCCTTTCAACAAAAAAAGCATCCTGTTTTTCAACAAATGGCATGGGAAACTCTTCCAAGGCCAAAACACGTGAATGAGATTTATTAATGCTGTGGCCCCTTGTCAGTCATGACAACATTAATAATCCATAAACCATGTCTAAACCATACACCACGTCTATATCCCATGTAACAAATGCATCTCTAGCAGATGAATAATAAATCCCATGTGCACTCTGCTCCCTCTTACACCGAGAACACCCCAGATTTGGGGCAGCTCTTTCCAGCCACCCTGGAAAATTTCCTTTCGGGATGGGAAACGAAATCTTGCGATTTCAATGGGGATCAATTGGGCAAGCTTTGGTGCATGTCCCTGCACTTTATAGCATGCCATGCCTTTTGATGGCTTTCATATCACCTACAATTTTTCTTCTTTTTTTTTTTTAAGTATACATGCCACGTCCTTCGTATCTTCCCCTCCAAGTTGTGTCTTCCTCCCTGATTTTCCCCCTGCTTTTGCAACATCTGTGTAGTTAGTTTCGGCCTCTTTTGTTTCTTTGCACTGCACCTGATGTCATCCCTGTCCATTGTCTTGTAGTCACTAAATTTCCCAGATTTTTTTTTTTCTCCTTCCCACTCTGGGAGGAGGCTGACGCTGCCCCAGCCCCTGCCCGGCCCAGCCCCAGTGTCAGTATTTGTCACTGTATCTGCAGTCGGGGTAGCGGTAGGCGAAGCGGGAGTCGCAGGAGCGCAGAGGTTTCAGGATCCCTGCCAGCTCCGCCATGGCCTCTCTGGCACCGCCGTCGTCGTCGCCGAGGCCGCGGGCGCAGCGCTGCAGGAAGGCGTCGATGCTGTCCTGCACGGGGGGCTGGAACTTCCCCGACAGCAGCTTGGGAAGGAGGTCCTGGCACACCATGACGAGGCTGTGCTGGTCCCTGATGGAGTCACAGGACACTAAGGCAGACTGGCAGTCCGCGGTCAGGCAGCTGAAGATGTCTCTGTACTCCTGTTGGCCATCGATCAGCTGGCTCCCTGTTGGGGACAATTAAACTGCTTGTTAGAAGCAGCATGGTGAGCTGCTGGGCAGCCAGAGATAGCTGTGCCTCTGTGTTAACATGAGGTTTGTTACTGTCTAAAGGATGTGGCCACCTTTCCCTGCAAATTACTCGATGCTGAAGCTGTGTGTGTGCCAATTTTCTTGCTTTTGAAATATGTATATTTTTCTGAATGACAGAGCTCTTCAGAGCTGCCTGTCAGAGGAGCTGGAAATGAGTCTGTCGAGTCAAGCTGATGCAGAAAAAAATGAGAACTGGAGCACAGTTCTAAAATGTGGAGCTCCTACAAAAAACTGCCACAAATAGCCAGAGCTGTAATTTTTTCCATGTTAACCAAAATCATTACATTGAAACAACAGCTCATCTGGCTGAAGTCAAGTTAACAGTCATAGCTGCTGGGATAAGAAAAGGAAATCCAGTGGAAAATTTTCTGACAGCTGCTTCTGAATATTCTGAATACTCAGCTGAATGTGTGAGCTGAAGAAAAGCCTTTTGAAAATCTGAATATTCAAAATGAAACTGTTAAATTATTGGATGAATAGTCTTTGACTAGCTCTACTTGCAGGAGTAGACCAATGTAACCTGTGAAAATTGAATACTAACCCTTGATTTTATGTAAAAGTGACAAAAAGGGAGATTTTGTTATTAAAATATATATATTTGTTATAAATATATATATAACAATAATATATATTGTTATAAATAATAATAACCATTATTAGTCAATGTGATAAATGCAGGTAAGAATGGTCTAATTTTATCCACTACTGAGTACAAACAAAACTACAAAATTTCTGGTGGCAAATATTGACATTTGTGTGGCAAAAGTTTGAAAAGGAAGGCTTCAAATGGGAGCATTGGGCACACCATGCACTCTGAAAGCTGCTGCCAGCTACAGAGTGGCCACCAAATCACCAACTGCACAAACACAACACCGGTCGCCTTCCCAACTGAGAGCCAGGATGGCAGGAGCTGCTGATGGTGAGTGCCTCCGTGAACTTCTCATCATTTAATTTAGCAAGGAGTGTTTGGTTAATTAAATAAAATTCAAACAAAACAAACCCCAAAAAAAACAAAATAAAACAAAAAGGCAGCAGTAGAGCCAAGGGCAGAAGGGAAAAGATTTGTCTGCCCTGCCTCCCGAGCCCTCCCGTGACAGATGCGTGGCCTGGACCCCGCTGAGTACCTTCCTCCTTGTCGATGACGCCCAGCGTGCTGGCATCGCGGATGAACAGATGCCCGTTGCTGAAAACGCCGAAGGTGCCAGCGTCCACGTGGGTGAAGTAGAAGAAGTAGTTGAGGTCGTTGTTGGCCATGGAGCGCAGCACGGCCAGGAGCTGCAGCGCCAGGTCGGCGGCCACCTCGGGCGCCGTGCCGAAGAAGTCGCGCAGGGGCCGGGTGCTGGCGCTGACCAGCAGGCGCCCGCAGGAGCCCAGGTACCGCGGGAAGGGCCAGCCCTCCACGTCAGGGAAGATCTGTGGCAAGCACAGCAATGGGGGATCACCCCTGCCCTCTGTTCATGGAGCCACCTCCCTCTCAGAGTGCCCTTTCTGGCTCCAAGCAGCAGGGCTGTTGTTGGAACCCAGGAAATTCCTCTGGCTGCCCTGGAGGACTCGAGCCCCAAGACCCCTGTGCCTTTGATTTAGCCCTTGGAATAAACAATTACCAACCTTTATATGAAGAACTACAAGTCAAGAAAGTTTAAGTGGAATGATAGTGAATTTATCACAAGAGTGATAAATAGATTTTTGTGGTTTTTAGAATGAGGGCTTGGGGTCCTAGGATGGAGGACTTTGGGCGTGCCTTGTCCTTTTTCCTTCTTCTTCCTAGCCTCCATCTTCTGGGTGATGTTGGCGCTTTTAGATTGGTTCAGAATAGAAGCTCAATGTCTAATACAGATGATGGGTATTGGGAAGTTATGGTAAATAATGTACATGTAGTTTTATATAAAAAGACAACACTGCTTCTGAGGCGGTCAGTGTGCCTCAGCTCAACCTGCTGAACAGATCTGCAGCGGGTCAGAGAACAAATGTTATAGATAAAAAACAATAAACAAGCTTGAGAACAAGAACAGAAAATTCCTGACTCCTTCTTTGACTGCCGGGCTGGGAAAAAGAAGCTTGTACATATCTCAGGGTCACTCTGACAAGCAGAGATTCTGAGAGGTTGTGGTTTGGTTCTTAAACCACCCTGCAATCCTTCCTCGCCCATCCAGCTGGGAAAAGTACTTACTACCCCATCCTGGAGGAGTTAGGATGCTTTTTTTCTTTTTCTTACGGTTCTTTTTTGTAACAGAGGAAGAATCTGGTATTTTGGGACTTATTCTGTAAGACAGACTAAGTGGAAAGTCCAAGATAATAATAGTTTTCAGATTCATGAAAATTTTAGCCACAGAACAGCTAAATTTAGGTGTCTTTGATGGGTCCCTCATGAGCACTGAACAGATGAAGTCACAGCTTGGAGTTGAGGTAAGGCTAAAGCAGTTTTTGCTAATTGGTGAGAACTGCCAGGCTCATTTGTAAGAGACTTTGCAGTCTCAGGGGCAGAAGTGGTGGGTGTTTGCTCCAGTGGAGACACCTGGGCTGGGCTCCTGCATCCCTGCAGCTCGTGCCAAACCGTGTGACTGCTGAGCTATGCCAGCACAAGGCTTTCTGTCATTTGCATTAAAGCTCATCTGTGTCCCCAGCACCTCAGACCCCAGCACCTCAGACCCTGCCAAGCCAGTATGAACTCATCCAGCTTCATGTTTAAGGTTACTTCTCCCTTCTGCTGTGAAGGCATTCTGGGCAACTGTGCAAAAATCTAGCTTTTTCTCTTTGGTATATTATTCTCATCTCATCAAGTTGTGTTCCTGTGTCTTCAGGCTGCTAAGGGCCACAGCTTCATGTCCCAGTGATCCATAACTGGGGTGGCTGAATGACCCCAGGAGCCTCTCAGCACCATTTCCCTTCCCTGGGACCACACAGAGCCCTGTGAGATGCTGAGTCCAGAGTGGCCTTGGGCCAGGGATGGATGATGCTGCCACTGCCATCTTTTCTTTGTGGAATCATGAAGGGTTGCAGGAACCAGCAGTGAGGACTAAAGGTGGGATGGGGAAAGGTGAGGATTCTCCCTTGGACACATAAGGAAAGAGAGGAGCTGCATGCCAGGCAGGTCAGAATGGGTCCAGGGGAAGGGCGTGAGGCCTCCCAGATCACCACCTTCAAACCCAGGGGTTTGGAACCCAGAGCCAGTTACCAGCAGCAGGCAAATGGAAAACACAAATGGAAAACTCTTTCTCTTCCAGAAACAGGCTGTGATTTTATGTAATGCATTAGTAATGCAAACCTAACACTTTGAAGTGTTGGGGATGTGTAAAACCCTGGATTTCACAGCGCTCCAGTGCAATAACACACCTGGGGTTCCCTATCTCTCCCCAGCTTCACAGACTGGGAGTGCAGGGAGCACCTCATGAGCCTGCCAGGCTTCAGCCCCCCAACTCCATAGAAGAAAAAACACTTTTTGAAGGCCAAGGAGCTGACAAGGGCTGGGGCTGGGACTCCTCTGCCACTGAGCCCGGCACACATCTCATGCAAGGGGCTGTGGGGTGGTGTTTCAGGCTGGCACATTACCTGTAAGAGGATGGGGTGTGAGTTGACTGCCAGGGTGTAGAGCAGGCGCAGCTTGTCCCTGTCTGTGAGGTGATCCATGTAGATGCTGCCAGCGTCGGGCACCTCGGCGTAGCGCCGCACGATCCTGTCCAGGAGCCGCTGGGACGGGCAGCGCAGCAAGGGGCTGGACAGGCCCTGGGAGAAGGGAAAACCCAGCAGGGAGCTCTGATTCCAGCCCTAGACACTGCCATGTGTCAGAACCCGGGAAATTCCTCTGCCCTGGAGGACCTGAGACCCTGACAGGGGGCTTGGAGACATTGGCATGGGGTCAAGAACACCTGTGCCTTTGATTTTAGCCTGTGGAAAAAACAATTGCCAACTTTGTGTGAGGAGTTACAAGCCACAAGAGTTTGAGTAGAACGATACTGAATTTATCACAGGGTGAAAATGTGGAATTTTGGTAGTTTTGGAATGGGGGTTCAGAGGCCAAGATGGAGAAATTTGGGTGTGCCTTGTCCTTCTTTCTTCTTCTTCCTAGCCTCCATCTTCTGTGTGATGGTGGCACTTTTGGATTGGTTTAGAGTAGAGATGGACCGTCTAACTTCGGTGATGGGTATTGGGAAGTTATTGTAAATAAAGTACATGTAGTTTATAGTATAAAAAGACAACACCATCCTGAAGGTGGGCAGTGTGCCACGGACTGACCTGCTGAATGAACCTCAGCAGGCCAGGAAAAGAATATTATAGATAACAGAAAATAAACAGCCTTGAAAACCAGAACAGAAGAATCTTGACTCCTTCTTCAGTTGCCAAGCTGGGAAAAGAGAGTCTCTGAGACATCTCAGGGTCATCCTGACCACAGAGACCCCCGAGAGCAACATTTCGGTCATGCTGGGGTGTTCACACACCTCTGTGCTCTGCCCACTGTGCCCCTGCTTGCTGCAGCACAGCTCTGAAGGGTGTGGGCACACAGGGCATCTCACCCTTCCCAGGAGAGGACCTGTGCCACCCAAAAATGCCATTTCCCAACTCAGGTTTCAAGAATGGCCCTCATTGCTGGGCACTGCAAACCTCATATTCCCCCAGCTGCACAGCACCACATCACTCCACACCATGGGACTCTTCCCTCTGCCTGGGTTTCCAGCCCTGGCATTCCTGGTGGAGGCCCTCCAGTTGTTACAGCAGTGAGTCACTTCCCTCGTTAAATAATCTTCGGATCACTTCGTTATTTGCTTAACCTGAGAGCAGCTTTCTTGGAAATACTATTTGCTAAGGTCAGTAAACATGCTTTAAAAATGTAAATAAACATTATGTGTGAGTATAAGCACAGGATATGTTCTCTCTCTGATAAACTCATGCATTAACTATCAAAACCAAATAGCCTGTGTTTATTTTTTGTAAATAGCAGCAACAAATAGAGAAACGTTGGGCTAATGGAGTCAATTATCACTGTATTTCACCCTTCAGATTTGGAGGTTTGGCTCGTAAAATTGCATGAGCAATCTATGGCTGGGATAAACAGCATAGAAAATTATACCTTCATAGTCAAAAATGGCCTTTTTTTATTTTTCAGCTAGTCTTCCTTAATAGCCAAGGAGAGTTTATGTATGGAGGGTTGCCCACAATGGCACAGAATCACTGCCCTGACATGCCTGTGCTGGGGAAGGGAATCAGGTTTTTTCAGCCTCTTTATTAAAAATTATTCCATTTGCCAAATTTGCTCTTTTGAGTTTCGTTTATAACCTGATGGCTGGGAGATGTGCTTCAGAGGAAGGGGAGGTGGAGCTCAGGCTGCTCGCTGCCATCCTCCACGCTGGGAGCAAAGATGTGACGCAGCATCTCCCCAGCCCACGTGGCAGCTCTGGGGTAGCTCCTTCCAGCCCCTCCTGTGCGAGCTGTTCATTTGGCACAAAACCCTGAACCACCCAGCCGTGACAAAGACATGAAGGAACATGGAAAGGATGAGTAGCACACTTTCCCAGTTGGAGGAGGAAAGGGGGGAATTAGATGTCCCACGTCTCTTCCTCTGCATCCCTGTTTGCCTCAGTGATACTCCAACCACTCCTTCCTTGGCCATCAGTTGCACAAAACAAGTCCAAAATGCCAACAACTGGTCAAAACTACCTGAGAAACTCAACCACAACTGAAATGTTGTTTTATGAAAACCAAAAAACCTTCCTTCCCAAAAAGAAAAAAAAAAAACATGTGCCAAAAATAATTCTACTCAGTTCCTGCTGCAAACCTTCATACACTCCTCTCCTCTGGTGTAGCCTTATGAGGAAAATTTTTTCTCAATTAATTATGTAAAACCACAGAAGAGGTGCATGGGGAGGGATGGTTATGGATTTCTGTCTTGCAGCACTTGCAGGAACATTGTGGCTGACTCTGTCACTTTCCCTTTGGAGGAGAAGTGATAAAAAATGAGCAGAAAAAGCCGTGTAAAGTAAGAGATAAATGGTGGAGAAAGTCTCTTGCAGCTCTGTGTGCATGCAAATATTTGCAGCCAAAGTTAGAAAGCCTTGCTGCTTCCAGGAGTCTGAAACGCAAAGGCTGAGGCCCTGAAGAGTACACAGTGGGAACATAAATCACAGTGGCAGAGAAGGCATGGATGGTGTAATCAGGGTTTTTCTGAGGTCAGAACTCATCCTCAATGTAAATGTGGGCACGTGCTGCCTGTGGTGCTCATGGCTGCTGATTTCCTGAGGAACTGTTCCAGGGAGGAGTGGGACCAGAGGAATAGGGCTGGGTGCTGACATTTTTGCATCAAACATTGGTGCAGCTACAGTTCAATGAAGCCCCAACCCACAAAAACTGGGCAATGGGGCCTTTTGGTTTCAGCAGAGAGAGTCACCAGCATAAAGCTCAGCACCTGCTTGATTGTTTCAGTGGAGAGGGGTCTCACCTTCCTGCAGGCTGATGGAAACATCTCTACAGCAGAAAAGGAGCTGCAGTTGTAAAACTGTCAGACAAAAACTGTCAACGGAAGAAAAATGTGAGGAACACACACTCGAAACACTGGAGATACAGATTTATCTGAGAATATCTTAAGTCCTTTGCAGTGACTTATCACCCCAGAGAATAAGACCTGACAGACAGCCTGATGTATTGTTCGTGATTGATGTGGAAAGCTTCTTATTTACTTTGATTAAATACCCACATTTCTATATGTGATAGTGAGTAGTTCCTGCAAAGCCTACCCCACTCAGCTGAGAGTTCTTAAACCCTATTACACAGTACAGGATGCATTTTAAACTCCATGAGTTTATGCATATATAGCACAGACACACCCAGAATTCACTTGGATGTAAAGACAACTTGTGGAAGATTTCTTGCTCTGTTTTCTTTTCAGACAGCCCAAGGAGAGACGGCCCAGACCAGGATCACAGCTGCCTCCTGCCCCATGAGCCACTACTGGGGTCCAGCTTCACCAAACTACCAGGTTTAGGATGGGTTCCAGGAGGAAACACTTGGACGTAGGGGTCAAAGCACCTACAGCTCCTGGTAATGTGAATCCAAGGGTTTCCTTAACTCCCAAAAGAAAGAAGGTAAGAATGCTCTGAGAAACTCATCCCCACTGCCAGCAGGGTTATGGAAGTCTCTGATGATGAGGCACTGGGTCAAAGAGGTGGCAGGTCTAGGAGGTGGCTCTGGGAGCCCCAGAGTGTCCATCCTTCCCTAGGATAGACAACTGGACATGTGAATGAGCTGCTGGCCCTGTGCAGCAAGAAGAGATGTGGACTGGACTCATAACCAGGGTGCTGGTGCTTCTGCTGTGGGCAGGATGACATGCTGGTCAGCAGCTGCTGGTCAGTAGTTGTTGGTCAGTAGTTGCTGGTCAGTAGTTGCTGGTCAATAATTGCTGGTCAGTAGTCTCAAACAGTCCATCCTAGACAATCCATCTGCAAATGCTGGATTTTCACCTTGGTACTGCTTCCCTCTGTCTGCTTTCAGCATTTTCCAGGCTGTGCTTTGTAGGCAGGGCTGTAAATTTTTCCTGTGGGTGACCTGTGCTGAAACCAACCTGCTTTGTCACCCCTCCAGCAGGCAAGCACCCAGAGTGGTTTGAGGGGATGAGCTCCTGGTGAAGCTGTGTGTGTCTGGGGCTGCTGAGCAGGCTGAGCCCCAGCCAAATCCTGCTCATCTCTGAGGCAGGCTGGATTTTAAGACTGAAGACTTTGCTGCATCCAGTAAAGATTTTCCTTGTGGCTGGCGCAATAATCGCTGTGGCGGGCGGCTCAGCTGCTGGCTGGGTCAGGCAGGGTAGGCAGTGTAAAGTGGAAAAACATCACTTCATGGTCTGTCATTGTGATTCAAGCACGTTGTGGTTTATCATGGTGCTCTGTCCATCAGACAGAATTACCTGGGCCCATGAGCTTCCCCCAGTGCTGCTGCACAGGATAAACTGCAGGGGAGGGAGAACAAGCAGTGCTGTGTGACTGCAGCTCTGAGAAACAGCCTGGGCATCCTGTCAGGCCTTGGGAGAGGTGCTCTGTTAACACCTCTGAGAGGAGGGAGAGTGGGAGTACAGAGCCATGAGAGCAGTTCTTTAGGTAAGTACTTGCAGAGACAAATGGGAGCCCCAAAAACCCCTCTCCAGTGGCTCCTGCTGGGTTACTGTGATGGTGTTCACAGGGGTCTTAGGATGAGGGAAGAGATGAGGATCTGACTCCATGTTTCAGAAGGCTTGAATTATTATTTTATGATATATGTTATATTAAAACTATACTAAAAGAATAGAAGAAAAGGTTTCATCAGAAGGCTAGCTAAGAATAAAATACCAAAGAATGATAACCCTTGCTCCTGCCCTTTCCAGATTTGTGGCTCGGGCTCTCTGTCCAAGCCAGCTGGGCTGTGATTGGCCATTGATTACAAACATGCAACACGGGCCAATCAAAAATCCACCTGTTGCATTCCACAGCAGCAGATAATCAATGTTTACATTTTGTTCCTGAGGCCTCCCAGCTTCTCAGGAGGAAAAATCCTAAGGAAAGGATTTTTCAGAAAAGATGTCTGCACAAAGTTACCAATAACCACCCTGGGATGGCCAGGGAGGAAGGGAATCCCCATCCCTGTAGGGCTGGATGGGCTGGGGAGGTCACACTGTAACCTGTGGTGCCCCACACAGCAGGGCTGGGATGGGGTCTCACTCACAGACACACACACAGTATGACTGAAATGTTGTTGCCACTGACAGTTTTTTAATTAAGATCAGTGTGAGACCAGAAGCCATTTTGCAGAGCACATGCCTGATCTTAAAAAGGGATTGTTGCAGAAATTTGGTGATGAGGAAGTCCCAGGGTCTCTGGATCACTATTTTTTCTCTGTGTATTCAAATCTATATGCTGTTAGAAGGGATTTAAATTCCAATTTTTTTTCCTCGGATTGATTTACAGAACCAAAGGACTGTGAAAACATGACCAGCGCAATCCTGAGGCTGATGTGCAAAGGTCTGGGCCTCCCTGCAGCCTCCCACGCCCTTTCCAACTACAAAGCTGCTAGAAGGGGTTGATGCAATGTCCCAGGGAGTTTGTCACTGGGCACGTCCCCCCAGGCTGGCCCTGGGCTCACTCAGAGGTGCCCTGGAGCTGGCATCAGCTCAGCTCCCACTGCTGCTGAGAATTCCCCTGCACAGGGAATTCCTGGGAGAAACTGGATAGGTGCAAGGGCAGGGTGCCCCAGCAGGCTCTCTGGTGGCGCTGTGTGTGCACATGGGCATCCATAAATGTGTGTGTGCCCCTGTGTGCAGCCCTGCCAGCTCAGCTGGCATGTCTGACTCCGGGACGACAGGGTAGGCAAAACTGTACCACATTAAGAGCCTTTTAAGGAGAAGGATTTGTGCTCAGCTGATGATTTAGCTTTGCAGCAGGTCTGAGATACCACAGAGCCACATTTCTCCAGTTACTTTTTCACCCAGCTCAGCAAATTGAAGTTTTAAGCTCTGGATTCATTCCCTTTCCCTCAGCACTGCTGGGGAGCAGGGGGACAGCAGAGTTTGGCACAAACACCTGGGACACTCCAGCAAGGCTGGGGGACCTGGCAGCCCAACCTGCCCTCCTGCAGGCCCTGCAGTGCTGCCTGGGGCTACAGGGGTGCCCAGCAGTGCCTGGGCTGCCTGACAGCCTAAGGAGGTGTCCCTGCCCACAGCTCAGGTGAGGGATGCTCTGGTGGAAGTGACACCCATTCCCTCTCTCTAGTGCCTCTCCCGAGGTTACTAAGCAAAGTACAGTGTAGCTTGGCTCCAAAAATCCTTTCTCTGTCAGGTGTGGAGGGTGCTGACTTCAGGGTGACCTGCTGTGCTGGACTGGCAGGGATTTGGGTGAGTCCTTTTTGGGCAGTCCAGGCATAACCCCAGTGTATCCTTCCTTCCCTCTCTCTCTCTCCTAAGCTGCTGCTCCACAGGGAAGAGGAGGAAGAGTAAGTTTAGCTCTTCCTTCCAGCAGAGGAAGAACTAAAGCAGGATAGCTTTAGCATTCACCAAAGCTCAGTGGCTGCAGAAGCAGCTGCCTGTATACAAATATAAATGAAGTCACTTTTCACAGTCACTTCTCTCTTGGAATGGGAAGAAAATTGAATAATCCTTTATCTCTCAGGTCTGGTTCAGTGCATATCCAAGCCCCACCCTGGCCCCTGCCCTTTCCAGGGGTTATTGTGATGTTTTGGTGCTGTTTGGATGGGGTGAGGGGGTTGCCCTGTGCTGTGGCTGCCCATTTACCTGGTGGTGTGACCCACACTCACCGTGCTCCTGTCCTGGCTTCACCTGTGACACCCCAGGACTGTGGGGAAAGGGCAGTGTGCTTCCTTGTGCCTGAGGTCATTTGCTATGCACGGCAGGAGGGTGAGTAATCAAGGCTTTGGCTCTGGCTGCCCATGCCCCTGGTCCTGGCAGCCACCAGCAAGAGAGAACCACACTGACTTGGCCCCTGGCCCAAAGTAAAATTGCTTTCAAGGCACTGGCTGCCCTTGTGGGTACAAATTTATGATGGAAAAAATCCCCAAACCCCACAATGCTGAGACATGATGGAAAATTAGGAAAAAAAATAAAACGGCAGCAATCTCCCCACTGGAGCTGTTACCACATTTGTGTGCACAGCCTGTTGTTACCCCCGTGTCTGAAGCCACCTGGTGTTGGGAAGGACGAAAGTTGGCAATAAAGTCTCACAGATATGTATGCTTAGCAGAAAGATTTTTAAATGTAGAGTCTGATGAAGGAATAGAGATGGAAACAAGTTTTGATATAGAAGAAAAGTATTGCTGAGCCAGTCTTACTGGATAACCAAGGAGGCAAAGGATGTGTTAGTTAGAAGGGGTTTTGTGACTTAAAGCAAAGGATAAATCCATCTCAAACAAGAAGATGTTTTTACCAAGCAGAAAGATAGCACAGGCAAACAAGCCTGCCCATGTTGCAAATAGAAAAAACATCTTAGAATTTTCCACTGCAAGAAAACTGAAAAACAACTTCTAGTTTAAACTGTAATGTACTAACTTTTAGTGATTGGAGAACAGTAACATGAATATGGTAATTATAGTAGTCACGATAGGCTATAGATAAAAGTTAAGGTATAGATTGGTTCTATTGTATGAAGATGCTCAGCAAAGAAAAGTATATAATGCATTGTAACCAAAACCAAAGGGTGTCCAGGCCTGCCTGCAGCTGGAGCTGACAGCTTTGGGCACAGCTCTGTCACCCACCACCCTGGACTGCTGTAACCTCTTGGATGGAATAAACTGCATTTTGGAGAGCTGCATGGAGTCCCAAATCTCTCATTTTGGCTCTTACAACCTGGTGCTATGGCTTTGCACAGGACTTCATCTTCAACCTGCTCAAGGAGCCAGGAGTTGGTGCTGGGGCCAAGCCCATCCCAGCCCTGCACAGGCTGTGCCACGGCATTACCTATGGCTGGCAGGGCTTGGCCTTCCACTGTGGCACTTTTCCTCCCCTCAGGGCATCACTTTGCCTCTCCCCTTTGTTGGGGAAGATGAAACAGGAAAGCCTTATAAATATGATTGCCTGGCAAAAGATTTTGAGAATATAGAAACTATAGGTGAGATTGAAATGAAAGCAGGCTTTGAGATCCCTTAGTTGCTGAACAACTGGAAAACAATGGTGTGGCTGGGCTGAAGGTAATCCCCTTTTGATGAAACAATACCCTCTGCTTGCAGGCAGCTCCAAGGGTCAGAGCAGACCCTGCCAGCTTGGCAGAAGGGGCCCAAAGAGGAGATTTTTAGGTTTTAAAATGTAACACAGTATGGTAATGTAATGATTCTTATAGGCTGTATGTAAATGCTATGGGATTTGTATCTTGTACTAGATTGGTTAGTGAGAATCAGAATATTCAACACAGAAGAAGATTTATTGTATTGTAACGGGAACTTTGCTCTCTTACCTCTTGCCTTTTAGCTCTTGCCTTTTACTCTCTTATGCTTTTATGCTCTTACCCTCCCATCCTCTCTGCCCCTCTCTTCTCTGGGGCCTGCTCTGAGCTGTGGCTGGCAGCTCCCAGCAGGGCCCTGCCCCCAGGCCCTTTGCAATAAACCCCAAGTTCCTGACCTGGCTGCAGAGATCTCTCATCTCTGTCCCGTCCTGACTGTGCTACCCCCTGTTGCTCCAACACTCCTTTGTCCCATAGACTTGGCTCAGGGCACACAAGGCTGCCCCATTGCCACTGACCAGGCCGAGCGCCCACCACCACCCAATCTCACCCTCCGACCAGCGAGTCACAACCACATCCCCACAAGACTCTAAACCCCACAGGAGCTGCTCTCCCTGTGCTTCCCCTGCTGTGTTGGGGCACCAGAACCCCCAGACAGACCTGCATCAGGTCGGGCATGAGGCGCTTGGCCCTCAGCCACTTCTGGAAGCGCTGTGTGCGGCGCAGGGCGCGCTCCAGGCTGCAGCTCCTGGTCCTGAGCAGGGAGGTGCAGATGTGCTTCATCTTGCCTCTGCCTTTTGTCACATGGACTTGACTGGGGGCACACAAGGCTGCCCCACTGTCACTGACAGCGCTGTGTGCGGCGCAGGGCGCGCTCCAGGCTGCAGCTCCTGGTCCTGAGCAGGGAGGTGCAGATGCGCTTCATCTTGCCTCTGCCTTTTGTCACATGGACTTGACTGGGGGCACACAAGGCTGCCCCACTGTCACTGACCATGCCGAGTGCCCACCACCACCCAATCTCACCCTCCAACCAGCGCATCACAACCACATCCCACAAGACCATTTTCACACCCCTAAACCCCACAGGACCTGCTCTCCCCTGTGCTCCCCCAGCTGTGATGGGGCACCAGAGCCACCAGACAGACCTGCACCAGGTCGGGCATGAGGCCATTTCTAGAAGCGCTGTGTGCGGCGCAGGGCGCGCTCCAGGCTGCAGCTCCTGGTCCTGAGCAGGGAAGTGCAGATACGCTTCATTTTGCCTCTCCCCTTTGTCACATGGGCTTGGCTGGGGGCACACAAGGCTGCCCCATTGCCACTGACCCGGCCGAGCGCCTGCACCACCCAATCTCACCCTCCAACCCGTGAGTTACAACCACATCCCCACAAGACCATTTTCACACCCCTAAACCCCATGGGCCTTGCTCTCCCCCGTGCTCCCCCAGCTGTGTTGGGGCATCAGAATCCCCAGACAGACCTGCACCAGGTCAGGCGTGAGGCGCTTGGCCCTCAGCCACTTCTGGAAGCGCTGTGTGCGGCGCAGGGCGCGCTCCAGGCTGCAGCTCCTGGTCCCGAGCAGGGAGGTGCAGATGCGCTTGTCTGCCCGGTCGTGCTGGTACTTGGAGGTCAGGCGGGTGATGTCCACCAGCCGCCAGCTCTTGGCATCGTCCGTGTAGTTGCCGGAGTAGCTGAGCAGGGAGCTGGGGGGCAGCTTTAAATGAGAAGAAAGCCAGGTGTCAAACCTGCCAAACCAAAGGGAGAGCCCCATGGAGAGTGGGTTAAAAACCGCACGGATGGACACAGCGCCTGCCCTGCTGAGCTGCTCCTCCAGGCTGGGCCCTGGGCATTCCTGACACTGCCTGGAAAAGGCTCTGTCACCCTGGCTGGGTGGCCCCGGGGGAAGCAGGCTGAAACCATCAGCTAAGGGAATGTTCTTTGGTAAAAAAGCCCTTCTTTGCTTCCCACTAATGACAAGCATCCCTTGTCATGAATGCTGCCATGGAGGGAAGGGTAAAACACCCAAACTGGATCTTTTGGGTAGAGGGAGGGAGGAAAGGGAGAGGGCTTCAAGGTTTTGGTTCATGAAGAATTCCTGGTGTTTTTAAATTTTCTTGTTTCTAGAGAAAGTGTCCCAAAAAAGGAGTACTTGACACTTTGCAGGTCCATCCTGATATTAAAACCTAACCACAAATGTACTTGGGAATATCAAAATGACCTCTTGTTTTGAGGTGGTGGCTTTTGTCCGTGCAGGGGTCTACCTGTCTCCCCTAACATCCCTGCCTATATTTTCTCCCCCAACATCCCTGACTATTCTTCAGCCAGGATGAGTGACCTCCTTGATAGCAGCAGAGTTTGGGGTGTGATGGGGATACAGGGAGTGATGGGGGGACAGGGTGCGTGTGCCCTGGGCGTGCAGCACCTCTGTAGCCATGGAGATCTTGCACTAATTTGCTCCCCCTCCACAGGCACAGGAGGGGAGCATATGGGCTGGGTAATTGGGTAATTCTTTTTTGTTTCAGCAGCCCCCTCAGCCCTGCCCACACGCCGGAGCCGAGGAGCGCGGTGCCTGCTCTGGGAGGATGTCTGTAACCTGCTCTTGGAAAATGGCCCAACTCTGACCTTTGGTTTGGCCAGCATCCTGCCCTCGCTGCCTCTGAACCCTCCTGCCCTGAGCTCCTCGTCCAAGTGCGTAGGAACGCACGTCCTCATTTAATCTCACCCTAAATTAAAGCCGGCAGCTCAGAAGTGAAACAGGAGAGGCAAGAGGTTCCCTGCAGGATTAGCCTAGCTGGAGTTTCAGACAGCTTACAAGACATTAACAAATCTGAAAGCTGAAGCTGGTCGTTCCTTTCAAGTTCCATTTGGGAAATTGGCACAGAGAAATTTGGGGAGGATTAATTTTCTATGATTTCAGGCAAATAACTGACTCAGTGACACGAGCCACCATCTGCAATCATGAACTGATCAGATGATCCCTCCTGAAGGCAGCACCCAACTCCCTTTCCCATCACAGACCCTGTGCAGCTGAGTTCTGGGTGCCCAGGATGGGTGAAACCCTGGTGCTTCCCCTGCTTTGGCTTTCAACTCCTGCCATGTGCCTCCTTCCAAAAATTTACCATGGAGGATGGCTAGAAGTGGGGAAACCTTGTGAGAACAGGTTGGTGGATTCCAGCTTTTCAGTTGCTTGGGCATTTTGCCTGGTACAAAACTGAAGATTCCCTACAATTAAAGCACCTGACATGATAACAAACACTTTGTTTGGGTTTGGGGTTTTTGTTTTGGTGGGTTTGTTGTTGTTTTGTTTAGGTTTTTTAGTTTTGGTCTGGTTTTGAGCTAGAATTAAAGAAAAGAGAATAATTTCTGTGCCTCACTGTGATTGTTGTGCATCAGGACCCCTCCCAGTGCCTAATCTGCAAAGTGGGCACAGCGTGCCAGGCACGTACTGGGAAGAGATGGCTCTGGTCTTTCTTTCTTTTTCTCTTTTCTTTTCTTTTCTTTTCTTTTCTTTTCTTTTCTTTTCTTTTCTTTTCTTTTTCTTTTCTTTTCTTTTCTTTTCTTTTCTTTTCTTTTCTTTTCTTTTCTTTTCTTTCTTTTCTTTTCTTTTTCTTCTTTCTCTTTCTTCTTTCTTTCTTTCTTCTTTCTTTCTTATCTTTCTTTCTTTTCTTTCTTTCTTTCTTTCTTTCTTTCTTTCTTTCTTTCTTTCTTTCTTTCTCTTCTTTCTTTCTTCTTCTTCTCTCTCTTCTTTCTTTCTTTCTTTCTTTCTTTCTTTCTTTCTTTCTTTCTTTCTTTCTTTCTTTCTTTCTTTCTTTCTTTCTCTTCTTTCTTTCTTTCTTTCTTTCTTTCTTTCTTTCTTTCTCTTTCTTTCTTTCTTTCTTTCTTTCTTTCTCTCTTCTTTCTCTCTTTCTCTCTTTCTCTCTTTCTCTCTTTCTCTCTCTTTCTCTCTTTCTCTCTTTCTTTCTTCTCTCTCTTTCTCTCTCTTCCTCTCTTTGTCTCTTCTTATTTTTTTTAAGTTAAGCACAAATATGCCTTGTGGCTTGACTCAAGCTTTTGTGTTCAAGGGAACTCACATCAGGCAGAGAGCAGGAAAGTGCCACCTCCCGTGTGCAAGCAGCACATGGATGTGTGAAATCCAGGGCTGAGCATTAATTTGAGGGTGGATGGAGTGATTCCCTCTGCAGATCTCTGGGGGGAGAACCACCCTGGCCTGGGAACCCACCATGGGCTGCAGCAAGTCTGTATTTGGCATCATTTCTGGGCAGCACAGTGCTGGCCTGGCACATTTGCTGGATACTTTCAGGATTCATCATCAAGTTGTGCTGTAACCGCTCCCTCTCGTACAGAGCTTTTTAGCTAAGGGCCAGCAAATCCTCTAAGACCTTCAGTAAAATCTATGCAAATAAGTGAGTCATAGATTACAGATTTTAGATGAACCCAGAACTAAATGCTGAAGAAATCCAAACTAGTTTTCCTTTGTTTATTTCCTGAATGAAATGAAGTATTTTGTTTCAGCCAAAATAATTTTGCTTGCATTTAGAATTTCAGAAGTAAGCTAAGACTTAAAACAAAACAAAACAACCTATGAATCCCCTTCTAATTGAAGCATTCCAGCTTTTTCAGTTTTCTTTCCCATTATTTTTGGACAAAGCTCAGGACCAGCATTGGCACAAGTCTTTGAATAGCTTTGGTTGGCTCAGTTCTGCAGTATTTTGAAAATCTGATATTTTACAAAAAACTTCCACTGCACTCTGCTCTCAGTACAGTTGGTAGACAGGCTTGGTGTCCTCATTTACAGATGGATAAAGTTGGGCAAAGATAAGGGAAGTATAGAGCATTAGAGCACAAGATGAGTCACCAGCCGTTCTGGGAACAAAACTCACATCTTCTCCCTGTGAATGCATGTCAGAGCTCCCAGAAACGATGGAGAATTAATGAAGCATGTTCCAATGTGAATTAGCACAGAGAAACCCAAGTGCCATACACCTTTGCAAACATGTGAAAAGGTACGAGGGTGGATCAAAGAGTGCAAGCATCACTGAAATTTCCCTAAATAAAAAAAATAATCCCCGTTTTTCAAGAAATCAAGTGGGAGAAGAAGTTTTACCCATGCAAAGGAAAGCCTGAAGCTGAGTGAGTGCTCAGGAGAACATTTTTAAGTTCCCCTTCCCAAAGCCTCACAGCAGAACTTCACGTTATCACTCGTGTGTGGGAAGCCAGCTGCGGGCTGGTGGGAGAGAAAAAGAAGTGTCTGGCTTGGGGAGCCCCTCTGGGTCCCCTGAGGCAGGAGAATTGTGCTCCCACATGTTTGTGGCTCTGCACTCCTGGAGCCCAGAGGGACCCTGTGCACGCCTGCACCCCGTTCCTGCTGTCCCCTGGAGGAAATCCAGCACGGGGCCCTCCTGCCTTGGCTCACATAGCACCTCCCTCCCACAGCCCACTGTGCAGCTGGAGCCCCACAGCCAGAGGCACTGCTGCTGTTTTTGGCAGGGCTGAGGGAACCTGCAAGGCCCCAGCCTCCCCAGTGGCCAGGTGGGGAGTAACCAAAAAGGAGCTGCTTTGTACTGGCTGCAATTCCCTAAAAACCCTGCACAGGTGAGCGGGGATGGAGCAGGCTGGGGCACCTGTGGTGCTGTAGGGAATAAAATGCAGAGCAGACACTACCCTCGATGCACCCCTGGCCCCTGCAGACCCACACCAGCCCATCAGCCAGCTGAGCTTGCTGGGCTGATTGCAAATCCACGCTGCATTTCGGGACAGGAACCCAGGCTGGGCTGGGAGAAACCCAGCACTCAGCCCTGTGCACCTCACTCATTTCATTTTGGGAGTCCAGGCTGGGCTGGGAGAAATCCAGCACTGAGCACTGTGCACCTCACTCATTTCATTTTAGGAATCCAGGCTGGGCTGGGAGAAACCCAGCACTCAGCCCTGTGCACCTCACTCATTTCATTTTGGGAATCCAGGCTGGAGTGGGCACTCAGCCCTGTGCACCTCACTCATTTCATTTTGGGAATCCAGGCTGGAGTGGGCACTCAGCCCTGTGCTCCTCACTCACTGCTCACTCTGGCACTGTACACGTGGAAAGCAAAAGGGCAAAGTTACAAGGATGGGACCCCCAATGTGCAACAGCAAGGAGTGCTCTGGCTCAGCAAAGCCACAAGCTGCTTTTTTCCAGCAGCAGTGCAAGGATGGATGTCTGGTATTACAAGTCCATCCCAGACAAACCATTATGGTTTTACTGTGCGGCGTTTTATAGGATAGTTTAAGATAAAAACGGTGATTTGTCTAATACTATACTACTTACATTATAGCATTAAAAATACAATTTTACTATAATAATTTCTTCTCCCCCAGGCTTTTATATCTATAAAAGAAAGTGCATATGGCTCTATAAATCATATCAGACCAAATAAACCCTTCCTCTGCCAAGCACTGCCTTTGACTTTTTCCTCAAATTCAAGTGGCAACATTTTCCCTGCTGTCATCAGATATGCTCTGCTTTTGAGCTTAAAAATGATTGGATTGGTCCAATGACCACTTGGACAGTGTGTGTCTCATCAACAGCGAGGCAGATGCAATTTCTGCCTTCAAGTTCTCACACAAATCTCCCCAAAATGTACCAGTAATTTAGCTGCGTGCTATTTCCAAGCGTGTGGGGAACCTCATGTGCAGAAGTCCTCATGCCTCAGGCAGGTTTAGATCCCTTTTGATCTTAGTTAAAACGTGAAATTCTGCACATTCACGTTGTTGCACCTGGTACAGAATTATACAGCATGTTTGTATGTTTGTAGTTAACATACTCTCTTGGGAGCTTACAAAGCTAAACCCCTTTTGCCTTTAGTCAGTTGCTCATAATAAAATACTTCCAGTAAATCTAAACAGGCTGATTTCTTCCTTTCCCCCATCACTGCTTTGAGATTTTTCACAGCCCCTCTCTAGACAGAAATCTGTGCCTTTTACTCCTGCTTTCAAGTTTTAGTTTAGGGCTGAAGTCTGATCACGTTTGCATTGCTTTAAAAGAAAAGACAAAGCATGAGCTTACAGGCATTAATTAAAATACTAAGTGCTGTAATGGCAACTGGGTGCATTGTTGCTCATGAAAACACTTGGAAATTCTAACAGGCAACTTTGAAATTACTATACAGTATGCTTTAAAAATTACTCTGCTGAGTTTCTGACCTTATCTCTTCTTTAAAGAACTTCTTGCATATGGATGTCCCAATGCAGGCGTTGCATTTATCAAGTCCCAGGAAAGTCCGGCCAAAGCTGTAGCTGGGTTTGACGTGGGGCACAGACGGAGAAGCTGCTGCTGCTGCTGCTGTGGAGGGGTTACAGCCCAGAGCCAAAACCAGGAGCAGCATCAATGGATCTGCAGCTCTGGAGCAAAGGCAGCATATCCAGAGCCCCATCTACAGTAGTGGAGAGCTCTCTGCTTTTTGCAAGCTGTCCCTCTCTAGGATTTCAGTCTCTTTTTGGTGACTTCAGCCTGCAGTGGTGAGCCCCGAAACACAGCCGGACACTCTGGGTGCAGGAGACACTGCTGCAGTCCCCATCCTGCCAGCTGGTCACTGGCTCTATTGGCTTGAGGTTTGGGTGGGAAAGATATGCTGTAGGGTGGGGAGAAGGAAATACATGGAGGATGCAGATAACTTGGGTTGCCATGGTTGTCTTTCCTCTCCTTGTTGCAGCTGCTTTGGCCCCTGCTGACCCTCCCATCAGCAGACTTGGGAAACAACACCAAGAAGTGCTCATCTGCTCTTGGTGCAGACAAATGAAGGATATCCTGTCGCTGGAGAAAAGGGCAGACGTGGGACACCTAGTAAAAAAATTTATTTGGGAGGAGTAGTAGCATGGCAGAAATGCACATTTTACCAGAAGCCAGACCTTTGTTGTTGCTTTATTCCTGGAGATTTGTGGTGGTGCATGATGTGACTTCTTGGATGCTTTCTTGGCCCTTCTCTGGAAAGGCTGTCAGGTGGAATCATCACTGTTCTGTTTCTTGAAGACAGCATTGTTCAGCAGTGATTGCTAAAAAGAAAGAAATCGGGATAGCCTGCAGCTTTCCCAAAACTCCCAGCTGATGGAGCAGCCTGACCTCTACGCCCCTCTTGGAAAATGAGGTTTTCAGCAAGACTTGTGTGCTTTGGAATGTCTTTTCTTGATGGTCCTGGCGCTGGAAAGAAGCTAGAGAAAGAGATGGGGGTGAACTCAGGAGAATGTCAGAGATTTCAAATAGACTTGGAGATTACTGTGATCACACCAAAAGCTGTTCTTGTTAGGACAAAGACTTGGAAGTTCTGTAAACTGGTGGCTACCCATCCTGACCTGGGTGCTGGGGACTGTGCTAGGATATCCGGCAGGATGCTCAGGGCCAGGGAAGCACAGCTTGAAGGAGCAAGTGGCACTCTGGCTGCAGGCAGCTCACGTTGCTGTGGTGGCACCGGGCCTGGGTCCTCTCCATCCCCAGCTGTTGTGTTTTCAGTGACACAGGAGACTCTCCTGGGCCATATCTCACCATAGGAGCAGACTGAAGCTTTGAAGACTTCTTATCCCCCCAGCTGGACTGCTCACACCAAGTGGCCAAGCCATTTCCCAGCACATTTTTAATGGAAGAAAAGGTGCACTGTAGCCATCCTTTATTATCCCCTCTGGCCTTTAACCTGATGGGACTAAAGGATGTGAGAGACACAGGGGTGTGCCTTGGGCTCTGTGATTACCCCTCACTCTCTGAAGGGGCTGCTGGGTGATCCTAACAGTGCAAGGCAGCTATTTAAAGCATAGAGACTCCTTATTTGTGGCACTTGGGAGATCCAGGGTCTCTCCTTGGCTCCACATTCTCGTGGGAGGTTGCTTCACCTTCTGGCACACAAAATGGAGATGGTGAGGTTTGGGGCTTGTCTAGAGGGTACAGCACTGACAGAGGGGGATAAGGAGCCCTGTTGAGAAGAAAGGAGGATACCATGAACCCTGCAGAATCTGCAAAGCAGAGGGGCTGGGCAGTGCTAACACACCAGCAAGTGCATTCAGTACAACTCTGCATTGAGCCATCATCACATTTGGCCTAACATTCCAAGGTAAAGCTCTTTGAGACATGTTGGTGGAAAGAGACAGAACCAGAGCTAAACAAATATTAGCTGTGTCCCACTTCCAGAAGTTCATCCCTGGTCTTTTCTATTGCTGGTACATTGTTCCTCTCCCCTCGGCAGGAATCAGCCCTGCCCACAGTTTCCTGCCAGTAGCTCTGCAAATTTGGCCATGCCCACATTGCTCCCTGCCCAGCTCTTCCCTGGATGGTACCAAAATTACACACCAGCAATCTGTCTTTATCTTCATTACGTAATGCATAAACCACGTATCCTTCACTTCCTTTACTAATTCAGTTGTCTCCCTTCTGTCTCCTGTCCTCTGCTGTGATTTTAAGAGCAGACACACCAAGGCTTCCATCTCCTGCTGCCCCAGCCTCTGCTGCCCCACGGAAAGGAGAGGGATTCAGCCTCTGGGGGTGGTAATTGAACTTTTCTCAGTGCAAACCCCAGGGTCTGGCACAAAACCCAACGCATGGGCAGTGGGCTTTCTGTGCTATTTATGATGCCTCAATGTCTGTGTTGTTCTTGCACTTTTGTGTAGTTCTGGCACATGTAAAGCAATGGTTATGTCTCCCTAGGAAGTGTGCTTTTGTACAATGTATCACACCTGCATTACCTTGAAGTGTTATAAAAGCAACTTTTTATTCAAAGAATGGGAGCAGGTGCATCATGACCACCTCAAGTTTGCTGCTGGCATTTGCATTTACCCCCAGGAAATGCTTGAGTTCCCTCCTTCCCTCAAACATTTCTGCTCAGGCTGGGCAGTCCCTGAGCACAGATGATGTGTGTAGGAAACATTCATTCATGCTCTCAGCACTGAAAAACCAAAGCTTAAAAATGAGTAGATGTGTATCTGAACTAACCAGAGAGACAGGTGAGAAACCACAGCTGGGTGAGTGCTGTGAGAGGAGCTGCACTCCTGAAAGTTGTGACAGTGTTCACAGGGGTCCGAGGATGAGGGAAGAGATGATGATCTGACTCCATGTTTCAGAAGGCTTGATTTATTATTTCATTATATATATTATATTAAAACTATACTAAAAGAATAGAAGAAAGGATTTCATCAGAAGGTTAGCTAAGAATAGAAAAAGAAGGAATGATAACAAAGGTTTGTGGCTCGGACTCTCTGTCCGAGCCAGCTGGCTGTGATTGGCCATTAATTAGAAACAACCACTTAAGACCAATCACAGATGCACCTGTTGCATTCCACAGCAGCAGATAATCATTGTTTGCATTTTGTTCCTGAGGCTTCCCAGCTTCTCAGGAGGAAAAATCCTAAGGAAAGGATTTTTCATAAAAGATGTCTGTGACATGAAAGTGGCCTCTCTTTTACTGAGGTCGTTCAGCAGGTAATGTCAAACCGGTATTTGCTTTCCTTTGTATTTGTTTTCCTTTCCTTCTGGTGACACAGTACAGAACTGTTGTGGTCAGGTGGAGAGCAGCCAGGTCTGCAGGAGCCTTGCAGATCTTTCTCCTTGTGCCAGGATGTGGGATTTTCAGGGCACGGATCACTGTGGTGTCTGCTGGACCAAGGGCTGGCCCTAACAACCCCATGGAACCTTCACAAAACTTTTAACAAGAGAGACTCCTATGCAACACAATTCACCATGTGAGAACATGGCCCTAATAGAAAAGCCTCATTAGTGTTCTAAAAGTTATAATTTCTAACAATTTCTAAAAATTTCTAAAAAGGATCAATATGAATATACTGCCCTATCGAGGTCAGACCAGTTGCAGAAAAGCTTTTGGAGTGGTTTCTACCAACAGAGGTAAAAGTGTTTTATTTAGCCTCTGATCCCTCCTTTCCCCACATGGAGAGTGGAAACACCTGGAAGTACAGCCCCACTTCTGATCACAACCATGTGGGCACTGGAGCTCCTCCAGTCCCTGCAGGTTTGGGTGGGTATGGCTGTGATCTCCAGCTGCTCACCGAGGTGGGAGAGGACCTGCTCTCCCTTGCTGCTGGCTTTGGAGGAAATCAGAACACAGGCTGGTTTTTGCCATGTATTCATGGGATGAAATACACCTTTTACCTAACCCACCTCCTGGTCTCCACCCAATCCATGAATGCAATCCAGCTGTTCCTCACTGCCTCTTTCTACCCCAAGCTATTGCCCACCTTCCCTGGTCAGTGCCAGCTGCCCCCAGGGGTGAACCCATGTCAGCAGAGCCTTGCAGCCTCCCTCTCCCCATCTCATTGTGCACTGTCATTTCCATTGGGACACTGGAAATGACTTTGCAGATCAGGAGACCTTTTAAATTAGTTAAAATTAATTAAATAGTTTGGGATAATCACCAATAAGTGTTTCAGAACGTCCCAGATGAAGCTGCAGAGGAGCAGAAGGTGCAGTGCTGCTGCTCCTCAGCTGGCATTGCCACCAGGGTCTTTGCTGTTATTGACCTGCCCTTGTTCATGGGGATTTTGCTGCTTGGCCAACTTAAACCAGCAGATTTTGGGTGTCACATCATCTCATCTTCCTCTCCAGCTCGGGTTTGCAAAAGAGCCTGCTCAGCAAAGACGGATTGCTGCGTGGGTTGCAGGAGGGCTGCATCTCTGCCACGGACAGAAAGGAAAAAACAGACAGGAAAAATCAAAGTTTTGCTGGAAGAGGAGAGGCTCTTGCTCTTCCTGAGGCCCTCAGTAATCCCTGCCTGGGTCATGCTGCCTGCAGGGCCTGGATGAGACCTTGAGTGTCACACAGAGCAGCTTCGCAGGACAGGGTGGAAAGCAGCTCAGGGTGTGGTGCAACCACGACTATTATTAATAGCATTTTTCATTAATCACATCCAAGATAATCATTAAACTATTGCCAAATAGTCAGTACAGACTTGGTATCAAACTGCTTATCACTTCAATCCCAGTTCAGGCTGGATATGTGGATTAATAGCCGGAGCAGCTTGACACATTTGCAATTCTTTCAAAGTGAAAAATGTGACTCTGAATGCCACAAAAGTCCCATCACTTGGGAGGATGTGATCACTTCCTTCTTCTCTGTTTTCCTCCCAATTGCATGATTATGAAAGAAACATCTGTTTTGAAGCGATCTGCAACAGAAAATTTTTGTTCCAGTAGGATTTTTAATGGGCAGCTTCTGTTACAGAGTCTTGTTCTCCCCAGCCCTGTTTCTTTCCCTTTTTCTTTCGCTGAAAGATGAAAGAGAAAGGAAGAGGAGGAGAAAAAACTCAAGCAAACAAACCCCACTGCCCAGACTACAAATACAGACAGAAAAAGGGGCCACTGAGGTGTGGATGGTGTGAAACTCCACAGCTGAGCTGGCAGAGAATGTTTGCACTTCAGTTCTCTTTGAGAACATTTGATGTTGTGTATGTATGGATTTTTCTACATTTTGAACATATGAATGAATGTATTTTTCTACATTTTGAATGCAGGAATTTTTCTACATTTTGAATACTAAAAGAGTGATACAAATTTGACCTTTTTTTATTTCCTCACCAGGGAATAATTCCTATTGTGTGATAATCTTAGATGCAATTAATCTGAAGCAACAATAATCGAGTATATTAATTATATATAAAAATAGGTATTGTTCTGTATCTGTGGTATTTTTGGATTCTCCCCAACTCTGTTCTTCTGCTGCAGAAGAGGAAACCTGTTGTTCTTTGGGAAGTCTTTGCATTCTGGTAGGCAGCTGGAAGAAAAAGCAAGTGAGAAGAAAAGCCTCAGGCACTGCAGCCAACACATAAAACCAGTTCTACTTTGTGAGAGGCTGAAATGTCAGTACAGAAGGCCACTGAATGCTATCAGCTGCTCTGCTGTTTGCAGCATTTATGGGAGACCATGCCAAGCAGCAAAAACTGTGGAAGAGGATCCTGGATTTTGGTGCATCATTATCTACAGACTGAAAATGAGATGCAGGAATCTCGAGCCTGAGAGAAAACGACAGTGAAAAGGAAATTGGCTGCACAGCAGAACACAGGGGTGTGCTGGTCACTCCCTGCATGAAGCAGGAGGGAAGGAGGCCAGGATGAGCTGCTTGGGAAGGGAGCAAAGCTCCTCCTCAAGGAGCAGCTGCCCTTGGTGGTGGCTTTGCATGGGCTCCTTGACCACTGGTGCCACCAAGCAGCTCCTTGGGTCCAATCCAAATCCACATGCAACCAGCACCTGCCTCCTGATTGTTTTTGGTGATGCTGCAACAAAGAAACGAAGCATCACTTTGAGAGGAGTGGCAGATTTGTCTTTACAAACGAGCTGTGGGTCTGCTGGTAGATGAAACCAGCACTGGGAGATAAAAGAAACAATGGGAAGGATTTCACCGATTGATGAATGGAAAAAGATCTTTGCTTTTACAAATAAACTTTAGGTTTGTTGATAAGTGAAATTAGACATTGAAAGGGGAAAGAAACAATGGGGAATAAAACCCCCTAAATTCCATAAGAATTAAAAATTAAAAGGGAGGGTTATACATTAGAGGGAAATCTCTGGTATCAGGCATTCTGGGCAGTCTGTGCCTCTCAAGTACCTCAGCCAATGGGGAAAGAGAGAAGGGAAATGCAGCCAGGAAATTGGGATAAAAAGGAGTCTGCATCCTCCAAAACTTTGAGAGACCCCAGGGGAATGCCCCATGGCCTCTCCCTTTATTTGAATAAAGTAAAAGGACTCCTCTGTCTCCTTTTTGGACATAAACCTCTGGTGTTTGTGGATTAAATTTCCTAACAACTTCCTAGGCCAAATAAATAAATAAATTTAAAAAAATCTCTTCCTATAGAAAACCAGAAATATTTTCAGGTCATACAGTTTTTCATAGGGGAAAGACCTACCCGCAATATTTTTCTTGGAAATGTGCTATTTGTTCATCATCCCAGCAGTTAAAAGGGTTTAAAAATAATGCAGACTTTCTGGTGTCATTCAGATTTTTGGTCATCTTCCTCTGTGAGGCAGAAGCAGGACAAAACATGATCATCTAAAATAAAAATGGCATGGCAGGGAGACCCTTTTGGAATAGGTTGGCTAATGAACCAGAGCTGTTAAAAAACTCACCTGCTTTCCAAGACCAAAGTGAAACACTTCTGAAATATGGGTATGAAAAGATTCTTTCTGAATTAGTTACTTGGTAAATGAAATTTTTTTTTTATATGCTCTGAAAGAATAAAACATGACAGATATTTGATCCAGTGGCAGACTGCTAAGATATAAATTTGTCAAACCACAACTTTCTTTCTAGATACCCATTGTTTGTTTGACCCAATTTGTTTTCTGTCCATCAGACTGGAATCTCTTTTTTAATCAGCTGTATCATTCCAGCTGTCTGGAATACTTCTGGAAATACTTCTCTGTGGAAGGAGAAGTATTTTGGGAGAAGTGGAGCGTGCTCTGAGTAACCTTGGGAGTGGTTTTAATCAATACTCAGAGCTAGGATGGAGAATTTCAGTATGAATTTTAACAGTACAAGTGCACTTTAGGCAGTGACCTTTGCTTTTCCCACATTCCAAAGGGAATATGTGCCCTATAGTCTTGAATGTTTTTGTAGGAGTGCAGCTGACATTTGCAGGTGACAATTTTCCATATTCATAAACAATTTTTGATATCCAGGCATTGATTCCTGTTCAGGGATCAGGGCTGGTACAGACCAGGTTCTGCTGTGTCCAGTGAAAATATGAAGAGGTTCCTTAAAACTGGCAAGTGTATTAATTAGAAGAAAAAATGAATCAAGACATGAAAAGTATTGATTTTCTTTGTATTTTTTTCCATCTCTCTTAAAATCTTGGCTTCAATTCTTTTCTGGCTATAAATGTGGTGTTTTAATATGTTGGTAACTAGATGTGTGACCTAGGCCACCTCCATTCTCTTTAGCCATTTTCTCCCACCAGCCTCCTCCTTGCATTTTAGAAGAAATAACAATCAGTTGCAGGAAACTCCTCAAAAGCCCCCAGGTCTAAGCAGATTTACTATCTGTAAAACTTTCTCTATGCAAGCATTGGTCCAGCAGTGTGAAAGAGCAGAGCATGGCCATAAATTGTTTTTTTTTTTTGGCTTTTGGAGGACTCAGATAGATGATTCAATGCTTTATTACATTGGGCTTTGCATGTCTGGATCCAGATTTTTAGGATAGGCACCAAAATCCCTGCAAACGAAGCAGGGTAAGCAAATCAATTCCTTAAAGATGAGTTAATCTTAGATGGGGTTCAGCCATGAACTCAAAGAAAACCTGCGTATCTCATGCTCCATGGTCAACCCCAGCCTGCCCAAACTCTGTAACACAGCCCAAAATGCTCAGGCTCCACAATAAATTTTGTGTGTTACCCAGCACCTCTGAAAGCCTGTAGCATGTGCTTTATGTGCTCCAGCACACTGCCACACCAGAAGGGGGAAAAAATAAAGAAAAAAGAAAAATGTATGCCAAAATCTGAGTTCCAATGGGTTTTAGCCATAAAGAAGACCATACATGTCTTCAGAGAAGAAACAGTCTAGAAAACTAGAAAACATAGAAAGCCGTAGGCAAGAAGTCCCTTTTCTTTTCATCAAACTGCTTCCCTCCATTGCCACTTTATTTCTTCTGCCTTTAACCTCCCTGGGGGACAATCATGCACGTCAGCCTCCCTCACATCATACACTTCTTTTTCTTTAGCATCCTCAAAGCAAATTGGAGATTACTTTGCAGATTGGTGTTGGGAATGAAGTGCTCACACATGCTGCCATGCAAACACCTGCACAGGCTCCTGTGGCATCTGCGCTGCACCTCCTTGCATTTCCACTGACTTTGTGGCTGCATTTCTGGCAACAAATTAATCTAGAAGTGGAAAATCAAGAAAGGGTTAATTAAAAATAAAAAAACCAAAACAACAAACTTTGTCTTGTTTGCAGTGATTTTGCATCAGTTTCCATGGAAATGGAAGTAGAACAAGCCAAGAGCAGTGGTGTAGCCAACTTCAGCTGCTGGCTTCTAGTTCTTGCTCCTGTTTCCATGGAAATAGATGCCAAATCAGCAAAAAATAAGGTAACTTGTTTTAAGATAGTAGAGTTTTAAAGGCTTGTCCTTATTTAACCTCAGTCAGGAAGATAGCTGGTGAGGGGAGGCAGCCAGCAGCTCAGTGAAAACTTTCAGAGGCTCTTTCAGCAGCTGACTGCTTGTTGAACTCTGCAGAGAGTGAATTCACAGGGCAGCCACCCATCTCCAGAAACATTCTGCAACTTTCCTGCCCTTTGTAAATAGCATTTTCCTCTTGGCATGGAGAGCCACAGCAGCCTGTGAGGGCCCAAGCCAACACCTCTTTGCAAGGCACCCTGCAAGTGCCTCCCTGGGCTGCCTTTGCCTCCCGGAGCTCAGAAATGGATGTGCTTTTCCCAGCTGCAATGTGCAAACGATTCCCATTCCAAGTTCTGTTTCTACCTATGGAGAGAGAAGCAAAGGAGCGTTAGCTGGGGGAATTCCTGGCTGTGTTTTACAACAAACACCCAACTTTCTTCTTTTCCTGATCCACGAGGGCAAAATTTCACTGAGATTAAAGAAGTTGGCCACAACCTTGCTTATAGCAAAATGTGGATGGGAAAGCAGAACTGAATCCAAGCAGAAAAAATACCCAAAAACCTGCTGTAATTTCAAGAACTGAAATTTCATCCAAAGCTCATTTCATTAAAATAAACTTTAATAGAAAGCTATTTCAAGGTTGGCTTTTGATCCTTAGCTCCTGCTGTGATGGGAAGAGAATTTCTTCATGGGAAGTTGCGTGAAGACAGAGATGAGAATCCCATCCTAGGCCCCATTGTTCTTTGAATTGCTCTTGAATTGTGATTGTTGCCAGCCTTCCTCCACCTCTCTCTACCCCCACAACCCCTTTGCTTATTGGGCATCTCTTTATGAGCTGCAGAGACACCCTTAGACAAGGGATCACATCACAGGCCACTCGTGGCCCCTTTTTTGGTAGCAGAATATATCTGGAAGCCATAAGTGTGGGTATATGTTTAAAAAAAAATTCTTGGCTGGCATTTGTGGTGAAGTAAATGCAATTCTAATGAGGCATTCCTTCATTTGCAGCATTACATTTTTGCTTTTAGGGACATAAAATCTGCTCTTGCAAGGGCACGTGCTTTGCTTCACACACGAAGAATATTCCCTTGGGCTGCTGGGTGAGTAAATAAATGAAAAGTGCAGGCCAAACTAATTTTAAAGAAGTGAATCAGGTCTAGACTGGGGCCTCACTGTTGTTAATTTTAGGTATTACAAGGAATGTGCTCATTTTCTGACTGGTTTCTGTGGATCTTCTTTGAAGAAAACCCAAGAAACATCCAGCCCTTCAAGAAATTGCCAAAGAAAGATAGACTTCTTTTGCATAACGAACACTTAAACACATGGGAGGTTTTTTTCTTTTCCATTTTGACAGGACACATTGTCTTAAAAGTCGTGAAACTTTCTCCAGTTGCTCTATCAGACATTTATTGCTGCTGTTGCTGCTGTGATGTGATCTCTTTGTGGCTGTTTTTGAGATGTTGAGATCTTGTTTGAGGAGGACAACCCAGGGCTGTGTTACTTATGATCCTCCAGGACACTTCACTAACATTTACCCTGGAAAAGCTTTGGCTTTTTCTGTAATGGCAAAAAAAAAAAAAAAAAAAAAACCATCAGGGAAGCAATGGAAAGTAAGCTCACACATTTCAAGGGTGGATGTGGGAGGTGGAGCTGAGACCACCACTGTTCCCCAGGTGTTTGTAATTCAGCTTTCAGTGTACTTTTTGGACTCTCCATTACACAACAGTTCATCATCCCCTTCCAGGAGGCTTCCAGGCCTCCAGGTCAGTAACCTGCACAAATGTCATCCCCTCCAGCTCTCCGTGGTTAAATCATCACTCCAGGAGGAAAAACAGGAGCTATCTGCCAGCTCTTCTGCAAGCAGCTCAAAGCACCATGGCACAGCTCAAAGGATCATGAGAATGAACTAGAGAACAACAGGCTGTGGAGCCAAAACTGAGATCAAGCAAAAAAAAAAAAAAAAAAAGAGAGAGAGAATAAGGTCTGACATGAGGTGTGTGCAGCAAAAAAATTACACACATGCGCTTTTCTGTGAGTTTCAGAATGCTGGCAGATCCCTGGAGTGTGCTGACAGCTCTGTCCTGGAAATCCAGCTCTTCTAGGCCTCCCAGTCCTGCCCTGGTGTCCCCAGGAGGCTGTGGCAGGTGGGCACAGAACAAGGTGTGGCAGGAGGGGTGGAGGGTTCCAAGCAAGCACAGGCTGTGCTCTGCTCTTTCTGTGGAGTGACTGCTCCCAGAGCACAGGCTGCTCCCACCAGGAGGGAAAATCTCATGGGGGAGTGGAGCAGCAGCCACCAGGGGCAGGGAGGTGTCACCCTGGGGAACTCCTTCTATGGGCCCTGGTCAAAAATCACTGTACATGGTGCCTTGGTTGGGAAAGACAGGAGTCTGCTGAGGAAGGCAGGAGCCTTCCCTGACATGGAGAATGTAAACTCTCCTTACCCCTCTGAATTGCTATAAATTTTAAATTAAGGGGCTCTCAGGCAAAAATATGGGAGCAGGAAATAGCAGTTCTTTAATAGGGAAGGAAATAAAAGGATAAAATAAACAATGCAGTACACTAGAACAACACTGACAGAGTCAGAACCCAACCTGACACCCTGTGGGTGTTGGTGGCAGTCCCATTGGAAATGTGGCTGCAGCCCTCCTGCAGTGTCAGGGGTGGCTCTGTTGGAGCAGAGATCCTGTAGAGAAGGATGTGTTCTTCCTCTGAAGATCCAGTGGAGAAGAGACAGCTGCTGTTCCTCTGGGGAATCCAGTGAAGAAGCTGTGTTGGTATTCCAGAATCTCCAGATTATATCTGGGTAGGAATGCTTGGCTCCTCCCTCTGGGCTCACATCTCCCAATGGGATGGTGTAGTTCTTATCAGCCATGCAGTGACATTCAATAGCTGTTATCAGCAGATGTCCCCTCCCGAGGGAGGTGTGAATGTGGTCATTCTCTCTCAGAGAGAGAGATATCTCTCTCAGAGAGAGAGATAAAGCAAACTTCCCACTTGACAAAGGTAATCTGCCATACTGATGGTAATGGAAAACATCTTGCCTTGCAGTCTGGAACACGTGGAAACCTCCTCCCAGAGACACCTGGCAAAGCTGGGTGGGGATTGAATAACTTGTAAAACCACAATCACTCCATCCCTGCTGGTTCCCTGTGCTGGGCAGGGGGTGATGGACAGACAGATTGCTGCAACCTCCTGGGGCTGACACCACAGGGTGCTCCTGTACTGATCCCTGAGCTTGGCAGGACATCCTTTCTTCCTGGCTCTGGTCTCAGGTTATCATCCACCTCAACTCCAGCTCCATCTCCAGGATCCTCCTTGGTCTCCCAGCTTTTTGGGGAGGCCAGGGTGGGCAGGCATGACACCTTGAGCTGTGAGAGCCCCCTCTGCAGCTGAGACAGGCAGCTAGCAAAGAGCAAATGTGAGCAGTGAAGCAGCACAACTGCTCTGCTCGAGAGCTCAGTGTTGGCTGGGATGTGACTTTTGCCCAGCCATCTCAGGGACTCTCAATGCTTGGGAGTTTTCCCAGTGTCTGCAAAATTTCTTACGTTAGTTTAAAGTGTAATTTGTCCTTCAGTCACAGAGTCATGCAATGTTTTTTTTCTCCTCCTTCATCCATGACTAGATAAGGCTGCCTTGTGTATGGCTTGCATGATGTACCTGTACAGATTTCTTTATTTTATTTTATTGTTTGTACTAATGATTTTAATCATGGAGGTTTTTGCTTTGGAAATGGAAGGCCTGTAGCTTTCACAGCACAGATGGGAGATAAAAGCACTATAATCACAGAGTGCAATCAATGAGACTTTTTCCAGGAAGATGCTAAAGGCATTATTTGGCATTAACAAAGAAAGGGATAATTAGAAAATAGGCAGAGAAGCCTTTATTCCTGTAATTAATTTCAAAGTTGGAAGTTCCCTAGTGCTTTTCTGTTCAAAAGTGACAGCATATGAGCCATTGCAAAGGAGATGTGTATTAATCATAAATCAGAAACAGGGAGGAAATTGAAACCTGTGTTTCCACTGACTTTAAAAAGAAAAAGCTGCTGCCTGGACTTAATGTGTATTCTGACTGTATGTGAAGGAAAAAACAATTATAAATAGTTATTGACACATTACATGAAAGGCAAGAGGAGGATGTAGCCAAACTTGGTTTCCTGGGAGACTGGGCAGTCCTTTCCAGAGTAAAAATAATGCTCAGGAGTCACTTTGACAGCTTGAGGCTGTGCCTATGTTTGCAGCTGCTTTTTTTCTGCACTAATTTTCTACAATTGCTCTCAGTCCCACTGAGGGCCACAGTGATGAAGGAACTGTTCAGCAAACTTCCTCTGCCTCCCTTCATTTTACCACTGTCAAAACTGTTTCTGACTGAGAAATAAGAAATGAGTGGTTCTGCTTTAGGAATGCCAGCAGCCACAGCCGTCTTGCTTACAGCCTTCTCCCATCTGTATCTTCAGCTTTAACAGGCAAACTGAACATCTTCCCCCGGGGTAAGATCAAAAATTAGCAAAGGAAAAAGGCATGCACAGCTTTCTGTGTGGTTTTTTCCCCTTCTGTCCCCTAGTCCGTGGCTGTTGTCCCCATGGTCACATCCACAGGTGAGACATGAATTGGTGCAGTGTCCAGCTGGTGAAGGCACCAGCCTTGCTACAAGGGTGAGGCTGGAGATCTCCAGCACTGATGGTTTTTACTCAGAAACACTGGATCCCCTCAAGACAGCTGATATTGCAAACAGAGCCACATGTTTAGTTTTATTATTATTATTTTTTTTTAAATATGGACAGCTTTACAATTAGTTTTTTATTTCAGTGTGGGTTGAACTCATATTGTTGGCTTTGTACCATGGCAGGCTTGGCTGATGACTGGTGTAGGTGAGCATAACACTCATGGTGCCTCCTCACACCATGAGGAATTCACAGCCTACACACACTTGCAAATTCCTATTTGTGTAATTTTGGGGTTGACTCCAGAACAATTGTTCAGTCAGCTGCACTGTAGCATATATGTATTTATATATACAATCATTCACATTGTAAAATTTTGCATGTGCACACACACACACTCGCACACACTCACACACACACACACACATGCACACATGCACACTCTCTCTCTCTCTCTCTCTCTTTAATGATTTTCTCACTTATTTGCTCACAAGGCTGGTTAGATCACTTCACTTACATTCCTCTCCAGCTTTCTCTAGCTTTAGACCTGCAGGCAGGTGAACTTGGCATTTTACTTTTCAACAGGATCAAAAAAATTGCATAAAGGTAAGAGGATTACATACAGGTTCTATATGGTTTTATTTTTTCAGAGTTCATTCAAGGACAATCCTCCTTTTAGGTCCCATTCCTAAAGTTTCTTTGCTTAAAGGAGAGAAATATGTACATAAGCTTATCACAGAGCTCTACCCAGCATTTCACAATGTGCAGTTGGCATTTGCTGGTGGCAGCACTGGTGGAGCTCTCTGTGTTTCCCAATGCATGGAGAGAGTGTTTGAAACAACAGTTTTCTTTTCTATTACTTGTTAATTTCCATATTCTCTTCTCATTGCATGAGCTCCAAGCTCTCAAGCAAGTGGTGCTATTTAAGTTCTCCTGGAAATACTTCTTACACATGCAGGAATAGAAAAAAATGATCTGCATGTCCCTGGCAGAAATATCTTCTGAAACCGCTAATGGTTTTCTTACCTCACAGCTATATCCAGGGAATGTTCCTGCATTTACCACTCAAAATCACTGCAGAGATGGCTTAACTCAAGGCAGACAAGCTGTTCTTCTCCTTCCAATGAAATTATTTTCTCCTGATGTGTGTCCTTCAGTCTCATTTTTGAACATAACCTGGGAAAATCACCCCAATCACTGTCAGTAGTTAGTCTTTAGCCAGTGGTTGTAAAGCAAATCTTTTTCTTTTATCCATTTATCTTTTCAGAGAAAAAAGTTTATTAACTTTGATAGAAGAAACTTTAAAGTTTTAATTGTATGAATCATTTTAGAAGGTAGCTCTAATTACTTTTGATTTATAATTAAAAATCAAGTTTGCAGAAAGGCATGCATATGAATGTCAAATATCTAAAATATCTTAAGAAGGTACGGAATAAGACAAAGGAAAAAAGCTCCAAAATTACAATTTTCCAGAACATTTAGATTTCATACTAACACAGGCAAAGTACTTGCTTAGAATACAACTTAAAGATGTGACAGGACACAATGTCATCCTTTACAGTCCAGGTAAGATATGTTATGATGCACTGCAATGACTGCAAAACAAAAAACTTTGAAGACAACTTAGTAATACCTTGACTAATGCAAATTTTATGAAACATTCAAAAGGATATTAACATGTTCTCAAATTTCATCCCTCGTTGGCAAATGTAAATGTAACATTTGGCTAAATAATTGTCAAAATTTCCACATTCAAAACCTTTCAGTAGCTGATTAGACTGCAGAATTAACTTTTGTGTAAATCTTCCTGAACCTTTTGATTAGCTTCCCAATTGTCACTGGGAATTTATAATAAAAATTACAGCAGCAGGCTTAAAATTATTTGAACATGCCTAGAGCTAAGAGCCAGCTAAATTGAAATCTTTTTAGTTATTGGAGTATTCCTGCTCTTCGCTCCTCTAGAAGACAGAGCCACATTTTAGCTTGTCCTAGAAAGGAGTCCAGCTTGACTGCAGGCAATTCCAGCCTGTGAAGAGACCCAAAATAGACACCTGGCTCATTCCCAAGCCATAGTTTCCAAGTGAACCAGCTCCCAGCTCAGTCTCTCAGCGATCTCTCACTCACACAGAGACAGACTCTGCCACACCATTCATGCTCAGCAGCGTGTTAGTCCTCAATTAATAACGCAGGCTACACCCAGAATCAGGTGTTTATCCCTTGTGAATAGGTTTAACACAACCTAGATCTCCAAAATGGCCTCTCTTTGTGGAGACAGACCTCATTTGCTGTAACGCCTCGACTGTGGCTGTCCTATATAGGCTCTGTTGGGCTATTAAAAATCCTCTCTTTCAGCCCAAGTCACCCCAGCGCTGCCCTGGCCAGCAGCACCAGGAGATCTGTGTGGGATTCACAGCCCATGGGCTGTCCCGAGGTGCTCCCACCCCATCCACATCATCTGACACATCTTCACTGACTCGGCAAGGTGTTTTGGACTTCTGAGCAAGAAAAAAAAAAATTAAATTCATGGTTTTCTTAGCTGTGAAAGGGAAATTAGTTCCTTACCCACTCCTCCTTCCAGGCCGGGATATGACTCAGATCCTGGTAGTTTAAGGATGATCAGAGCCGATGCTGGATTTCTTTTGTGAAATGTGTCGTAGCTGTACTAAATGCTGAGGATAAAATTACCTTCTGCTGCAGGACTTCTTCCTGTAGCTGGAGGTAGATTGCTTTTCATCTGGACTTCAGTCGAATTCACAGTTTTATGACTTCCCATCGAGTGCAATCTAAAATTCATGTAAAAATACCAAAAGGAGCATACTCGTGCAACTTCGACAGTGCTGATAACTGGGGGATTGTCACCATGATATTTTATGAAAAATCCCTTCACCAGGATTTTTCTCCTGAGAAGCTGAGAAGCCTCAGAAAAGAAATGTAAACAAAAATTATCTGATAGCTTGGAATGTGGTTTGGAGGTTGCTTACCCACAGGTGCATCTTTGATTGGTTCCATGTGAATTGTTTTTACTTAATGGCCAATCCCAGTCCAGCTGTGTTGGTCAGTCATGAGTTTTTATTATTCATTCTTGTCTAGTTTTCTGATGTCTCCTTTCTCTTTCTTTAGTACAGTTTTAATATAATATAATATAATATAATATAATATAATATAATATAATATAATATAATATAATATAATATAATATAATATAATATAATATAATATAATATAATATAATATAATATAATATAATATAATATAATATAATATAATATATCATCCTTCTGAGAATTTGGAGTCAATTCTCATCTCTCACCTCATCCTGGGGACCCTCAACACCACAACAATTGGTGACCACAGGGGATGTACATCAGGGACAATCCTTTCAGAAAGGTTTACATTTCTGCTCAGCTTCCAAATGAAAAATATCACAAGGAAACACGGGGTTATTTGTGATGCTAACAATGCATATTTTTGAGGGTCTCTGGTTTCCTGTGGTGCCTCATCCTTAGGGCACTTCATTGTGAACGTGCTGGCACACATCCTTTTCCCAAGCCCAAAGCCACCTGGCAGCTACAGCAGGAAGAATGAAAAGCAACATCCCACTTTCAACGGTAAATTCTCAACCTATGCACGATTTGTTGTAGCAATCTACCCATTTGCTCTCCTGCAGGGATAAATTACTGGTGTCTGGGCTATGCTGTGGAAGGAGAGAGATTTCATAATAAGCCCATAGCTTATGTTCCAAAGCATGAAGGTTTCTGCTTTATTTTAAAGCATGGGAATATCTAAAGCAATATTCTCCCCATGTAGACTTAAAATAATTTTGAAAGCCATAGTCTTATTTTCCCTCTGAATTTGCCTTTAACTTAAATTAAACATACATGCATCTCATAGAAAAAAAAATTAAAAATAATAATTATTCTTTTTCAGTACCTGGCTTAAAATACTTAGCAAGTTCATTGATTTTTCAGAAGGCTGGAACTGAGCACAGTCTGAACAACTGGTATCTCCTGAGGCATTTTGAATAGAATATCCCAAAGCAGAGCACTCACTAGGGTTGTTTGCTTTTGAAAATCTTGACTGTGGGTGACATTTCTGTTGGCTGGATCCCTTAACTCCTGGTAATACACAGCAGAAATTAACTGCCCCTCTGTACACATGCTCATGCCTTTTTTAAATGATATTTTAAATGTAAATAAATCCCTGAATACTCGAGGTTCAATCAGCACAAAGTCTTTATACATAGGAAGCCTCAAGATGGCACTCTTGAACTGCAGAGTTTTTCAGGGAGGCTGATTGTGAGTTTCTTGCAAGGGGACAAAAAAAAAAAAAAAAAAGAGCAAGAAATGCAATGGTGAATGCAACCTGTGCAGCAATAACTGGAGGGAATATCAAGTAGAACAGCAATATCAGACTAAGGCATGAAAACCTATGACAAAATATATACTTGAAAATACAGATTATTATACAAATTAGGGCTGGTAAACCCTCCAAATTTTGTGAATAAATCCACAGTTTTTTGAAGCTTCACCCAGTTTTTTATCTCGCTCATCCTCCCCTATTCACTACTTCCTCTTCTCTCCCTGAAGGTGTTTTGATGTTATCTCAGGAGTGTCCTGGGGCTGGCTGAGGTGTTGCTCGTGTTTGGTAGATGTGAGGCAGAGCACATTGTGCAGGATATTTATGCCAGAGGCAAGTGAATGAGGGATGGTGAGCAGGAAAAAAACCTGCTGAAACTTTGGTCTGCAGACCACAGGCAGAATTCCATGGTCTGTAGAGGCTGTGCCTCTCAGTTCCTCATTCCATCGCCATCCTCCATGGAGCAGAGGCTGTGCTCAGTTCCAGCCTTCTGAAAAATCAATGAACTTGCAAAGTATTTGAAGCCTCCCCTGATGGCTCCTTCCTGGATGTTTCTGCTTCCTCCTGCAGCACAGGGACAGAGGGAGGAGGCCTTGATGTCCCCAGCTTTGCAGGGGAGGCACGGACACCTACCTGCCCTTCATTTGGAACTCCCAGAGCTCACCTGCTCCTATATCACAGCATCATTCCCTGCAGGTGGGCTCCTGGGTGGGATTGCTCCATGGGAATGTGTCAGCACTGCCTGGGGGATGGACAGGAGTGCTGTGCCATGGTTCCCAGGCAGAGCAGCTGTTTTGGAGCAGCTGGCTCCAAACAGGCACTGTGGTGGGTGGCACCAGCAGGTCATCAGCCCTGTCCCACTGGGGAAGTGGGACCCAGACATGTGTGAAAGAGGAGCTGGGAAGGAAAGCATCAGCTCCCAGTCCTCCTAGAGCTTTTCTCTCCCTCTTCCTCTTCATCCTCCTCTTTGTCCATGAGAGGAACTTATGTGGGAATCAGGGAAGTGCAATAGGAAGCAGCCATGGGAGGGAGGATGAAGACCATGGTGGGCCTACCCTGGCTTGCAAAGACTTTTTGGTGGTTTTCTCCCATGGCATTCCCCTTCCCTGCCCCGGCAGTTTTCCTCAGGTGTTGCTCCTCTCCCTGTTGCCTTGGTGAGTGTCCTGGCAGGTCAGGGTCACAGCTGGCACCATCCCAGCCCAGCAGCCAGCCTGCCCTGCTGGAGCCACCACGCTGGAGCCAGCTGTGGATCGCTCTTACAAAATCCTCTGCTGACTCACCCTTCCCTTGCTTGCCAAAGTGAAATCATGCCTGCCTTTAAACATCTCATTGCAGCATTGCATGACACATTTATCCACCTCTTTCACTGCCATGAGCTGCTTCAGATAAGCAGCTGTGAGGTTTTTGGGAAGGATAATGTGAGATTTTTTCTTTGCTCCAGGGCCTCTGAAATAGGCATTACTTCTTCTCTGTTTGCTGATATAAATACAAATCTGTTGAATCACTGAGGTTGCTCCTGGAGATGCTGGGAACTTGCTTTCTCCATCACAAAGTGGACTCAGACATATCTCTCTGGGCCAGGTTTGGTTTAGGGAGCAGCACTGTGAGGATTTTCAGTTGCTGTGCCAAGGTTGGACGCATTATTTACATGCACCCTATTTTGCAGAGCCAGTCATGCACTGAATCTGTGTCCATGTCCATTAGCTACCCAAAGCAAGAGTGATGGATTTTAAAGATGGAGAGGTAAAAAATGAGTGGAATTTTGCTTAAGTTGAGCCAAACCACAAAAGTTTTTCTTGGTTTGTTTGTGGCTTTTTTTTCCTGTTTTTACTACATTTTGATCCATATGAGTTTTGGGTTTGCTTCTGATTTCCTTACTTTTTGAGTCAATATTGGTTTTGATGCTGATTCACCTGGAATTTTAAAAAAAATTCTGCTTTATAAAATAATACGTTCATTTTTAACTGAGAAAAACCTGTTGAATTTTTTTTTTATGGCCATACCAGCCATATCTGTTGAAAAGAAGTTGAAGGTTCTGATTTGTCCCAAATTTAACAAAAAGAAAGTTGCTTTTTCTGAAGTAAAATATATCAATCCATCTTTAAGGAAAATACTACCTAATTTTTTTCTTTAGGAAGACCTACTTGCTAATAATGATAAATCTTATTTATTTAATCTGGTGATGATTATTAAAACAGTATTGAAATGATGCTTTGGTAAGTGATATACTACTGTACCTTGGTTTTTCAAACACAGCCATGCCATGGGGCAAGAAGTCAGTTTAGGACTTGGTGTTGTATCTCCTTGTGAGGTGCTGCATCTCTCATTTTCCTATTGCTTTCTTCTGTCATTTGAGTTGCTTTGTGTGCTTGGTCCTGTAACATCTTTGTAAAGTTTTCTACACTTAAGCAGATGCTCAAAAGCACTAAAAGCTGTGTAAAGCTCATACAAATGTGCAATTCATCAGTTCAGAAAGGTACAAATAAAGACATTTAACAGGCTAGCATGTGAAAAGCATCATTTTTCTATCAGCCCTGTAACACTGGTCATTTTCAGACCCCAAGTATTTAAATACCTCCCAGTTCTTTCTGATGTAAATAAATTCAGAATTGTTTTTTCACATATAACACCCCCCAAAAATGAAAATGGTCTTTGAGCTTTGTACTAGAATTTTTTACTTTCTTAGCTGCAAGATGAAAACTAATGCTCCCCTCTGTCTCAGGTTGGAATACTGATTTGCAGAACTTCTCACTGGAGGACAAGGTAGATATTTTTAAATCATACTTGCTCTTTAATGTGGAGAGCCATCTCTGGGAAAAGTTTGCAAGATCAGGCCCACGGTCATCATTTAGTCAAAGTGCATAATTCTTAGGTCTTTTAATCTTTTCTCATGAATCAATCCTCCAATCCCCTTAGTTGTATTTGTTGCTCGTCTCTGAATTCCTTCCAATTTTGCAATTTACATTATAATTAGAGCTTAGTGAAACTGATGAGAAAGTGATTTTTGGGGCCAATTTTTATGCTGCTTGTAAATATTCAAAATCTGGCTTTCCACAGGCTCATGAGAGCCCCCCAAACTGTGTGACAATGACAGGGACCTGAGGAACTCCCACTCCTGGGGCAAGGACAGATGTTTTGCCAGATTCTCCCACTGTGGCTTGCCACTAATTAGTATTCATTATCCCATTGATTTCTGTGGGACTGTAAGTGCCTACAGCACAGTGAATATGGACAGGAGGATCTGCCCCAGCCTGAGCCAGGATCACCAAACCTCTCCTTGGTTTGATTCAAGGTGAGCACTGGGCAGGAGCAGGGCAGGGGTTGGGTCTGGGCTCTTTGGGGGAGAAAAAAGCATCAGGCAGGGATGTTTCCTGAAGGAATTCCTGTGCTGGTGGGTGACAGTGCTGGGCAAAGCACATCCCTGGGTGGTTTTGGCTGCCATGCCACGCTCTGCAGGCAGCTGGGACAAATGGTGAAGTTAGAGCTGGCACCTATGGCTGCTGTCCCTGCTGGCCCTTGGATCTGCCACGGCTCTGCTCACCTCTGCTCCATGCAGCCACTGTTTAGGATTTGGCCCATATCCTCCTATTTCCCACACCACTTAGGGTTTCCCACTCCGGGGTCTACTCCTGAGTCAGGGGTCTCATCAGCTTGTCTAGAAATCTCAGCCCTCGTTCTAGAGAAGCAGAAGACTGTAGAGAGGAAGGTTACCAGATTAAATACCAGAAAAATGGTTTCTTTAACATTCAGGGGAAACTGAACATTCTCCAATAGGGAGGTAACAGATTCAGAGGAGAAGAAGGAAAGCAAAGGCTGAAAAGCCTCATCCCCTGCTCCTCCTCTAACAAACTGGGCGCATAACCATAGCCACGAACCATTCATACCTGGAGCAGACACCAGCATGTTTATAAACTTCTTACAAACCATTGCCACCAAGCCCAGCAGGATAGCTATTCTGGTCACTGCCCCTCCGATATAAAAACCATGTATTAGGGACAATACTAGAGCTATTTCTGGATAAGAAAATAACCCTAGGGACCATAGAGATTGCATGGGCATATCCAGAGGCACTGAAGGTGGTTTGCTGATGAAAGACCTGACTGAAGAAGATGTACAGCTGGCACAAGAGCAGCCACTGCCACCACAGCCACCTCCCCTGCTGCTGCTGCCTGGCTGAGGGACATCTGCCCACGGCCAGAGCTTGCCCCAGCACTGAGCAGATCCTTCCTGCTGGGGACAGAACGTGGCCACCACAAAGACCTGATGGATTTAACCTTTCTCATGCAGTGCAGCCCACTGGGGTGTGTGCTTGTCCATGGCTGGAGGGGTGGCTCAGGGTAGGACCATCTGTGAGCCTTTGTAGAAGGAGCCTGTGCTGAGAGTCCTTGCTGTCCCTCTCAGATCAGCTGCCATTTATGCCTCTCAAGGGCACAGAATTGCTTTCTCATACTCGTTTTCAACCTGTAGTTCTTGTTTTCTTATGAGATAGCTGCAGTGGATTGGAAATCTGCTGCACTGGCAGCAGGCTGAAGACTCCTGTGAGAGTCTTAGCTCAAATGAAAGCTAGAGAAAAAACATTGGAAATGAATAGCTGAACCCCTGCCTGGCTGTTTTCTGCCCTTGGCCATACCATCCATACTGTCCTCTTGGTTCTACCTCCTCTGAATGCACAAATAAGTGCACCAGTGCACATCTTGAGTCTCAGTCACACATTTCAACCAGAACCTTCAAATGGAGGATATTCAGACCAGACCCTCAGAACAAATTTCTCCTGTATGCACCTTTGTAACCACTTCCACCAAAATATTTTTTAATTCTGTACACAAGGTGCAGAAGCTTCCAGAGATCTTCCCTCAACAGGGTAGGCATATGGAAAACAGCAGCCAAAATAATGAGTGCAAAATCAAAATTTCAGGGTTTTAAGTCCTTTAGCAATTTTGTTTGACTTTCAGTAGAAAGGGTTGAATTCACAAAGCTGCTTGGTGGTGCTCTGATGAATTTAAACAGGTGGTTTGGATGAAGAAAGCATGAGATGGCAAATCACTCACCTCTTTTGTTATTTTTTCCCAAGGACTAGTACTGGTGCTTTCTGGACTGAACCAAGGTGCCATGTAAACAGCTGCAAAATTACTGGAAGCAACTTCAGAAACAGCCCATATGTGCCAATTTCCTGTAGCTGTGCCTTTCTCCTGAGGGACTGTCTTAATCTCTGGAAACTGTTCTTTCGTACAACAACACAGACAGGGCTGCAGGTGCTGTGATGGGGAAGGAGATTATAAAAAATAAGGAATTAAGGTAATCAAGGCAGATGTGACTCTGCAGAAAACCTGGGACCATAGCTCCATGACATGTGAAGTGTTCCTGAGGCTGATACTGAAAACTCAGTATAAATCATTGTGGTGTTCCTGTAAAAGAGGAAGAGGATGATGCCAGATATCCCCATTTCAATACCAGGCACATAATTCCTGGTGCCATGAATTAGTACCATTTAGAAAGAGCCATGATTTTTTTATTCTGTCACTTTCAGGGTCAGGAAGAGACTGAGATTTATCTTGACATTCAAGAAGAGCAGATCTGTTGGTCAGAGCTGGATCTTTCACATGATATTATGGCTGAATTTAGCTGAGTCTCATAACCCCTCTGGTTCCACCTCTCCAGACAGAACTGTCTGGCTCAAATCAGCCAGTCTAAAGATCACTTTAACTGTAATGTCAAACCCAGACTGGGAGATCTGAGCAGCTCAAACCACGATGTGACAATTTTTTATTAGATGAACAGTCTCTGCAAATGAAGTGCCCCATCAGCACCCCCAGCTGGAAGCCATGTTGGTGATGTGCAATATCTGAACACACCAAACACTGAAGCCTTTGGAATTATGAAATGCTCTTGAGAAGCTCCTGGCCAGCAGCTCAAATCACAGAATCACAGAATGGTTGAGGTTAGAGGGGACATGGACGTCATTTGGTCCAACCCCTCTGCTCAAGCAGGATCACTTAGAGCTGGTTTTTCAGGACCATGTCCAGGCAACTTTGAATATCTCTGGGGATGGAAACTCTACAACAAGCTGTGCCAGCGGTCTGTCATGCCCACAGTGAAAAAGTGTTTCCTGCTGCTGAGGCAGAACCTCCTGTGTTTCAGCTTGTCCCACTGCCTCTGGTCCTGTCACTGGGCATCACTGAGAAGAGCCTGGCCCTGTCCTCTTTTCACCCTCCCTTTGGGTATTTATATACATTGATGAGATCCCCTCTGAGCCTTCTTATCTCCAGGCTGAACAGTCCCATCTCTCTCAGTCTTCCCCCACAGAAGAAATGCTCCAGTTCCTTGAACATCCTTGCCACGGCTTTTTGCTGAAGTCTCTCCAACATGCCCAGTTCTGAGGAGAGTGGAAGAATCCTCCCTCTACTGCTGGCAGTGCTTTTTCCAGCCCAGAATACCTTTAGCTGCCTTTGCTGAAGGGCCTGTTGCTGCCTTATCTTCAACTCAGTGTTCACCGAGAGCCCTGAGCCTTCTCTGGCCACCCTCACTTCACATCACTGACCACCATCCTTCAGGCCAAACTGTTCAGCAGGATTTTAGTGCACCTGGCTGCTCATCTTTATCAACTTGATGAGAAGGAGAGTGTCAAAAGCCTTACTTTAGTCTAGGCAATGTCCACTGCTCTCCCCTCACCTACTAGGCCTGTCATTTCATCACAGAAGTTCAACCATGCCCTCCCCTTGGTGAGGCCACTCCTGGTGACTTTCTTGTCCTTCTTAAGCCTGGAGATGGTGAATGGTATTATTTGCCTTACCAAGACTGGAGATGAGCTTGACTGACTGGAGTTCCCTGGATCCTCCTTCTTGTACAGAAAAACAATTGCTCAGATTTGTAAATGATCACCTTTTTTAAGGCCTAAAAATACCAGTGTTTCTAAGTGTGTTCACTGAGAACAGGAGTTAGACTATGTCAACCAAACTAGTCCTGTGGGGTGTCTCTAGAATCTCCCAAGAATATAGGGCTCCTAAACAGGCAAATTCAACTTCTACCTGGTGTAGCTTGCAGTCCAAACACAGAGCACGGGGAGTGGGGTGCAGGCAGAGAGCAGTGAGTTGAAGTGGTAATGTTAGAGGGGTGGTGGAAAAGTTGCAGTAGAAACTCAGAGCTGAAAATGCTGAAAACAACAGCATTGGCACTGAGCAAAGATGATCACTGTATCAAAGATAATCTCTGTATTTTTTCTCCCTGTGTGGTACAAAGACACCAAAGCTGAAAGAATTGTCTCAAAACCAGCTTTTCAAATGACTCCCAGCTTGACTAGAGAGGTGGTCCCAAGAGGTTAAAAACTGCTTGCAAACTTTTGAATTTAAGTATAAAAATTGGGAATTACCCTTGCTCTCTCAACCCTTTTAGGCTAAACTGAATTATTCTCAGATATTTCACCACTTTTCAAATTTTTTCTTTCTTTCTCATGGCAGATTGGTCTCTTCTGCCCTTCAGACAGCATTTATCACAGATGTGCTTACCGTGTCTCATGGAGTCTTTCCACTGAGATGTGCTTGTCACAGATATCATCATAGGTTAGGGAAAAAATAATCTGGAAGGGATTTTTAAAAGCTTTTGTACACCACTCTTCAGAGGTAGGTTCTTTTCTCCTGGAGCTGCTTAGCTCTTTCAAGGTCAGTTCACCCAAGTGTCCAGGCGTGCTGGTTCTGGCACTGACCAGTCCCTTCCCTGTCAGAGGATGGTGGGAGCTGCTTCCCTCTGCCCCAGGTCATAGTGAACTTAGATAATTGTGGAGTTCAGAGAAGATCAGGGGATCAGCATCTACTGCTGCTGTTGGAGAAGCCAGTGCTGTTGAAATGGAGATGAAAAACAAGGCGGACTTTTTCTCTCTCTCATGCTGTCTTGTTTTCTTTGAGTTGAAGCTCTGCTATGTGGCTGATCGAGTGAGGGAGCAGCAGAGAGATCATCTGAACAACCAGAGCCCAGTACTTGCTTTGGATGGTGACAGTGAAAATGCCTTATCTTGCTTTAGTGGCCAAGTGACCAACCCCTACTGCCCAGCCTTCTGTGCACCACGAACGAGCCACCACTGTGTGCTGCTGTGCTCAAAGCCATGGCAGAGGTCTCACCCTGCAGCTGCCTTCAGGAGAGCCCCACTGGGGAGAGGATGAGTGTCTGTGTGTGTGTGTTTGCCTGCAGGCAACGAGGGAATGAGCCTGCAAGGAGCTCCTGCAGCGAATGGGGGAGTTTCTCTTGCTGGCAAAGAGTTTGGATTCTTGGCCAAAGCTTGTCACCACCTCCCAAAGCACCAGCCTGCTCTCTCTCCCATGCTGGTATTTGGCTCCTGCCTTCTTTCCTCAGCTGCTGAGAAGCTCCCCCTGGTTTTGGCAAAGGAGAGGAAGCCCTGGCCTGGGGCTTGGCACCCTCCTCAGCTGGAAGGGAAGTTGCTCAGGTGTCCAGGGTGCTTTGGATCCCCCAGCCCTGCTGTCACACACTGTGCCACACAGCTCCTCGGTTCCCATGGGAATGGGAACACCTCCTTGGGCGTTTAAATCCATTTCCTTCTGGCCAGGGCTGGTGTCTGCTCAGCTGCTCTCAGCAGCCCTTGGCCAAGAGGTGCAGGAGTGAAGCCACATTTCTCTTCACAGAGAAAAGCAAGGCACAATTCTTCCCAAGAACATTTCTGGGATTCACATTCTCCAAACCTCAGAGAAAGGAAAAACAATTCTTATCATTTGCTGTGCCTGTGTTTGTGCCAAAGCAGAATGCAATATGGAGACTGTTTACCCAAAGTGATGGTGTTTTGTTTTCTTGACCTATCAGGGCCAAGTTGTGTGTGTTGGGACTGTTGGGTGACAGTCACAAGATTCTGTGCAGTAGAGTGCTTGGCAGATTCAGTTCAGATGTAATGTCATATAATGTAATATAGCACAGAATAATAGAGTATAATAAAGTAATTAATTAGTTTTCTGATAAGATGGTGTTTTGTTTCCTTGGCCTATCAGGGCCTATCAGTGTGTGTGTGTTGGGATTGTCAGGTGACACAAGATTCTGTGCAGTTGTGTGCTTGGCAGATTCATTTTAGATGTAATCTAATATAATGAAATATAGCATAGAATAATATAGTATAATAAAGTAATTAATTAGCCTTCTGATAAGATGGAGTCCTTCTCATCATTTCTCCCTGCTACAGATGTTGTCCTGTTTCGATCCAGGAGCTGCTCAGGGGTAGAACTTGACGGTGACAGATGATCTCAGTGCAGGCTGGAAGTGCTGCTCAGCCCTTGGAGGCAGGGTCTGAGGGGATGAGGGAGCCAGTTTGAGCTCTGCAAACAGGAGGGAACATCTTTCAATGTTTCAAATATACTTTACCTTAGAAGTGTGTATTCTGATTTGTCCTGAGGATTGGATGGAGTTCTGGGTGAGGGTTTTTATTCTTTGAAGTAGGAGCTACCGTGAGGTAGGGTAAGTTGTGTGTAGACTCTCTTTCTTTAGAAAGGACCATACATGGCCTCAGAGAGTGAACATAATTTTATTAGTAAACTAAGTAGTCTTCCCTTTGAAGTATGTTTTTCCTAACCTCTCTCCCCCTGTCACATTAAGGTATTGATTTTAGCTATTTCAAAACTTATGTATGCATAGATATGGACATTTTCTCTCTCCTTTTCTCCTTTTGTCATTTGGTAATACCAGAGTTACTCTGAATGAAACTCCTCTGGGAGATATTCCAGGAGAAATGAAAGCATTTCAATCAAACCAAAAAGTGAATGCAAATCACATTTTGAATAGAGTACAACTGTCCAGCAGAAACAATAATTTCCCTCCCTGTATGTATCTTGGAAAAACTGATGTGTGCTCTTCACACAGGGATGTGATATCAGAAATTTGAAGTTACATATTGTTAGGTTGGGGTTTCTTTCCCCCTTTGTTTTGTGGAGAAGAGATATTCCTCGTGGAAAATTTTCAGAGGTGCGATCAATACCCAGAATGAATGGTCTGTGTTAGTTCTAAACTGCAAATCTGGAGACAGTCCATTTCTGTACTCCAGGGTGCTCTAACCAGCATCATGGCTGAATCATAATAAACATTTGATTTTCCTATCAAAAACACATGTACCCACACAAACAAACATATTTCACTTCACCTCCAGTGTCTTTGATGGCATAAAATTTAAATACCTGAGGCAATTTATAAAGCAATTATAATGCAAAATCCATAGCCAGATCACTAGAATTCAAATATCTAAGCCTTTAAGAAACAGGAAATAAGCCAAGCAACATGCAGTTGCATAAATGCTCCATTCCCTGCTTTCCCTATATTCAGAAAGAACTCATAAAAAATCCTCTGCCGTCTGCTATATCCCCACCTATAAGGCATGCTTGCAAATTCTTTTGATGTGCAGATCATTACTCGGGATTAAATTTTCATGTATGCATGCCAGTCTCTCCTTTCCATTCTGCTTCCACACCCCTGCCCAGGTACCAGGTGTGCCCAGTTGGTGGAGGCTGCTTTTGTGATGCTCAGTCTGGTGGGGACAGCTGTGGGAGGACTGGAAGAGCACTGTGCACATTTCACAGTGCTCAAGGCTGGTGGAGATTATCACTTCCCCCAAAAAGCTTGGCTGGAGCTGATCTGCCTGCCCAGAGCAAGAGGGAGGTGGGGAATCTTGGAAAGTTCCTGATGCTCCCTTAGAAAAGGCTTGCTTCACTTACTGTCCAATCCCCTTTCTCCTTTGTAAGAAAGGGGACACATATAAATAAGTGTAATAACTAGCTGTTAGTTGGTGTTGAATCATACTGAATCATTTACCCAAGAAGTACTAGAAAAATTACTTCTATTATGATGAAAACCTCCATTATTTAGACCAGCCTCAATTAAACCATCCTGCTGGCCAGGACTTTGTATTTCTCTGCTGTAAACACCACTAATATTTGCAATTTTGCCATGGGAAACTCTTCATTTTGATCTTTTACAAAAGTTTTTACTCCCCAGATTGAGGGTACAGAAAAGGGAGGACTGCAATCCATAAGGGTAGAAACACTTGCTGCTTGTTTCTAAATCTTACCTAGGAGGAAGTTTTTTGCTTAAATGCGTCTGAAATCTGACATTTTGAAGCAGAGTTTTTTGTAAACTGGAGGGAACTGAAGCTGTTAGACTGGCAATCTGGGAGCTGCTAAATCTACAGTGGATGTACTTCTCTGGTTTGCATTCCCAGATTTACAGACAGTCCTCAGAAAGAGAACTGGATTCAACCACTGAAGGTGATGGTAGCAGCACCGAGATCCTCAGTACCAACACAGGGTAATTGAAAGTCCTTAGAGCTGCAGTTTAAGCTGATGAAGAGAGGAGAAATGCTGACATAGAAAAATGAAGTTTTTTTCCTCAGGATGACACCAAACCTTAGTGGCAAAGCCAGGTTTTAATCCCAGGTTTTGTGATTTCTAGCCCAGTGTCCAATGACGTGTCCTGCTGCCCCCAACACTTGTGGAATTCATTTCTTTCTCTATCTGCATCTCTTGCTCTGCCTATATAGACACATCTATATTTAACATACAGAGTTCTCTGTATAGATGGATAGTTCTCTATTCATTTACTAATTTATCATACATACCACATTCCAAACAATGTAAATATTTAAAATACTTCATTTGAAATGCTATCTGTTTATTTTGCTCTTTTAGAAATATCCAGAATGTCACACACTTTCTCTTCCTGTTTTGGAAAGGAATCCTTTCTTGCCTGCAGAGAAAGAGGCAGCAATATTGAAATTTCCACAAAGAGAGCTTGTCCCCTGAGTGTTCTTGCAGGCATTTGTGCTGAAGAGATGTTAACATAAGCAGCATTTTACATGAAATATATTCCCATTGCTGCCCGATGCTGCAGCTCCCCCTGTTTGCCAGCCCTCCAAGGAACCCAACAGCACAAATAAGAAAAGCAGGACTTAATATTTAGATTTTTTTCTTTTTCCAAGCAAAAGAAATAATACTTCAAGCCTTTTCTTTTATGTGTACAAAGATTTGCTTTGGGATCACTTTAAACAAGTTTTTCAGTCCTGTGTGGCCAGAGCAGTTTTTGCTTGTGATGAAGACCCAGGCAGGTGGATGCTGATCCCCACCCCTGTGCTATCCCAAGTACAAACCCACCCAAATACCTCACTGTGGGGTAAGCATCATCCCAAAAGGAGCAGGAGGCATTTTCATTGTGCCTGGCACTCAGAAGTTCCCCTTGCAGGGACAGAGGCATCTGAGGCTGGCACATAATCCTTCACTGACAGCAGAGTGTGTCCCAGGCGACCCCAGGTGTTATGTAAATTCTGATTTTTATTGCCATGGGCACAGGAAGAGATTAACCACACCAGCTGGCAAGGGATTTGAAGTGAAGCCTCCTTCCCCACCTCTGATCTGAGATCAAAAGCTCCAGCCCTGCCTGCCACACCCTGCTCCTGCAGGAGGGCGATGCCAGGGGCACCCAGATGGCAGGGCCAGCACAGGGACCCGGCTGGCACTGCCACCTCCTGCTGCCACCTGCTGTGGTCCAGGAGGAGGAGAAGGAAGATAAAGAGAAGGAGGAGGAGTAGGAGGAGGTGGGAAAGGCAGGGAAGGAGGACAGAAAACACCATACCAGGACATGCTTTGCACAGATGTTAAAACCCAGGAGCATCTTTACTAATTGCAGCACACTTGGCAGAAATGAAGCCTAATAGGCCTCCTTCGTGTGATTGTGTGACTAAACACCAGATGCCCTGAAGGCACAAACTGACAAAGCTGTGGAAATCTTCAATAAAGTGTCTCTGATCCTCCAGAAAGGGAAAGGATGTCACAGGGCAGCCTCCCCAGAAGACATCCCCCTGGGGGTCACAAGGATGGGCTGGGGATGGAGGTGTTGGGGCTCTGCGTTATAAAACCCAGCACCAAAATCAAATTTTATGACAAAGATGCTCTTGAGAGCGCATTTTCACAGAGTCATAATTTTTCTGGAAAAGTGGCAAAGCTCCAAATCCTTCCTTCCTATTTTGCTCTCCCAGCACAGCACTTCTGCCCGCTGCCATGAGAAGAACCGGATACTTTGCAAACGGCCTTGGTGCGTCATGGGATTTATCCAAGAGTGTTGTAAACCACATGGCCCTTCTCTCTCCAGCCTTATCTTTGAAATGTCTCAAGAGACATCTTATTTTTATGACTGCTCAAGGACTGTAAGCCCGAGGAGCTGCTTTTGGGAGTGCATATGATCCCTGTCACATCAAATGACTGCGTCGTAATGTCAGCGCTGTCTGTGCAACATAAAGGAGCTGCTGAGTCCCAGCTTTCCATCTGCAGCTCCCCAAAATCCAGGATTTTGGCTCCGAAATTCCTACTCCAGTATTTTCAATAATTTGAGACTGTTTATTAAAAGGTCTAATGTGTGATATTTTACTTCCATGTGTTCTGTGGTCAGGAAAACATAAAGAGGTTGCTCTTGAGAAATTTTTATCTGCATTTGTGGTTAACGTGCATGATTGCCTGAGGGAACAGCGTGGTAGTGTGCCAATGATTCTTCTTGTTCCAAAGCACAGTAAAACTTTACAGTTTTAAATCATTGGCACAATACCTTTTTAGGTTATTTCAGAAATACCAGCTATCAGTTTCAATAAAGTTGCAGCATTTTGTTTTGATCTTTAAATTTATTGCTAGCATGAGAAGAGTAATCTGCAATATACCTGCAGGTCAAAATGAAGAAGTTAACCTTGTTGGAATGAAACTTTAAAGGTTTTATGCTCTGTTTTAACATGCTGCAAAATAAGGATTTGAGGTTTTTTTAAGGTACCATTTTCTGATGGACGAATTCCATGGGAAGGCATGTGACTAACATTAATCATCAGGACAAATCTGGGAATTTGAGGATGTTCATAATAAGAAAATAAGGAAAAGTTGCTGCACATATGAGTGTAAGTTTGAGTGCTTGTGACAGCAGTTCTGTGTTTCAGAAGATAAAATCAGAGGGTGTTTCTCCAGGCTGGTTTTGTGAAGCTGACATCTGAGTCAGCCTCCTTGACCCCTCAATGGACTTGGATCTGGTGGAGCACATCACTAAGCATCAGAGGAGGAAATAAATACTATTAGTAAAGACATATTCCTCTTTGGTGATGCTCACTGTCAGGCTTTTGAATTTGTCCTGGCTCTCCTTGACAAAGAATTAGCTGACAAAATGATACTTCAGTGTCGAGAGATAACTGGTTGATCTCATCCTCCAAACTGCCTTACCTATTTCTCACTGTGAGCTTGGTTACTCGTTTCAGACATCCATTTATTTCTGTTTCACAGACCTATATTTTGCTGCCATATGTCCCAGGAAACCTTGACGTCAGAGATGACTACTCTTGTACCTGAGTCCAAATGTTAGAGGTTCATCAAATGTGTCTTTAATGGTTGCTTTTTTTTCATGCTGCTACCCAGGTTTTGGTCCCAAGCTGAAAGAAATATAATCTAGGAAAAGAGAGGAGCCTGGGAGGATGACTGGGTGACTTCACAGGAATACTTATTTTCTGGAATATGAAAACACATTGGCAGTGTAGGAGAAGCAGTGGGCTGGATGACTGGGGTTTTTAATATTAATGACTAAGTGTGTGTCACGCCAAAGGTCATTTATTTCATGCACCCCACAACTATGCAAGCCTGGTGGTGACTGGTGGTGACACTTCTTGTTTGTCTCCATCATCTGAGCTTGTGTCTGTGGTAGGAAGGCCTGGGCTCCATGATTTTATTGCTGCTGATGTAATTATTGCACAGCTAATAGTCATGGCTCCCCATGGAGCCATAAAGAAATTGCAGTGGATGGGAGAAGTGGCTTCTAGAACAGTCAGCTCTGTAACCTCTGTAACAGGCAACAGGGTTTGGGTGGGCACATTCCTGGTGAAGGAGCAGGAGAATGTTCTGTCTGGGCTCATAAAGAGCCTCGTAGATTTAAGGTAAGACAGCAAAAGGTGAGTTCATTTGTCTCCCAAAAATGAAAAAAAGACCAAACTCTTGCAACACTGTTAAAATAGTAAAATAAAAAGCAGGTCTTTATTGGAAGCTTCCAGGTACCCCCATGGTCATGGGCACACCTGGCATCAGATTTCTATGATTTTTTATAAGTTTAACAAATGAGCATATGTAACAAATATTGCTCAATTAGAAGAGCAGTTGGTTAGGTAATTTTCCTCTGAATTCTGCCCTACTGGGGTTGGTCCAGGGGCTTCTTTGCCCCATTTCTTGTTGTGTCCTCTCAGATTCTGGTTGGAAAACTAAATGTCCTTTGGGAGGTTCTCTTCTTGACAATAAAACAGTAAACAGTATTTCAGGAATAAGCTAGAAGGTTAGCTTATTATTCCAAAATCTAAGAGAGGGTGGGAAAAATACCAAGAGCTATATAACAATGTATACAAAGCTAAAAATGCATGAAAAAATGTATTAACAGCTAAAATTTTTAGGCATCACACTCACTTTCAAAAAGGAATTCCATAGACACGGAGTCCAGACAGACAAACCATGGCCAGGAAAAGATTTACAAAACCACAATATCTATATCTACGAAATCTGAGTGGAGAACTTATAAACAAGCAGGTTTAGTAACAAGTTGGGTTTCCTTCTGTCTGCCAAGCCTGTTTGAATCTATCTGCAGCGTAAAGAAATAAGAGCATAAAAGTGACTATTTCATCCTGCAATGAGGAGCCCTCTGGCAGGAGGTGCCCATGCACCCAGAGATGATGCGAGAGCAGCTCCCCAAGCCCGGGGGCACCCAGAGATGATGCGAGAGCAGCTCCCCAAGCCCTGGGGCACCCAGAGATGATGCGAGAGCAGCTCCCTGAGCCCTGGGGCACCCAGAGGTGATGTGAGAGCAGCTCCCCGAGCCCTGGGGCACCCAGAGATTATGTGAGAGCAGCTCCCCGAGCCCTGGGGCACCCAGAGATGATGTGAGAGCAGCTCCCCGAGCCCTGGGGCACCCAGAGGTGATGTGAGAGCAGCTCCCCGAGCCCTGGGGCACCCAGAGATGATGCGAGAGCAGCTCCCCGAGCCCTGGGGCACCCAGAGGTGATGTGAGAGCAGCTCCCTGAGCCCTGGGGCACCCAGAGGTGATGTGAGAGCAGCTCCCCGAGCCCTGGGGCACCCAGAGGTGATGTGAGAGCAGCTCCCTGAGCCCTGGGGCACCCAGAGATGATGTGAGAGCAGCTCCCTGAGCCCTGGGGCACCCAGAGATGATGTGAGAGCAGCTCCCTGAGCCCGGGGGGATGGCACAGAGGGCAGCAGGGTCCCTGCCTTGGGTCACCTGCAGGCAGGGTCAGAGCTGCAGGTCCCCCTGGCTGTGCCTCCCCACACCCTGTCAGCTCACAACCCAGCCCCTGAGGCTGGGATGGAACCAGCCATGATTTCACGAACTTGGGTGGGAGAGTCCTGGTACAGAATTGTGCCTGCACAGTCAGAGGGGAGGAAGGTTTATATCACCCAAATCTAAAGAATCCTCTCCTTCCTGCCTTGGAAGCACTTTCTTTGCTGTGATTGCTGACTCAGCTGAGCACCAAGTAGCTGTGCTTTGCTTTCCAGGGAAAGAGACTCTGAACAGCACAAACTTCCCCAGAAAATGTAATGTCTTCCCCAGAAAATCTGGTTTTTTTTCTTAACTGAAGTGTCACCTTCTTACACTGGTATTTCAGAACTTTTCTGACACATAAGAAATAAAATTTCTTACAGTCATAGATGAGATAGGCTGAGCATGGCCTGAGTCAGACTCTGAGCACCTTCTCTGAGCAGATATTTCCATATTTTATTGTGGAGATATCACCATACAAGCTTAAAGATGCACCTTATTTCCTTAAGCTGGGAACAGAAGTTATCCTGGAGTTAGGCACTTCCACTGAAATAACTGCATGGACAAATGGGACCTGAGTGAGCAATCCAGCATTTAAAAACAAATAATATTCCATACCAAAATACCCATATTGCATCAATAATTGAATTAAAACAGACTGTAAGAAAAGTGTAAATTCTTTTCCTCAGTCATTCAGAAAACGTTTGCTTTCCATCTGACTCCTATGCTGTGATATATTTCATCGCTTTTTTTATTAAAAATGCATTTATTGAAGTATTTCTATAAGTCTCAGGAGACTTGGCAATCATTTTTATTGGATTGATCAGTTCCACTTGCATACAAATTGCTCTCTTTGAATTGACTGTTGCAATGCATCTTTTTTATATAAACTGTTCTATTGATTCTGACATAAATAATGGACACAATACTTCAAACCATAAAGAACATCAGTTTGGGGGATTCTTACCAGAATCTACTACATACCAGACAACAAGGAACACAAAACCACAATGCAACAGAAAGGATTTGTGAAACCTTTGGCTTTTAGAAACTTTTCCCTCCTGATTTTGGCAGCTGCCATTTGTCTGCCAATTATACCCTTAATTTGCACACATTGCACATGTTTTTACATTCATGAAACACAAACAGGAAAAAAAATTCCCTTCAGCAGATCTAATGTGTCTAATGAGAGAAAAAGAAAGAAGAAAATGGGGGGGAAATTACATTCAGCTGTTCTATTTTTGTTTTCAACTGTTATATTAGGAAGGAGTTTTCTTACCTTATAGGTGTGGCTGCCTTTCTGCTCAAGTTAAGGCACAGCTTCATGTCCCCAAGAAACTTCTTTACTACCACAAACACACCTGCTGCTCTTGGGACAGCTTGGCCAAACTGCAGTTTATTTGGAAATTGTTGTGGGGTGGTTTGCTTCTCAGTCTACACTTCCTGCCCCTTCATTTCTGAGTCATCACCAGCAGTGGATTTCAGGTTGGTCTCTATTTCTCTTTCCACTTCCATGTATGACCAGCCTCCTCACTTTTCCATTCTAATTACTGTCTGGGGTTTAGGGTTACTTTTGGTTCTCCAAACCCCCACAGTTACAAACACACTCTTATTTCCATGGCTGCCAGTCAGGGCTCACTAACAGGAGCTCAGGAGCAAGGCTGAGCTGGGATTTGAAGAAACAAGGGAGAACTGATGCAATGAGGTCCAGTTTGTAATAGAGATTATTGAAATTGAGGTGCCAGGATGAAACTGTTTTCCAAGAGAGGATGCATCCAGTCCATCTATGCTCTAGGAGACACAACTGCCATGTGTCTGGGTTTTCTTGATCTTGTCTCATTTTCTGACTGGAAATATCACTCCTTCTGGACTGCTGAACATGGAGAAGTTCAGGCCAAATGGGCATGCATTTTTCAGATTTTGTCTGGACAGAGTTTCTGGGCAGAGAAAGAAGGCACAGCTGGTAAATCTGAATCCTAGGCAGATGTTCTGCCCAAGAACAGTGGATCCAAGACACTGAAGATGGATAAATGCCCATGAACATGCAGTATCCTGCATGAACACACTCATTTCTGCTCAGGTCATCTCTGGCAGACCTGTAAAAATCCTAGGAAGAGACGTTGTTGCAATTGTGGGCGCTAAAAATGGGTGGAATGAAGATAGGAGAGCATTCACTGTGCTGCTGTCCAGCTAAGTTATATCTTTGGTCATGTGTTGGCCTTGATTTTACACTGAAACCTGGGGCACACTGCTCAGGTGTCCTTGTCCTGGCACAGTGGTGGCCTCCTCTTTGCTGTTGGTCATCAGCAGCTGTGGGGCACAGCTTGGATGTGTCAACACCTGCTACATGAGTGCATTTCCTGCACAAAATGGAAGAAATTATAATGCCCCAGGACATGGTAGGGTTTTAATTTTTTAAAAAACGTTATATAAATCAACAGGGAGTGCCCATATTTCCTTAAGACTGCAGAGGAATAGCTGGCTTTTTTTTTTTTTTTTTTTTTTTTTTCCAAAAATAAAAAAATAAAACAAATGTTCTCACCCATCTGTCAGCAGTCCATTAGCACACAAGTCCTTGGCAGTAGGGAGAAGAAGAGCTTTTACCAGGCTCTGAGGTGGGGCAGAAGCAATGCTGGCTTGAGGCAGTGGCAGTATGTCACGTCATTGTTGGAGCTTCCCCTTCAGCAGCAGCAACTTTGATGCCTCTTGTTCCTCCCTGCCTTCTACTGACTGAAATTTCTCTCTGCATACAATGCAGCGCTGTGGAGCAGGTGAGATTCCACATTTGCTGACAATATCTGGTTATCTCCCAAAGAGAAAGCTGCTTTCCAAGAAAACTTCACCATGTGATCCTGGAATGTTTTTGCAGAACTTGCTTCACTGATACTTTGCTCGTCTCACCAGAAATCTGTGATTATATCCTTGTTTCCTCTCACTTTGAGCAGACTCAGGAGCAGCCAGAAATCAGTGGGGCTGCCCTTTCCAAGCAGCCCTGGCCAGCTTGCCTCCCCAACAGGTTTTAATAACACTTTAGATGCCCCTGTCCACGCTGTGGAAAAATTCTGTGAAAAATGGAAAAGTCTGATCAGCTTAAATTATGGTCTACAGTGACAGGATGGGGAAAGTGAAGCTGGTTTTTGTTTTGTTTTTTTTTTTTTTTTTCTATTTACATTGTGCTCCGTGGAGACAGCAAAGCTTTACCCGGGCTTGCTTGAATAATGAGCCACTAAACAGAGAGCTGCATATCACTTAACAAACAGCTCCTCGCAGAATTCCTGTTAATTATGCCATTCCTTCTGATTAGATTCAGCTGATTTCTCACTCACAGGGCTCGGTGCAAGGCTCTGTGGTGCCTGGTGGGAACAGCAATGACACATCCATGTGGAGCAGTCATCAGATAGCCTGAGAACTCTGCCTGCCCAGCATGGTCATTTCCCTGCAAACTGACACCCCTGCCGTGCAGGGAAGGGCTCTGGGTGCTCCTGGAAAAGCAGATTGTCAGCATGGAATGGGCAGAGGGGGAGATCTGCTTCCCAAAGATGTGCACACCCTCCCCCAGAGCTGGGGTATGGTGGTGAAAATTTATTCTCATTACAGATTTGGTGATGTGAACGTTGGTAATTAGAGCTTTCTTAGCTTTTTATTTGTCACTTTTTGGCTGCAGCTGGGCAGGTGACAGATTCCATGAGGCTGAATGGCCATAATCCTGCAGGAAGAAGTAAGGAGGGAAGGGGAACACATTGTCCTGGGAACTCGGCATGGTGACGAAGGAGCCCATGCTGAGTCAGGCAACAGAATGTAAAGAGAGTTTTAATCACAGGAAAATGGAATTAAATGTTCAGATGCAGAGTGTTGGATTGGTACCTCCTTCACCTTTTTGCTCAGCAGTTCTGTGTGGTTTATGTTGGAAGGGAAGGGAAGGGAAGGGAAGGGAAGGGAAGGGAAGGGAAGGGAAGGGAAGGGAAGGGAAGGGAAGGGAAGGGAAGGGAAGGGAAGGGAAGGGAAGGGATGGGAAGGGATGCCCACTGCTTGGAGCTCCCTTTGGAGGTGCTGGCAGTCCTGCTGACTCTGTCTGGGAAGCAGCACAGCTGCATCATTGCTGTTGGTGAAAATCTGATAGCTGGAGTTTGGTGGCTTGCCCAGGTGGGTTAAGCTGTTAAAGCTCTCTGACTTGCACCCCTGCCCTCTGAATCACACTGAGTAGCAAAGTAAAGACAATTCCATGGGTTTTGTTTCCTCCAACAATGAAGGTTTCACTGGTTATCTCTTCTGAGCCTTTCCTGGTGGGCTCCCGCCTTGTTGCAGAGGAGAGCAGAACCCAGCTGTGAGCTCCAGGAGGATTCTGTTCTGCCAGAGTTCCTAAACTCCCCTGCTCTCCCAAGGAGTGCTGGTGCTTCTTTCAGAGATCTTCTAGGCCTTCTAGTGGATGGGCACTATGATGTACTTTCTGTAGTTAGTTTGACATAGCTGAGAAAAGAAAATAGTGGTAGCATTTCACTTTGGAGGCTTTTAATAGCAGTTCTTTTATGCAAGAAAATTCTGATTTTATCCTCTGCCTGTGTACCAACATTTGTCTCTGAAGCACTTCAGCTACAGCACCAGAAATGGTGTTTCTGTGTTAACCAAGGCCCACAGTGCAGTTGTGAGACTCTGCTTCACAACGCTGCTAAAAATACAAACGTTTGTGGTGCACACATACTTTGTTTATAATCTCATCACTTCGTATATGGCTTCCATTGCAAGCTGTGGGATATATCATTCTGTCCCTTACAGTGTAGAAGTAGTGTATAAAAATCAGATTGAGCCCTTTATTTATAGTTGTCAAGAACCAGATGACAGAAAACATCTTCTGCCTGGAGAATGATTACTGCTGGTGTTTCCTGGGTACCCTCTTCATCAAACAGTGGGAATGTTTCTTGTCTTCAGCATCACATCTGCAATGCTAGAGCCAGGAAAATGTCAATAACTCCGTTATTATGAATCCCTGCTCTCAAGGATTAATAATTTCACACTTACTCACACACAGGCAAAAGCATTGGAAACTGAAATTTGGCACAAACATTTGTGATCCAAGAGCAAAGCTTAATTCTGCAAAATGATCTCTGCAGTTTTGAGTCTGAGAGAATTCTCAAGGTGCCTGCATTTTATTTTTTTTTTCTTCAAGTCAGTTGTTTGGGAATGATACAATCTCACTTGCTATCTGGCAAGAACTCATTTGTATGCCTGAAGCTCTCAGTAGGGAAAAAATTGTGGTTTACTTTGTCATGCTTACTTGCTTTTCTAATGGAGTTTTCTGTGGATTCCAAGGAAAGGGAGATGGTGAAGTCCAGTGGGTACAATGGAATGCCTCCCTCCCTTCTAAATTTGTCCATTAAATATTCCAGCCACCCCTCCTTGTTTAAAACACCTTTATGTGTGGCTGAGTAATATGTGTAAAGAATATTATGCAGGAAAATGTAATTGCATAAAGAAACCAAAACTCCAGGTATCTCCCAAAGCATTGGAATAAAGGAAGAGGGTTTTTCTTGAGTTTGATCAACTCCAGTTTTGCTAGGATGTGAACTGTAACTCAAGTTTTCCCTTACAGATAGCCATTTATAGGCTCTCCATTTATAGTCTCTCTTACTCTTTCTCTCCTTCTTGACCTTTCCTTTCTCCCATGTAGATTTTAATTAGCTTTTTCTCTCTCCGTTTCAATGAATTTGGCTGAAATTTGTATCCCTGACAATTTTCCCCCTCTTCCTGTTAGATTTTTTTTCCTTTTAAATCAGTGAACAGGTTCAAAAAGTATTGCCAGGTCTCACAGTTGCACGTAATTAAAACACACATACACTGGAAACAGACAAACCTCATTAGCTTAGAAAAGCAGGTTTAAAAAAACCCTCTGGCTCTCTCAGCTTTTGTGTGACATTATCTCAGTTGTCCAAGAATGACTAATAATCTAAGAACCTGCAGTAATAGTGTGAATTTCTCATCAGTCATTGCCCAATGATCTTTGGGCACCTTTGCAAAATGTAAATAAACTGAAGTGCCAAACATAAGGCAACATGCCCAGTTTGATTTTATTATGCAACTGGCAAGTTGCTAGATTACAGAAGTGTTGGTGAAGAAAATTTGAACAGATGTTTTTTTCTGGTGATGCACAATTTCATGTCAAACCCAGAACTTGGTAGCATTCAGAACACCCACACTGCTGTTGTTGATGACAAGGGAATACAGTCCAGTTTAACTGCTTCCAGAGACCTGACATCCCTCCTTTGCATTTCTGGACTGCTGGCTTAAATAATTCACTCATTCTGAAACCATGCACTTGCTTCCTCCCTCAGTCACTAATCCAAAGCATGAACAAACTTCCTGAAGTTATCACTTCATATTTCAGCTTGTAAAACATGGCATTTCAGGCCTTTTGCACAAGCTGCCTTGGCTGCTGCTCCTGCTGTGGGGCCAGGGCATGACTGGTGTCCAGAATGCAAAATTCAAGCAGAGGAAGTGTCAGGCATTTGATCCTCCTGTCCTTGCACGTAGAGCCGCGATCATCGTCAGCACAGTGGAATATTAAACATTGCAGGCAAGACAGCCTAAGTGGGAAGGCTGTGGTTTCATCAGGAGTGCTCTTCATTCCCTTGTTAAAGTGATGCAACTGGGGCAGAAACAAGCAAAGTCAATTCGTGATCAATGTGTTAAAGGCTGCCTACTCTAACTCTGACAGAGAAGGTACCTTTCTCCACTTGAGGGAAAGGGCTGATTAGGCTCTTGAGCAATCTGTGCATAGAACATCTCCTCTTCTCTTCTCTTCTCTTCTCTTCTCTTCTCTTCTCTTCTCTTCTCTTCTCTTCTCTTCTCTTCTCTTCTCTTCTCTTCTCTTCTCTTCTCTTCTCTTCTCTTCTCTTCTCTTCTCTTCTCTTCTCTTCTCTTCTCTTCTCTTCTCTTCTCTCTCTTCTCTTCTCTTCTCTTCTCTTCTCTTCTCTTCTCTTCTCTCTCTTCTCTTCTTCCTCTCCTCTCCTCTCCTCTCCTCTCCTCTCCTCTCCTCTCCTCTTCCTCTCCTCTCCTCTCCTCTCCTCTCCTCTCCTCTCCTCTCCTCTCCTCTCCTCTCCTCTCCTCTCCTCTCCTCTCCTCTCCTCTCCTCTCCTCTCCTCTCCTCTCCTCTCCTCTCCTCTCCTCTCCTCTCCTCTCCTCTCCTCTCCTCTCCTCTCCTCTCCTCTCCTCTCCTCTCCTCTCCTCTCCTCTCCTCTATTTCTGGGGCCATCAATTGGGTTTGGATTGACCTTTGGTCTTCACAACCTGCTGCAAGAGCACCTCACACAAGAAATCTGGGCCAGCCAAGCCCAAAGGTCCCCCTTGTCCCACACCACAACCCTGCAATGAGAAGCTGAATATGTGGAGAAGAAAATCAGCCTCCATAGTATTTGCCTGCTACAGACCTGCATGCCTTGCCAGGTGGGTTCTGTAACAACACAGAGAAACCAGAATGTCACACAAAAGGTGATCCTCAGAAAACCTCTGTGGAAAAGCCTGAAACAAAAAACACTGATTGACCAAAGTTCCTGATCACTTTGGCTTCAGTCAGGGTATCCACACACTTAAACATGTTGGAGTCTCCTGCCAAGTGGTGACCTTAAAAGGGAAAGACACAATAAATATGACATTTGAGTGCTGGGTAGTGTGGGATCTCAGCACAGCAGGACTGATGTGCAGAGTCACCGAGACCACCTTTGGGGGGCTTGGAGGTCCTGGAATGTTGCCAGAAGCATCTGGTGGCTGGACTTTGATCCTGCACGGGAGACGACACCTGTATGAGAATGGGAGGATTTCACTGGGATAAATGATGAAGGGATAAGTTAATTAGAGTGTGAGACACAGGGTTTAGGATTTCTGTACAGGGGGGTCTAGAGAAGTAAGATGGAGGAATTGGGGCGTGTCCTGTCCTTCTTCTTCTTCTTCTTGGCCTCCATCTTCTGTGGTGGTGGTGGCACTTTGGGATTGGTTCTTACTAAAAGTGCACTTGTCAATAAGGGTGAAAGGTATTGGGGAAAATAGGTAAATATCGTATACATAGTTTTGAGTATAAAGATAAGTGACCGCCCCGGGGGCTCGCAGTGTGCTCATGGCTGGCTTGCTGGGCAGACCTCTGTTGGGCCGAGAGAAAATCCTGTAGATAAAGAACTAATAAACACTGAAGACCGAGAAAAACCCTGAAGACTCTTTTCGTCCTTTGGAGCGCAGGCTGCCCAAGGCCATCCCGAGCCTTTCCAGACCATAAAAAACAGCCGAGACAGCGACAGGTAGGGCTCAAAAACTACAATAGATGCCCTATTACTTTCTTAGAGAATGCTTTAAGGGCTATTCTGGTGTTAACTGAAACCCCTTATATGCCTCATACTTTTATTCTGTTGTTAACAGGAACTTCTCATATGCTTAATATTTTTGGTAATGACAAATCCCTTGTTATTATCAGGTCAGGGGAATTTGCCCTGTAAAAATAGCTTTTGCTGCAAGGCTGACAAGACATCTTTAGTGTAATCAAGACAGGTAACTCTAGGTCTGGACAACTAGAAAGAGAAATTGTAGAAAAGGAAATGTAAAAAGTCAAGGCTGTTGTTTAATGGCTGATAAGTAATTTCTGTATACATCAAAGACAGATAACAGTGCTCATTTTCTCCAGGACTTTTGCAGTACGCTGCATCCTCTGTTCTTTCTGCAGAAATCACCCCAAAACCTGTGTGAGACATTCTGCTTGTACATTTTCTCCCTGCATGAATTATAACGGTATAAAACTAATGGAATAGAGACGGGCATTGGGATGTCTGTCGTCAATGTCCACATCAATATGACGAGCACTAAAAAGCTCCAGTTCCTCAGTAGTGCAGAGAATGAGGGCTGGGTGGATTGTATTTCTGGAACTATTATTACAGAGAGCCTTGTAAGAAGGATACACGCTGTGAATGAAATGGGCATGGATTCACAGAGGCTAATGATAGAAAAAGGCCATTTATGTCAACTGCTGTATTTCCCTGCTGCTGTTCCCAATGAGATATGGTGTATTTTTAGTGCTTTGTCCAGTCTGGTTTCATATGTAAATATAAAGATTGTCATCCATAAAAGATCCTGAAATAGTTTTGTTCTAGTTCTGCCTTTCCTCTTCCTTCCCTCTTCCCCTCCTTAATTTCTTATTCAGGTTAAATAAGAACAGGAAAGACAGCTGTACATTTTTCCCCTTTTCTGTTCTCTCTTCTTTCTACTATTTGACCCTCTTCATAGGATTTATCTGACCTGATTTTTAAAAATTGCATTTGGACATTTGAGTTTTATATGCTCTTCTATCACGGGGCTCAGCTTGACAGGAAACAACCTACTTGCAAAAACCCTGGAAAACAAATATTAAGCAAGCAGCGATTTCTGCTCAGATATGAACTGATCTGAAGCTTTTGCATTTGCTTTCTTGTGTTCTGTGTCTTACATCATCTTATGAGTTGTCAAGGGTTTACTCACTGCCCACCTGTCCATTATGCACAGCATTCCAGCGCAGTGAGCCAGGGTGTGGTTTAGACTGAAATCAAGTACAGACCATGGCACAAAAAGAACAAGCAATGTGACCATGAAATAAAATAATCTTTTTGGTATTGAAAGACATCTACCCTTTCATATTTGGGGGTACTATTTCCCTTCTTTGACTTTGCAGCCTTAGACAGTTCGAGTAGACATAAATAGAATTTGCAGGCTGCCCCTGACAAGGGGAGAGAATGATGAGGAGGACTCCATCTTATCAGAAGGCTAATTAATTACTTTATTATACTATATTATTCTATACTACATTACACTGTATTATATTATGTCTAAACTGAATCTGCCAAGCACTCAACTGCACAGAATCTCGTGACTGTCATCCCACAGTCCCAACTCACACACACACTTGGTCCTGAAAGGCCAAGGAAACAAAACATCATCACTTTGGGTGAACAATCTCCATATTACATTCTTTTTCTTTTTTTTTTTTTTGCACAAACACAGGCACAGCAAATGATAAAAATTATGTTTTCTTTCGCTGGGATTCAGAGAACATGAAATCCAGAAATATTCTTGGGAAGAATAGTGCCTTGCTTTTCTCTGTGAAGACAAATGTAGCGACAGACATAAACTGGTATGGCACAGCTTTCAGCAAGTGAAGTTTTTGGCTGCAAATGATCTGTGTTAGGAGAGAAACTTGTCCTCAGTGGTTTGTCACTGCATGTGCCAACAAGTCAAGTGGAGAGGCTGAGGGAGCTACGGCTGAGGTGCTGCTGTCGTGAGTGCATGGCCCTCAGCAAATCTTGTCTTTGATCCACATGCAGTCCCATCTCTGCTCTGAATCTGGTGAGCATTAATACCTCTGAATCAGTGAAACAGTGGAGAAATTAATGGCCTCTTTGTTCCTCGTGGGAGAAACCCATCTAAATGGTAGCCTGAATGGGAACACAGAGAACAAAAAGACGTAAGGTCTGAATTAATACCAGCTGAGTGTGCATGCCCTGTCTGCAGGAAAAGAAATAGAGAGAGATGGAAAACGAGGACACACCAGAAAATTACTTGTCATCTGCTGCTCAGATAAAGCTGTGGAGAGAGAGAGAGACCAGGGGAAAAAAGAAGTTCTGTTATGGATTGTGTTGGCTGAAAAGAGTCTTGAAATAGAAACTGCGTCCTATTGTCCATCCATGCTGAGTTCAGGGAAATGGGGCTCCTGACATCCTTTTCCAATAATAAGCCTTGCACAAAGCACCCAGCTCCAGCACTGGCTTCTTTTCCCAATAGAAACAACCCTCAAGGTTTTCAATATTGGCTAACTGCTGTGGTTGCTTTGAGGGAAAGAAAAAAAAGAAAGGTGCTTTTTCTTAGAAGAAAAAGAAAGGTGAAGGTAAATGTACTTACCTAATCCATGTTATCCCTCAGTGCCACATCCCATGACTTTGGGAAGTCCTCCCAGAAGCTGTTGAGAGCTAAAGAAACCTCAGCCCTTGCTTACTCCAACTTATTCCTGATTTACTCCAGGGAGAGAAGAAACAATATCCAAGAGGTTCTGAATTTATAGCTGCCCTACTTTGTATGTAGGTCCTCATGTTTGTGACATTTATTTCTGTATCCACAGTGAAATAGCCACTTTACACATTTATTTCTAATAGAAAACTCACTGGTAGTCATGTTCAGGCAATCTGAAAAATCACATCTGTGTCTTAGCAACAGAAAGCATTGCAAAATTGAAAAATGGCCAGCAACAGCCTCACACTGCTGTCCTTCCACTGTCACAAGAGAAGTGAATAATAAAATCAGTTCAGATTTGGGAAATGGCATGAATTTTTTTCAAGTAATACTTACTGGCCCAACTTTTAGCATAGCTTGATTTTTATTTTTCATCATCTTCTTCCCCCTCAACTTGCTGCTGCACATTGGGCTTTCTGAGCATGGTTTTTGGGTTTTACCAGTGTCCTTCCCAAGAAATGTGGTTTTTGCTGCTTTCTTCCCATTTCAATTACAGGATACATCTTAGAGACTGAGTCCTCAGTCTTTAAAAAAGTTCTGTCTGTAACAAGTTGCTTTTTTTTTTTCTTTTAAAATTCATTTTTAACCATTCACTTCACAGACCTTGTGTCCCATTTTGTCTTCTATCACACAACAACCAACATTGTGATTTCTTCAGTGTGCTTGTGTTTCCATGGTGAAGGAATATGATCATCTTTTCTTGTGGCTTTGCAGATTTGAATGGCATAAACTATGGATAGGCTTTTTAATCTTCTAAAATGTTTTGGGTTTTTTGCCTTGAATCCTTTGTGTTCAAGTTAAATACCATTTATAATCAGGTGATTATTAGATATCAGTACTTCAAGGCCAAGGAAGCAAGTGGTCTGACTTCCAGAAAATTTCACTCAATTACCTTTACCTGGGTTCAACATCTTGTATTTGCCTAAAGCATCTCCTCCAGAAAGGCACCTGGGCTTGAGATAAAGGATTCACCTCTTCATGTGGTAGTTTGGAAAAATAATTAATCATTATCTTAGAACACTGCGCCTCATTTCTCATTTGAATTTTCCCAGATTTAACCCCCAGATATTGATTCATGTTTGGCTTGTGCTTGATTAGAGTACATAAGGTGCTTATAATAAAGGAGTATTTGATCTTTCCTTTGACAGGCTAAACATATGGAGCTCTTCAAGTCTTCTGCTTGGTGCTCTTGCTGAACCAGATCAGGGGAATGAATTATGCTGCACTCAGTGTCCTACAGGGGAAACAATGGGAGCAATGTGTTTGGCACAGAAACGTTGTGCTTCACTGGGGCTTGGAGGAGAGGGAGAAGAGGAGGGAGAGGAGTTGGGCAGGGTGGGAGACAGACATTCCTAGGAAAGCTGCACAGAAATCATCACCTGTGGGTGCCACTGCTCTGCAGCTTCTCACCTGCTGTTCTGGAAAAGAGGTGAGGATCAGTGCCTGGCCTTTAGCTGTCTGCATCTGCCTGGCTTGGACCCTAACAAACCCTGAGACTCACCTGGCAGGGGCAGGATCCAGATTTCTCTGCTACATGAGCAAGTGATCAGACAAAAGCATTTAGTCTTCATCATGATCTGCTTTAGATGGAATAAAGAGACCGTGATAGGGAGAAAAGCATAGTATTTTTTACTTCATTCTTTTGAAAGGAATATTTTGGCAGTCATGTATCACAGAAGGGTTTGGGTTGGAGACCATAAAAATCATCCAGTTCCAACCCACTGCCATGGGCAGGGACACCTATGGATGGGAGTAAAGAGGTTTTTTTACCTCTGAAGTGCCAAATCACTGGGCTTGCAGTAAATATATCCACTTTAACAAAATGCAAGGTTGCTCAAAGCCCTGTCCAACCCAGCCTGGAACACTCCAAGGACAAGGCACCCAAAACTTCTCTGGGATACAACCTATAACATAAAACATATTTGGAAGAGTATCAAACCTCTATCTGTGTCCTCATACCAAAAACAGCTTCATTAAAAAAAACCATTAAGTTGACAACCCGTCACATTTCTATATTTTCTATATCTGCTTGGGTATTTTTAAGTAGGTGCAGTTTTTTAATTCATATTTGAGTTTTATATGCTTAAACAGGTAAAATTAATTTTTATTTTTAACTTTTAAAAATTGTACAGAAAACACAAAATTAAGGACAAGATTAATGCACAGCATATATAGAGTTCCCAAAGTTCATAATAAAAAGCTGCTCCAAGGAAAGTATATTAGGGTGATTTGGCCCAAGTTACAGGTTTAAGATTACAATATAAAACTTTTAAATACCACATTGCCAGGTCTGAAATAGCTGGTGTGGGGTTAATCCTGTGTTCTTGTAGAATTTTAATGCAAAACAAAAAATGAGCTTGGTGAGCCTAGGCAAATACCTTGAAGCATATGAGATTTTTCCAAGCTGGGCCAACTTTTTTTTTCTGGGTTGTATTTTACGTCAGCTGCCCCACATGAAATGTATAAATGCATGGAAAACTATAAAAAATTGCCAAGACTGATGTGATAATCTATTCTTCTTAACTGTTGTGAACGCTTCCTATGCCTTGCATTTTGTTAAAGTGGATATATTTATTGCAAGCCCAGTGATTTGGCACTTCAGAGGTAAAAAAGCTCTTTACTCCCATCCATGGGTAAAAAAGGAAAGAACAAGCACAGCACTGCTTTTTAACCAACTGTCAGCACAAAAATGCTTCAGACAGGAGAGGTCTCCTGTATCAAGGAGTGGTAACCAGGGTGGGACATGCAGCTCCCATTCCCACAGAGCTGTTCTCCAGGGTTTTTCCTGTTTCACAGCACAGAGGTGATCAATTTGTGCTCACCCTCAGCAGGTGAACCATTATTATGGTTTGCCACCTCCAAGAACACCACCTTGCACCCTTCCTCCTCCTCTGCTCATGCCATACCCTGCCCCATTCCTGCCTGCATGGTCCTGACCCTTCGTTTCTTCTCTTCCGCAAACTCATCTCCTTTGGTCAGGAAACAGCTACACTTTTCTTTCTTTTTAACAATTTATTTTTCTGCCTGGCCAGGGAACTGCTCAAAGAGTCCAACAAGCCCTGGAGCTGATGCATTGATGCTTTTTTGTGAGTCTGGGCTCCTGGCTCCCCTTTCCTAGGGAGCAGCCATTTCTCACTGCCCCTCAACACTGCAGTTCCAAAAATCCACAGAGTGACAGGGCAATGCCTGCTGAGCCTGCAGTCTGATGTGGGATGTGGCAACAACAGCTTGAGGAATTTAGAAAAGCACTGGAAGTTTCTCCTGAGGATGTTACCCCACCAAAATCTCTCCACAGTGGGTATCAAGAAATGCATCTCAGCAGGCCAGGTCTTGGGGGCTCCTATGACAGCACAGTACCTGAGGTGTCAAAGGACCTGGCTGCCAAACGAGGACAGAATCCCAGACAGATCCCAGACTGTAAATCGTGCAGCCAGGAGCTCCAAGGAGAGCTTTGCCTCACTTGCTGGTGAATGAAGGAAAAGCCCAAATGCAGAGGCCTCACACAGGCAAAATGCGTCAGGCTGGGAGAACTGGGGACACATCAGAGCTCCCAAAGGATGGCAGTGGGGTACAGAAACCTCCTGGGGTGGAAGAGCTTCTCTCTGAGCAGTGGTAAGCCCATGCAAGCTTCCTGCACACCCTAAACCCTGGAAGAGCTGGCCTCTGGGAAGGGGGACATGAGTGGCAAAGGATCTGCTGTGCTTTGGTGTGTGGGAGATGGGGACAAGCACATGGGTGATGTGTACAATTTGCATTCACCTTCTGGGCATCCACACACGGGAAGTGTGAAATTAACTCAGATTCTTGCTAAAGGTGTTCTGTGGGAACCCAGAGCATCCCTCTGGCTGTTCAGGACACCAGGACCCCTGCCAGGGGGCTCAGGGACCCTGGCACAGAGCCCAGAACACCTGTGGGTTTGATTATGACCCATGGAGCAAATTACCAACCTTAGATGAAGATCAGCAAGCCACAACAGTTTAGGTAGAATAATAGTGAATTTATGATGGAGTGGAAAAGTAGATTTTGGGGTTTTTGGTATGGGGGTTCAGGAGGCAAGATGGAGGGATCTGGGTGTGCCCAGCCTTTCTCCTTCTTCTTCTTGGCCTCCATCTTCTGCTGTGATGCTGGCACTTTTGGATTGGTTTAGAGTAGAAGCTCACTGTCTAACATAGGTGATAGGTATTGGAAAGTAATTGTAAACATTGTACATGTAGTTTTTAGTATAAAGACATAACACTGTCCCAGGGGCAGGCAGAGTGCCTGGAACTGCCCTGCTGGATGGACCTCAGCAGGGCAGGAAAAAGAATTTTATAGATAAGAAACAATAAACAACCCTGAGACTGAGAACTGAAGAGCTCTGACTCCTTCTTCAAGCACTTGGGCTGGAAAAAGAGACTTTTAACATTCTTGGGGTCACTCTGATAAGCGAGAGACCCCGGCAGTGTTCCTGGTATTCACTGGTACAAAGTGGCTGTGCTTTCCCAAGCTGATGCTTCTTCCCCTTTTCTCTCCTCTTAAAAGCTCTTTTCCTTGCTGGTGAGAGGGAAAGAGCTGCTCATTCAGGACACAGTAGAAGGAGCATCTGCCTGCAAGGCTCAGCTTGTGGAGATTGGATGGATTCTTCTTAGAAGAATCCTCAAGTCTGACATGGTCAGGTGCTGCCTCCCACAATTTGCTGCACAATTGTGTCCTCCCACGCATGTGGGGCCTGACAGTTGCTGTTCACCTTTGTTAATTTAATTTGAATTACCATGTGCCAAGTTCAACAAGAGCTTAATAGATTCTTTATTGCTGGGGATTTTTGATACCAGATCAGTCAGATGTCTCTTGGGTGTGGAGAGTCAAGCCCTCAGGAAAATAATAGACCAATGATTCCTGAGGAATCATCCAGCTTTTGTTTCTGCTTTTCTTTGTTGACTTATGAAGAGAGTAAAACTGGAGGAAAATTATGGTAATATATAAACTCTGCCCAATAAATGTTTGATATGGTGTTTTGCAAACCCTGCACAGCTTTTCAAGACTGCTAGATACTCTAACACAGCTATCTGGGAAAATATAGGTTTTCTTCATTATTTCAGTATTACCTCATTACTTTATTGTTACTTCATATTACTTCATGTACTACATTGGAATATACCTGAATGCATGTACACCAAAAATCAGAAATCAGGCTGTTGGCACTGACTCAGACAGTTTTCAGTACCAATTTACTCTTAGAATGAAAGTTTATGGTTTCATGCTTTGCTCTTTTTATTGCCCCAGATGGAATTGTGATCAATCACCCTCTTAGTTCATTAAGAAACACACAAAATCCCTTCCACTGAATATTCTTTTTTTCCCCTCTTACTAATGTGACCCTTTAAAATCTAGACCTGCTCCAATCTAGAAAAGCAGAAAAAACATAATTTTAAGCCATTCATAGCAAGCCTGTTAGAAATGTTTTGTGTGTCCAAAAGCATGTAGAAGTTGCAGTCTTTGGACTGGTGTTCATTAGTGGTTTCAAAAACCCCAATTTCTTTGGCTTGGACTTTAAAAGATACAATCTGGACACTATAATCACATTATTGGGACTAAGCAGGACGCCTTGAGTCTCTTGTAACTCTTCTATGGAAGTCAGTGGATGGCACAGGGGCTTTGCTCCCCCTTGCAAGCAGGATGAAAGATGAATGTCTTCCACATGAGGCAACCCAAGAAGTCCTCCTCAAAACACCCATTATTGGGCATGAAAAGACCAGGTGTTAAATTCATCCCCACCAACATGACTCTTGAAGGGAAATGTGCAAGGCTGCTTTGGATGAGACATCCATGAATTCACTAAATTCAATAGCTCAAACACCTTCTCCCAGCGCTCGCTTCCAGTTGGCTCCTTCAGCACGGCTTTGCAGCAAGCCAGATATTTCATTTACAACACAGAGGTGTATGCCTGAACATATTTTCAGGCCAGGAGGGGATTTTGGCTGGAGAGATTTTTTTTTTTTTGGAACAAGGAGTTAGAAAATTCCTGCCTGCAGTTGGCAGGGGTGGCTTGGTGTGGGTTAAGGTGCCAATTCAGCTGCGCTCAGCCCCTGACGGGTGCAGGCAAGTGCTTTGCTGAGAGGGTTTCTGGGTCACCTCTGAGGTGTGCCCTGCTTGTAAAGAGGCTGTGTGTCTCCCGGGAAGAAGTGGGGATGCACACAAGCTGCTGAATGTACGAAACAAAGCATCTGATTGAAGTGGAAGTGCCAGAATGAGAAAGGACTCTGCTTTTCAGAAATAAATTTTTGTCCTGGATATTTCTGGGTTGGCTTTTGTTTTCTTTTTTTTTTTTTTTTTCCTCTTTTTCTTCTTCTTTTTTTCTTTTCTCACTTTTTTTTTTCTTTTTCCCTTTTCCTTAAACTGTATAGGAAATGAGAGAAGAGTGTGATGTGTTTTTTTTACCGATGTTAAGTTTGGCTTGTGGATGAAAAGCTGGCCCAGGTTCCAGCTTTCACAGCAGGTTTGAGAAGTCTGTATCTCATGCTATTAAAAGTGACTGAATCTTGGAGATTTATCTCAATTTCACATAAATTTGAATAACCCAGAAATTTAAATCAAGTAGCAACAAAAATTTAAAGAGGTTTTTGACTCATGGGAAGTTCTGTTTATAGAGTCACTTCCAAGCAGATTCCAGCTCAAGTTGTTCAACTCTCCTTTTGCAAGTATTTTTAAAGAGATTTTCCCTGCTTGTTTCTTGGTAAATAATTGCCTTTCCAGTGGACAGAAGACCCAGCTGAGGATACTGTGGAACCACAAGTAGAGCCACAGTATTTGAGGGCATTCAGACCTAGACTTCTGTCCTGGCTCATATGCAGAACAGAGATCTGGACTCAAATTTCAAGAACTCCAGAAGTCCTGAGGTGCCCATATTTATGGTTTGGATTTATGCTGAAGTTCAGTTTTACAGGAACAGTAAATGAACTAGAGCATGGAAGTGTTATCAAAATCAACTTTCAGGAAGCAACTATTAGCTTCTTCTGTGAAGAGAGCAAAAAAAAAGAGATGTATTTTAAACTACCATCATTTTCCCCTCCTCTTATCCATCACATTCCTATATTATTTTCTTATAATCTCTTTAAACTTATATATGACTCAAAAATAATATTTGGTAAGCACAGTCATATTCTTTTCATCAATATTTTATTTTGAAACATGTTAAAGAGTTGTGTTGCACAATAAAAAATGTCTCTCTCTAAACATCATTTTCTAATGGGCTTTTTTATGTCCCATAAAATCTGCTAATTTTTACTTGTCCTCTCTTGTCAATGAAACAAACTATTATTTCTTTCTGCAGAACCAAACTGCAAACAAGAATGTCTGGAATATCAAGAGTAATGATGTACAAAGTCCCTTCTGGCCCCAGCTTCTATTGAGAAATAATTGGATGAATTGGTGATGTTTACATTTCATCTGGCCTGCCACTGTGAGTAATTCCATGGTGCCTCCTTGGCCAAAGTTCAGCCATTTAAGCACTTGGTGAAAATCTGTTTGGAGGGGCTGGGGGCAGGAACGTGACAGATAATAGCAGAGGAAGAGTGAAAGCTCCTTGGAATTGTGTTGCATGTGTTGTCACAGCATCTAACCCTGTGTAAGAGGCATCCTGCTTGTGACTTCAAGTTTCTGCCACAGTGTGAATAACAAACGATGGGGATGCTAACCATAAAAGTCAAGCTGGCTTGGGTACAAGCTGCAATGTGATGGGCAAGGGAATTCATGTGGTGGAACAGGCCCTTGTGTGGTATAAATTATTGTGGTACCATGGGATGCCAGTGGAGTTATGATTTACCCAAAGAACTGCCTCTTTGCCTTGCCAAGAAATCATTATATGGGCTGTCACCTCCCAGAATGGATTAATGAACAATGAACCAGAACTAAATAGATGCCAGCTTGCCAATGCTCTTATTTGGGTCATAATTTGCTACAAAATTTTAATAGGAGGCAATTCATAGAAAAATTATTTTGCTTTCTCCCAAATCTCTCAGACAGTAATTCTAAATCATGTGTGTGTTTCCTCTTGTCTTTAGTTCATTTGTTTTCAGTGACTTTTTCTTCTGTTCTTTTTGATGCCTTAAGTTTTAGCTTTCATACTTTCCAGGTTCTGTACTGCATTAGGGTATTACTCTGAACTTCATATAAAGTGTCAGCAAGTTCTTCTCACAGTTTAATTAGATAGAACAATAATTTTACAGCCTGAGAACCAAGGACACAATTGCAGCTTCAGGCCCAAAAAGTGCAAACAACAGGGAATTGAAGAGACCAATCTGGGAGGATGGGACTGCATAACCTGAAGCTGTAATTGGACAATTAACCCCAACATGAAATGGACCAAAACTCATAAAGGTGTGAAAAGGTGTGACCCAGGAACCCATCCTGGGTATAGCCTCAGCCAGGCTCTTGTACTGCCCAAGGTGCATCCTTGGAGGCCTTTTCAATAAATCCCCACTTTATTCCTTTAACATTTTAACACTGTCCAGCCTCTGTTCTAGGTAACCTCTCAAGACGTCACTTTTTCTGCCTTGTTGTTGATGGGTTTTGGAAGGTTTTGTCAAATTTTCCCAGACTTGTAGATCATCAGAGAAGAAAGAGATTTGGGAGAGGACAGATGGTCCACAGAGGAGGTGACAGGGAGGTGAGAGCAGGTCTGATTGATGCTGTGAGGTGGTGACTGCTGGGATCCCTGGTGGGGTCATTATTCCAAACCCCTTGACACAGCCAGATCTTGGGCTGATTTCTCCTGGGTCTGGGCAGTCCAGGCTGCAGCCTGGGAGGGAGAGAGAGGGAATCACAAACTGCAGAGTTCCCCAGGCCTCCCCAGTGCAGGATGAAGTGAACTTTAGAAGGCCATGGGTGAGGTGGAACCAGCTCCTTGTTTGTCTTGAGCAGGAACTTATTTCCATGTGAATAGTTGCATTTGAACAAAATTTTTTTTTTTTGGTAGCTCAGAGTTTATTTATTTTTTAACAAACCCTCCCATAATGAAGTCTCCCATGGTGACAGCACATCAGCCAACAAGTGCAGCCCTCGAGGGGTGTGAGGCACCAAGCTTTGCCTGTTCATGCCTAAGGTGTGCATGCAAGGCTGACAGACACAGCCTGGTATGTGCTTGACTGCACCCTGGCACTGTGGCAGCTACCAAAAGGGAAATGGGAGGGCTGGAAAGGATAAGTCTTGTTTGGAGTGGAGTCTTCTCAGACAGCCCCATGACTTCATGTGGAGTTGTCACACGCCGAGTCATTATTTTGGACAGAAACACAGTCCAGGCAAAGTCGTGGTCTGAGCTCTAGACACTGCTGCAACACACACAAATTGGTTTTCTCTCTACCCAAATAAATGAATGCATAAACCCAACACATACACAAACAAACTGTTAACCCCAATGATTCAGACTGGGTAATTCAGGGATTAACTAGAAGGATCTCTGGTCATTTTATGGTGCTCCTCATCATGCACACAAATTCAAATTATTTTCCTGTTCTGGTAACTTCTAACATAGAGGAGAACCCACACTCCATGTGGCTTCAAAAGCAATTAGAATCATAAAAGAGCAGGTTGGAAAGGACCTCAAGGATCTCTGGTCTAACCTCTCTGGGTAAAAGCACAATCTAGACAAGATAGCCCAGCAGCCTCCCCAGCTGCATCTTGAAAGTGTCCAATTCACCACTTCCCTGGGCAGATCATCCCAATATCTGATTGCTCACATTGTAAAAATTTTTCTCTTGTTTGTAATCAGAATGTCTCCAGGAGTAACTTGTACCCATTGTACCCTTGTCTCTTCCACGAAATGGATTTTTCATCCTCTTTCCAGCCACCCTTTAAATACTGGAACAAAACACTCAATGGCTTCTGCCTTTCAGTAATGTACTGCATTCTGAGTAATTGAGATACTTTGTCCTTTCTTCATAAAGTATCTATTGTTTCCTTCACTTGGTTGCAAAAATGTTTCCTGCTAAAGGCTCTTTCCCTGCAAGTCCTCCATGGACACTTTCCAGATAATAATCTGTGAGGCATCTTGGGATTTCCTCACATCTCATGATTAGATGGATTTCTGCAGTGCTCTGGGGGATTTGGGATGATATTTTCCTCAGAAAGAGACAAGACTTTTATCAAAACAGGGTAATAACAGCAGGGTAACTGACTCATTTGGTGCTGAGGAGCTCCCAGAGGAGGAGACAGTCCCACTGTTAGAGGACAGGGTGTAGAAGGATGTGTAAAGGTAGCAGCCAGGTGCTTTATGTTCTTGTTTATTCTATATGGGAGCTGTAAAGAAATGGAATAGTGTGTCTTGGCATGGAATGAATAAGGAAGCTGAAAATGTGATTTTGGGGTGGGGAAAGACCTCGCAACAATGAGGTTGTAAAACCAACTCCCATAAAATATATCTTGGTCAAGTTCAGCTCTGCTTTTTGTGAAATTAGAGAGAGCTGATCTTACAAAAACAAGTGCTGGTTGAGGTTGCTGTTGTATGAAATTGGCGTGTGCTGTTTTTCTAGCAGACTCTCTTCACTGTCATCAGAGTGCAATTTCTCTAGAGTCGCTGTGGGATGCAACAGATTTCTTGGAAAAGAAGGTTGTGTTGACACCCACAGGCTAGTAATGTTTTCACAAGAAGGAACATGACTTTACATTCGACTCTCTTGAAAAGAGATTAGCAACACTGTGATTTATAAGAATTGCCAGGATTTGAGGTTGCTTTTTCTCCCCTCTCTCTGAATCTAAGCTCCAACAGGTAGGTGTTAAGTGAGTGAAGCATTTCTGGCAAGATTTATGTGCCCATACAGTAGAATGGGAGTGAAATCTGACAGTCTAAAGGAGGGGGAGCAACTGACAAATAGAGGGGGTGGAAAAACCAGATTGGCTTGGATTTTTTCTTTCCTTTTCCTTTGCAGTCAAAACCCTTTGAGACTCTTCACTCTTAGGTTGAAAATTTCCTTTGCACAGACATTTCCCTCCCTTGTCCTTTTGTTCTAGCAGTAAATATGGGTCCACAGCATGTTCATGGAAAGCAGGCACAGCCAAGGCTAAGGCTCCCTGAAATAATGTCTTTCTTAGAAACAGATGACAAACATTTTCCCCAGAAATGAGATATCTCCAGTGATGAAGTTCTCTTAGCAGAAAGAAGCCCTTTCTCACCATGGAGCCTTGCAGTTCAGTAAACAGTACCAAAAGACAGTGTGTCCTCATACAGGAGGGTGTTCCAGCCTAAATAGCAGCAAAAGCCTTTGTTTTTCAGAAAGATCTACCCCCATCCTGTTTGGTTGTGTGGATCAAATGGGTGCTGAGCAGCCCATGATTGCTTTTGCAGGACCATGGTGGTCAGCAGCTCCAGGACTTGTTGGCTGTTAGATGGGGAGCAATCCAGAGGTGTAAGATAGCTGATATAGTTTGTAAAATCCCCAGAAGCTCAACACTTGATGAATAGCAGATTACAGAAAGCAAAATGAGTGGGAATGGTTGCATGAGCCCCACGATTCCTACTGAGCAGTACTATAGGAATACAAAACAGGGAAACAGTTCAGATGATAATGGCATCCTTCTGGCTGCAAAAAGGAGCATTTTCCAAAGAAAACTACTGAATATATATTTAAATATCAGAACTTAATTTTAAGTTTATTTCTGAAACTACATCTGAAAGACAGATCCTGAGCCATGGGTGAAAATAGAGGGAGACAAAAGCCACGCTTGCTAATTGAGTCTTGCTTTTATAGCCCATGGAAAAATATAGACACATGGGTAATGGACAATCTACTATCTGAACAAAGTCCAAATGTGCAGTTATGCCTAGGTTCCAACAAATTTGGAGTGTCCATTGGCCACAGGAACCCATCACCTCACTCAACAGAATAATATAAAGGACTTCAGGGTAATATAAATATAAAGGACTTCAGAGGAAACCCTTTGACACATGGGGTGCCTTTTATGATGAAGGTACATCACAAAATATTTGCCACCAGCCCTAAAAAATCCCACTGCTACAGCCTGTGCGTTTGTGAGGTGATTGGAGTGACCTCCTCCTTGGGACTACTTCTGAGAAAAACAGTGAGTGCAATTCATCTGGAATCTTCTGTATTTCTCCTCTTCTGTGACAGCATTTAAGGATCTGAAAGCATCCTCCGTGAGAACAACTTGAGATTTTTTGAAGCTTCACTGGAGAATGAGAAAGACTAAAAAAAATTTTGGTTTTCCTGAACTGCCAGTCACCTAAGGATTAAGCACTGATGTTAAATGGAGAAGATATCAAGACCAAGTTCTGATAACCCTGACTAGTGACTCAATAAAACATCATCAGTGGGAGACCATGAACTTGCTCCATCCTGAGAGACGATTGCTGTTATGGCACTGTGGAGGATGGTGTGGCCAGCTTCAGATCCCTGTGCAGCCAAAAAGCTCAGTTTTGCCATGTCAGTGACCTAACCACTGGTGCCTTGGCTAAGACGAGCTGTTCTCCTTCTTTGGATGCAAACCCTTTTTCTGATGAAAGCCTAAGCAAAACTGGTTTGTTTCTAAAAAAGATTTATGTTCTGACAAATCAACATCTTCCAATTAAAAAAAAAATAAAAATGTATCACTGGAAAATTCCCATTTAGCACTACCGATGAGTAAAAAGTTTTGCTTTACAGATGGAGTTAATAATAGTTTATAAGCTAAAGTGAAAAGGATTTTGGGTGAGCTTCCTAAAGAGGAAGTGAGTCACTGTCTCGGCAGGAAAAGTGTTCCAGATAGGCAGGGCTGGACGAGTCACAAAACACCCCCCAACTGCGTGGAGTCGCAGGCAGTGGACCAGGGATTATTGCACCCCAGATTGCAGAAACCCAGGAATAAGTGGGGGGCCAGAATTCCCCCCTGCAGCCCCTGTGTCCCTAGGTATGGATTTCTCCATCTCCCATCTCCCAGAGCGCTCGGCTGAGTCGCGGCAGGGAGGGCGCGATGCTGGGGGAGAAGCAGGTGCTGCACACGGGTGGGTGATTCAGGGGATGGTGTTATTCCCACTGAGTCAATGCTCAAGCAGTTTGTAAGCAGGAAGCTGGGGACACTGTGTGGCTACAGGATCTGCTTTCTAAATCCAGTGACATTCAGGGAGTCTGCGGTTCCCTCGGTGTGCTTTCCACAGGGTGAGTTGCTTTCAGTTGTTCTTGGGCACAACATTCTCAAAAGGCAAAAACTGGAGAGGCATTTTTGAGGTGTCTGTCGGTGGAATTTACAATCTTGAGAGTCCAGGTCAGTTTTCATGATGGTATTTCTACATTGGGAAGGCATTTTTGGAAAGCAGAGACATTTATTCTCGTCACTGGCTTTGCAACCCTCCCATTGGTTCCTGGGGTGTCTGGGTTGAACCTTTACATGGAATTCATTTTAATGAGAGCTCGGTACATTTTGTATTCAGCAGAGCACCAGGAATGGTGCTGGCACTCCTCAGGTGTGCTTAGTGACCATGAAAAGCAAGTTCTCCATGGCCACCATGTCCTTTGAAGTGCCAATATTGTCTTACAGAAGAAAGGTGGAGCTGCTGCATCTCCTCTGACTTGCTTAACTCATTGAAAGTGTTAGAGAACATGTCCTGCAATGTTCTAGAGTTCTTGAGTAATTTCACTTCTCAGAGAAGAGATGATATTTCACTTCCTCCGTGTGTGCACACAAGTCAAAACTGCACACATGGTACAGCACAGAGGAGAAGATTTAGATCTTCAAAGTCCCTGCTGTTTCCTCTGTCCTTTGGGCATTTGGGTGTCTCTCTTCTCCGTAATGCTGGGAGCATTGCAGGTTTGGAAGGTGGGTTATTTTTCCTTCCACTCTTCAGTAATTCAGCCCTTAGTCCTTCCATTTTCTTTTATTCCATGGAATTTCCACTTGTTTTTTTTTTTTTTTTTTTTTTTAATTTGATAGCATGTTTCCCTCCAGTAAAGAAGAGGGAAAATGAAAATATAATTACTGAATCTCATAAGAACATCCCCAGGCTCTGGTCCATATGGAGCCTGGGAGGATGGCAGATTCTTCTGTGCATCTCTGCAATGGGATGAAACGGCCCAAAGTCTGGGTTGGCAGAGGTGGCCTTCCAACTTCTTGTGCAGAGAGCAATTTCTGGGGAAACCACACTTTCTGGGGACACAAACTCACTGAACCAACCATTCCCTCTGAGGCTGAGGAAAACAAAATGGGCAGCTTTCCTTAACTCATGTCTGACATTTATATTTACTGTTTTCCACCTATTTTATCCAGCACTTCTCTTATGTTTTATTGGCTGAGCTTTTCATCCATTTCTGCTCTGCCACCTCGTCTTCCTTCACAGAGATCTTGGTGCCCACAGGAGCTCAGTGGATTTAGATTAAAAAGATTTAGAGAGCACATTTCAGATGGGCTTCATTTCTGGAGTGCAGTAATGACATACACTTATTGTTGCTTGCTTATTATTGTTTTTTCCAAATAGCTATTTTTGCTCTTAAAGGATTTAATTCTGTTTTTACTAAGAACAAAATCATCCAAATTGTTATGTGGGGAAAACTCACTTCACAAGATAACAGGGTAAATCTTGATGTTATGTTTCTTTTAAAAATTATATAGTTTTTAAAAACCATACTGTTTCTGAAGCTGAAATGCTATAAACTCCAGTGTTTAAGCACTGGCCTGAATGCAGTTGCCTCACTACCTTTTTGCATTTTCTTTGCATAGGTAATTTGTTCAACATTATGGAGAAGGACTGTGTCAAAGCCTGAAGAAAACCCAATTCCTCCAGAATGTTTTGGTCACAGCATCATCCATCTGCTGCACAAACAGCAGCCACATCCCAGCCCAGCCCAGTGCCCATAAAAATGAGAGTGATGAGAGCAGCTAAAGCAGAGGGACTGCCAGGATCCAGAACCTTCCCTCTACCTTTGGCTTCATCATTTTCATCACAGCCTTTCTTTCCTAAATAAAGATATACTACATTTTTATTTCTAGAGAAGAATTTAGGCAAAATCCACAACGTTAAATAGGAATTAAGTTCAGTTAGATCTTCCCCATCTCTTATGAGATGCAAGTCTCAAAAAGATGCATCCCTTAGATGGGATGCAATCTCCTTTACTTCTTGCCCTCTTTCTAAACAAATCTGGAGTTGAATGACTTGGCTTGCATTTATATCAGTTATTATTCAGAGAAAAAATGAAGAGTAACAGCATGTATCAATTAAATTTTCCTCATCCAATCCCAGCACTGTTTTCCAAGTGAAAGCAATGAATACAATCTCTGCTTTCATAAAGCTTCTCTGTGGTAAAAGTGTTTCACAATTGCTTCCTATTGAGTTTAGCCCCAGTTTCTTCACTGAACACCTTTACTAGCCAGGTACAACAAGCAGAGCTATCACTGAGAATTAGACAGTAAAGTAAACTCTAATGAAGTGAAAATCATTATTTTTAATGCCTGTAGAAATCTCATGATCCTCCCTGTTTACCTTAAAATGTCAATAATTTTATAATTTTTTTTGTTACAGGTCATAAATTAAAATATTTAAAAAAAAACAAAGAGAAGACTGCTATTATTTTTGTACTAGATGTTAGTCTGCTGGACTTGAGAATGTGTTTTCTGATGTCCTGGCTTTCAAGCCCTTTGAATCACTGTAAACACTGCTGGAGAGTTGGAAGAATGAAAATAAGGCACTGATTGAAAAAATACAGAAGAACCAGGATGATCATTACTACATTTTTTACTTTCAAACATAGTGAGACAAACAGGAAACAAAAGCCCTGTGAGCACTCTGAGTCTGTAGAGGAAAAAAAAAAAGAAAAAATATAGATATTGTTGTTTTCAGAGCAGGGAGCAGCTTTAGGTCTTGGATCAGAAATGTCCAGCACAGTGGGGCTCTGCCCGACTCTGCATCTGTTTAATGCTGTGAAAATGTTGATATAAAAACCTGTCTCCTAAACAGGTAACTGCATCAGGGCTGGTGAGAAATAAATGTCCTCAAAAGCAGGCTCTCTCCCTTGTTCCCATCCCCAGAGAGAATTGGTGACCCACAACTTTTACCTGGATTCCTCTTGGAGGTGCAAAGAAATATTTCCCATTTCCCAGGCCCTAAAAAGCAGCTCCTTGTGGGCAGCACAGGGAAGTTGTGCTACAGATTTCCAAAGAAGTGTGGCCCAAGGGAGAGCCTCAGGAGCAGACACCCCAATTTTGGATATCTGGACTGAGCCAGACTCCAAGACCTCTTCTGCAGTGCTGTGTCTGCTTTGGCATCCTCTTCACAATGAGTGTGACCAGCCAGAGGGAGTTAAAAAAGCCTTGGATATGTGGAAAAATTTGCTTCACAGAGGCAGAGTTGAAGCTCTGTGTGTTTAACTTACTGATGAAGTCAGCAGATGGCTTGCTCATGGTTTATTAGCTCTTATGTTAAGAGAAGGTATTTGATAGTGAAAGGTGATGTAAGCAAGGCTGGAGATTTGGGTTTTTTGTTTTTTGTTTTTTTTTTTTTTTCCTTGAGGAACGGATTTTACTTTAAACAGAAGTTACTTGGCTCAGGAGAGTTCATTCACTTAAGAGGGAACAGCAATTCCCTTAGGGGTATTAAGGGATTGAGCGGGTGAAAAACTGCAGATGATGGTGATGGGAACTCCTGGCCTTGAAGCTTGACTGTTCCATAAAACTTCTGGGTGGAGGGATCATAAGAGGAATGCACCATGGGCTTTCAGAGATGTGAATAAAGTCCTACCTCAGCATTCTGTCTGTGTGCCTGGAACCAGCACTGCGCTGTCCCACACATTCAGATCTGGCTCAAGAACCTTAAACTGGCCATAAAGCTAAATGACAAAGTTACAGAGCACAGGAGGGGTGGCTGCTGATATGTAAAGGGTACTTGAGATCCTCACAAGTGATTGTGAGCAGGAGATAAACAACTCACTTCTTAATCACGGTGTGCCATGCTCAGAGGAAAGGCAAATGTCACTGCAGAATAACAAGTCCTCTGAAGGCACAGAATAACCTGCTTGTAGGGCTTTCAAAGGTTACTTCAAAGCTTGCAGTCAGAATGTTATCAGGATCTCACGTTTCAATATTTGTGTTAAGCCATGATGTTAAAAAAACCCTCAAAATTTTTAAGGTGGAATTGAAAAGGTTTCTGAAGATAATTCTGGGATGTCAGAATTATGTATGTTATTATTATGTCAATCACCTGTGGAGTCACCTGAGGAGAGGAAATGGTGGTTCAAGAGACCTTTTCACATTCCCTACCTCTAAAATGTAATAATTAAATAAAGAGGATTGTTATGTAGGAGAACAGCAAGCTGATAGAAAGACATGCCAAACCCCAAGCTTTTACAAGGATTGGAGCTAACCTGTGTTACTGTTTCTTCTCCATGTCTGTGCAAACTGGAGTTACAACTTGTACACCGAGCAGCATTGATTTCACAGTGCTCCCCAGCTGGAAGGAGCTCAGAGGGTTGGACCCACAACTGGGGCAGTGCCACCACCCTGCTGCGCCTGCTGGCTGCCCTAAAGCACTGAGGACCTGGAGTCTGTGTCCAGCGCTGGATTCCCCCTGCAAAAAGGACATTTTGGTGCTGGGGTGAGTCCAGAGAGGGGCTGTGAAGCTGGAAAGGTCTGGAGCACAATTTCTGGGGGAGCTGTGGGTGTTTAGCCTGGAGAAAAGGAGACTCAGGAGAGACCTTGTCACTCTCTACAGCTTCCTGAAAGGAGCCAGGTAGGGGTTGCTCTTATCCCAAGTAACAAGTGACAGGATGAGAGAATATGGTCTCAAGCTGTGCCAAGGGTGTTTTAGGTTGGACATTCGAGGAATTTTTCACAGAAAGGGTGATTAGACATTGGAACAGGCTGCCCAGGGAGGTGGTGAAGTCACCATTCTTGGAGGTGTTTAAGGAGAATTGGATGTGGCACTCAGGGCCATGGTCTGGGTGACACTGTGGTGATTGGTCACAGGTTGAACTTGATAATCTCAGAGGTCTTTTCCAACTTGATTGATTCTGTGATCGCTTTGATCCTTATCACTGCCCACAGATCATTGTGACCTGCTGCCACTGAAATATCACAGAACAGTTTGGGCTGTAAGGGACAGTGTTTCCAAATAATTGTTGGTGGCCCATGATCATGTCCATTACTCCTGCTGCCAGGCCTTCAACCAATCCACAGATGAAACCCCATGCATTAAGATACAACATCTAAAGTGAAGTCTCAGAATACTGCACTAAGTATTTTCCACAGCTGCCAGATCATTATTAAATTTCTGCCTTGAAGGAATTCTGAAAGTCTTTTTGTTTTAAATGTGAACAGTTTCAAATGGCAAAATTCCCTTTGGTTTTCAGCCAGTTCAATAAGGCAACAGCACTGGCTCACAGGAAGGGGAAGACAGGTCACCTTGAGAAATGAGTCTGACTTTATGCTATTTCTCTCACTTTCTGGTGCTTTCTTCCTCAGACCTGAGGATTTTTGCAGATGAAGGAGAGACAAGTCTTCCTGCAATGTCCTAGTTCCCCAGTTCTGTATCCATTAGTCCATGAGCTACCCAGCAGCTTTTCCCTCATCTCAGTAAAAGAAACAACATGTAGGATCATGCCAGTTTGTTTCCAGGAGGATGCTGTTTTGACACTGATACTTAAGAGACAAATATTTATTTGGGGCAACCCTGTTTATTTATCCTGCTTTGTTTTTCTTCCTGGACCAGTGGGAACAATCAACAAGTCCATTTCCTTGTTGGGAAATGATGGCTGGATTTGCCAGTAAGCTCTCTAACCAAAAGAAGTTTTGGGTTCTGGTTTCTACCCAGGGCCACACTTTAATTTTTGCTGTATGATTGCTTTCTCCTTTTTTTCACTCTCTGGCTGATTTTTTAAATAGACCTGCAGTCAAGCAGCACTCCAATGTCTTAATCTGCAACTTATTTCCAAGGAAATTCCCCTCCAAGGATGGGAAACATCTCATGACACGTGATCAATGGCTTGGGGATGGTCACCCATCATCAAAGAAAGAAAATTGTTTCATTATTGAATGCAGGACACTTCACCCAGCATCAGCCTTTACAAAGTCTGTGAATTATAGCAGTTGTACAGTGTAACAGCCTTTCTTGGCAGGTAATGTTTACATATTGCCCAACCTTGTCTAATTTCTATGTACATTTCAAAGATTATTGGTTAAAATGGTCAAAGGTACCATTACTATAAAACATCACATGCTTTATGCTAGAAAGTTGTGATTATTTTTGGTTTAGACAGAGTTTCACATGTCCACACAGGGAAAGGAAAGGGATAACTTTTATGTTAATGTAAAGCCCGTGTAATTCAAGAACGGAAGAGAAAGAAGTCCAGCAAAATAAAGGAAATTGTGTAAATAGAGCTGAGAGGGGAAAAAAAACACATTGAAAGAAATGTGATGTTTACATGACACATTTAGGAAAAGTTCTTTCCCATTTCCAGGTCATTTTAATTGTTAAGAGGGCACCTGTTTGTTAAACTGTATGGCTTGAAGATTCTTGGGAGGTGTAAAGATCACAGATTATGGCTTTGGCTACTGTTCAGCATATGAAATCAAGGAGGGGAGGAATTTAGCAAGTGTGAGTGCTGTAAAAGCTGTCACCAAGCCCTGGCTGTGCTGGGAGAGCCAGCAGGCCTGGTGCAGCTTTGGCACTGGGTTTGCTGGGCGTGCAGAGCCCCTTGGTAAAACCAGGAGAGACAGTGCTTGCTGTCCCAGAGCCCATCAGCACAGCAGCATCTGGAACAAGGGGTGTGGGTGAGCAGAGTGCTAAAAACACCCAAAGGCTCTTTGATTTAAGGGCTGCAGTGCCTCGGTGCTTTAGGGAGTGGATCTGGCTGCAGGCAGAGAGGAAAAGTAGCAAAAGAAGAGATGAGAAAGTGCAAACCAGAATTTTTTTGGAAAACACTTCTTTTACCTACCCCGCCTTTGTTAAAAATTAAAACAAATAACCCACCAGCTGAAAAATTATATTGAATTATTGCACTTCAGATACTATGCCAACAAAGCACACATGGGCCGTGGTGATAAAACATTTTCTCCCAGTGGAACAAATCACTTATCAGGCTATGATACAAAGTAAGGAAACATTTCAGTACAAGTGAACTTTAGCTTCACAATAGCTGCAATAAGGGAATGCTGACTTTCAGCTGCTTTATTTGGAGCAGAATTATCCAGACCTACCCACAGCCTTTACTTATCTGCTATTGTGTAATTTTAAATGTCATATTTGCTTATACGTGCCCCATAATTATTTTCCACTAGAGACATGTACAGCTACTATTTTGCTGCCTCACATATTTCCTTTACATTTTCATCTCCCTCTTTTCTCAGCCACTTTGTCTCTCGCTTTCTTTCCATACCATGACCATTTCCTCTCTTTCATTTTTGTATTATTTCTTCCTTTTCTTTTGTCTGTTTACCCTTTCCCATCTTTCATATTCTGTGTGACACAAAAACCATAGACTGTCATTTTCGCTTTTCCCTATTACATCCTCCATGATGTTTTCATCAAACTTGAGAAGAGAGAGAAAAATTTTGAGACACTTTTCCATTTATCCTGATCTCTCCAGTCTTCTCTATGCCCTTTCTCCATGTGAGGAAACCAGCAGCTCATCCAGGAGAGGTTATTAGAGCCATATCTGTACTGAGCTTTGGGGTGCCAAGAACTGGAACAAAACACTGGGCTGTGATGTGGAGGAGTGGTCAGAAACAGCACCTAAATTTGTCATTACCCTGATAGAAAGAGGAAGCTGAGATTCCCCTAAGAATCACAATTAAGCTGATGTGAAAAGCCTTGTGAAAAAGGAGATTGCAAAGGTGGTGTGACAGAAAGGCTTCTCTGTGAGGTTGAGGTGTTTGTTTGCAGTGCATTACTCCAAGGGCTGCTTCTGCCTATTGCTGATGAGACTTTATTTTTTTCTTTAGTCTTAAAATTTAAGTCTCATGAAAGTGAAAAAAAGAAAGGAAAGCAAAGCAAAACAGCCCTCCAAGCTCAGCAGGTGATACCACACTGGTATTATTTAGAGTTTTTCCTCACTTTTAATCTGTGAGTTTTTGTTTGTTTGTTTTTATAAATTCTAGAGAAATTAAGGCAATATGCAAATTCCACCTGAGGACAGATACTTTTCCTGTTCAATACATAATTTCCATATTATTCTTCATATTTGGAAGACACCCATGACTTCATAGGCGGTAAAGCAATTCCAAAAGCACCACTCTGCACTTGTATTAAGGAGACTGGGGGACATTATATGTCTTATGTTTTATGTCCTTTTTATGTACTATTTTTCTCTTTATATTTTATTTATTTTTATATTCTATTTATAATTTATTGTTATATATTATATATAATATTATGTATAATATATATTATATTATATTATATTATATTATATTATATTATATTATATTATATTATATTATATTATATATATTATATATATTATATATTATAATATTTATTTATTTATTTATTTATTTATTTTTATTTATTTTTATGCCCTATGTTTTAGCAGTTAGATGTGTACAAAACAACAAATTTTGCAGGAAAAGGGTGTATCAGCCCTGCATAAAAATAGTGGTTATTTTCTGTGAGCATTTCATGACTAGAGAGAACTTGTAGATGCAGAAAGTCTATTGGCAATACTGAGCCCAAGCCAAGACTGTTGCATTTTTCCTCTTTTCTCTCCTCAGCAAAGCAAAGGTGTTGTAATGTACCAGGCTGCTCCTCGTTGGAAGCAGCAAGTAGTGCCACGTATGACCTTTTGTTGCTTTGCCATGCTACCTTATAAGCTGGCAGCTTTAAGAAATGCAAGGCAGAAAAATTTAATCTCCTGGAACATGACGTAAAGGCATTTAATTATTTTCAAGGCATTCTTTGGGAATGACTGGGCTTGCTGCTCGAGGTGGGGCTTGTGTGCGTGTGACCGAAGGTTTGCACCTCACCATAAAAGGCTCCCGGGTGTCCCAGGGCTGTTTCCTGGGCTGGCCTGGGCATTGGGGATCATGGATGCTTTCCAGCCAGGCTGCCAGCGTTCAGGCCAGCCTGGGGAATTCTCAGGCTCGCCCACTCCTGCCCACGAGCTGCAGTTTCAATGCCCCTGACAGCAAAGTGCTTTTCTTTGGCCGTGCTCCCACCAAGCACCCACAGCATGACTCCTGCCCTGCCATTGCAAAAGATGCAGGTTCCTGAATATGGATATTTTTGGTCCAAAGGGAATGCATTCTTCTTTTTCAGAATGGAAAAAAAACACAGATTTTTTTTCCCTCACATTTCCTATGAGGCTAAACCAAATTCCCCCCTCCCCCCAAACACTCTTAAAACCTCCTTTTTGAACTGCTCTCTAAGTTTCATTTTGATAAAAAACTCATCTCATTCTTACTCCACCTTGAAAAATATTTCTTTTTTTCATGTACTATAAAATGAAAGTCAAACCCTGGTAACCCATCTTTTCAAGCTGAAAATCTAAAACATTTGCTTTTAAGAAGTTCAAGCTAGACCTTTGAAGACTTTCTCTAAGATGTTTTGTTTTCCACATGAGGGTGTTTTTTTTTTCATTTTTCTTTTAATGTTATAGAAAACCCTTTATTTTTAACAAATTAGCATTGTTAGCTTTTTTGTTTGTTGGTTGGTTTGGTGTTGCTTTTTTGGTTTTTTTCTGCTGGGAAAGCTGGTGCCATGGAAGATTTCCACGCAGTTCTGTAGTGAGCTGGCCCATGGAGATACTGGGAATGATTTTACCAATCAGTGCTAGAGAAGAGAAACATTTGGAGCAAAACTTGACCCAGGGTCTCCTCAACTTCTCCTCTCCAGTGAGGTACCTGCTTCTCTTCCCTGTGTTCTTGCACAAACCAACCACTCCCCTAACCTACAATATAGGCACAACTGAAGATTAGAGAAAAAGGGCTTCAGACACTGAGAACCTGGAAAGATACTCTAATCAAGTATATAGATCTTCACAGAAATGTGGGAAGATATAATTCTGCTCTACAGTGGCTGAGATTCAGCGCTCTTCTCCTTTGATATTCCATTTTTTCTGAGGAATGTTGCCTCCAAAGACTGCATCCAAAGATCATTGAAGCCAGCTGAGAAAATCCCTTATAATTAATTTTTCCATAATTTTGAAAATCCTGACATTTATGTTTTCTTTTTTTTTTTTTTTTTTTTTTTTTTTTTTAATTTTGAAGGAGGAAGAACTGCTAGCTTATTAATGCTCTGTTCTTTGCCAGCTGTGGTAGCATTAGGTCTTGAAATGAGCTCTAAACTTTAATTACTGTAGCAGCACTGCAAAAAAGCCATTCTAATTCTGGGAATACAAACATTCAGTTGTCTCTCAAAAGTCTCAGCTAGAATAAAATGTCTTCTTTTAAAAGGTACTTATCTTTTAAAGCCAACTGCTCTGCTCTTCTTATCACCTCCTTCAGCCTCTGGATCTAGAAGTAAGTTTCATCAATTTCCTTACACAAAACCTGGCCTAAAAGAAGCAAAGCAGGGTTGTGGGTCCAGAGATGATTCTCCTCCTGAGGTGGGTGGAAGAATACATAGCACGACTTTGTTAGAGAAAGGTTTTCCATCCTTTCTCAGCCAAGGGAGACACATTTCAAGTTCACATTTCAGCTGACCAGACAGGACTATATGGCTCTCAAGGAGTTTCTGTGGCAATGGATGAAAATATTTGTATCTGGATTTGTCTTTTGCTGGTTTTGTCAATACCAGAAAAGGTCAATGTTTTTCCTTGGTCAGGCAAAGATGATGTCTCGATTTACAGCAGCATGAAAGCTGAAAGAAGAAAAGCAAGAAGTAGTTTTGGCAAGTGGTGGATCCTTCAGTGTCCAGGAACCATTAACCTATTAAAATGAGACTGTTTCTTTTTCTGTCCCCAGGACATTTCAGTCATTCCCATAAGCTCAGATCCTTCCAAGCAGCTCAGAGGAAGCAAAGCTCCCCAGAAGGTCCCTGCTCATCTCTTCAAGCAGACACTTCAAGCAGAGAGAAAGCAACAGCTCATCAAGCCATTATGTCAAGAAAAGAAATGAACTAAACTAAACTAATTTTCTTTTCCTCTTGCTAGCCCAGCATTTAATTTTTGACTTTTAGAGTGTAAACATAGCAACATGGCACTGAACAGAAGGCTTCCTAAATCTTAGGGAATCTCTATTCTTGTATTTAAAGCCTAAAGGAAACATAATGCCTATTCTGACTATCTTCAAAGTAAATCAACAACTAAGCACGGTTCCTATCCCAGTGTTGTTGGAATGAGGAGCTGGATTCACAAAATGTTACACTATGGAAATCTAGAGTAAGAGTGCATTAAATCTGAGTCTTGCCCAGTACACCATCACTTTTCTGTCAGATTCCCATCCCAACCTCGTTTTAATGCTGTTTATTTCGAATGTAGCTCTCCTATATCTTTTGGCTGGGAAATGAATACATGCAAGACCTCAGACCTCATGATTCCAGCAACATAAGGAGCAGACTTTTAAAAACACATTTATCATTTCAAGGAAGCCATTCCAAGCTGCTTTTTCTGAGAGTTATTGAAAGCAGTTTAGGAAATGTAGGACACAACTACTGGTTGTAGTTGTGTCCTACATTTATAAAATAAGAGGAAGATAGAGACACAACTACTGGTATGCTCCAAAATTTGTTCAAGGAGATCAGGATACTTGAGTATATAAGAGTAATTTCCACAAACTGTAGATTCAAATCAAAATTCTTGGTTTTCTTCAAGTATTGCAGCAAAAAGTTGTCAAGTGGCACATTTCAGGGTTAACACAGCACTGGCTGTTGCTCATGCCCACTGTTGGATATAAATGAATATAAAAATAACTCATCAATGGTTTGAATTGGCATTGCATTTTTAAATCTGGTGGTTCTGATTTTAATTTAACATATCCTGTGGTGCAGTGTGTGAAATATGTACTTAACCCAGATTGTTGTGAGATGAAAGCACACTCGTGTTTATTTTACATTATTTGCTGTAGTTTGTTGAAAGCCAACATTCCTGGGCAGTGAATGCAGCAGGGATGAATCATTTGAACTAGGTGAGGGGTTAGCAGCTGGAAGAAAATGAAAGTTAAATAACTACATTAAATTTCAGCAAAATGGGTTAAAAATGTAATGCTAGAGAAACTTGTTATCTCCATTCTGAGACAAGGAATTATTTCAATGGGTTTTCTACCAGAACTTCTAATGTCAGCTGTGATTAGAGGTAATTAATATCACACATTTCCTACCTTCAGAACTGAGGTGCTGAAGCAAAGTTAAGTACAAATTGCTACCAAGAGCTGTAGCAAATGCACTAAATGACAGTATAGCATCAGGGAATCAATCCTAATGATTCATATCACCATAGGAATCTTAATCAAGGAGCAGGACATCACCAGATGGAGTATTGAATGGTTAAGGAAAAAAGATGGGCCCAGTGCTGGAGAGCTCAGCACTGAAGCAGAGGCCAAGGGGAATGACAAAGGAGGCAAAGAGAAGGGAAAGCAGAACAAAATGATGGAGCAGCAGCACCAGAAATGAGCCCAGCACAGGGGCTGTCCACAGTAAAGATTTTCTGAGAGCTTGTAACAGTGATTTTGACAGAGGACAAGAGAGTGGGTATTTGTGGTGGGCCCGTCTCACACCTGAGTGTGGGAGTGATGGGCAAAGGTGCCTGCCCGAAAATCCATCAAGTGGGCAAATAACGCTTATATTTAGGGCTAGATGAGAGCAGAAATTTTATCTGGTTAGTGAATGATGCACTTGAGCCTTGAAAGCAGAAGGAAGGGGCTTCTCCTGAGCAAAGCAGGGCAGAGGAAAGGGGCCAGAGGCAGCAGCAGCAGAGCAAAAGCCACCCCTGAGGAAAGGATGCTCACAGCAGTGCTTGAGCTGGGTACAAGTTGGATCAGACAGTGCTTTTCAAGGCCAGAAAGAAAAAGAGGTGGGAGTAGCTGAGATTCTAAATGCCAGAAGCCTGCACAGGAATTTTAGCTGAAAGGAGACGAAAGGCCACAGAATAAAGCGGGTATTGAGGAAAAAAAAATTAAAAATTACTGAGGGTGTGAGAAGTCTGAGGCAATGATGTCTCCTAGGATGCCTGTGGGACAGGCAGCGTGCTCCTGAGGCTGTGGGGACCTCCAGAGCTGTCAGCTGAGCAGCTCTGCTCCCACCATGCTGCAGCTGGGGGGCAGTTGCTTTTGGGGGGTGTTAGAGGGAGAGGCCTCAGCTGGGAGAGATGGAGCAGGGAAGCAGATCTGTAAATCACAAGGGACTGGGAAAGGGAATGCGAGTTTGGGGCTGTAGGTGAGGCTGCACTGAGACAACGTGAACACACAGAGAGGAGCAGGAGAGAGAAGCAGATGCAGAAGTCTCTGGAGAGTGGGGCAGTGAAGGGAAGCATCTGCAGAAGGAGACTTGAGCAAGGAAGAGAAGGCAGTGGGTCACCAAGAGAGGATGGTGGCTCCATGGGTGCCTGACTCAGGGGGTGTCCTCAGGGCTGTGTGCTGCTCCTCGTGGTTTCACAGCCTGCTCTGCAGAGGCCTCTTGCGGGTCTCTGACTTTCTCCTGTATCTTCAGCTGCTCTGGCCTCCTTGCTCAGGTGTGAACAAACCCCAAGGAGGCAGAGGACAGGCTGGGACATCCTGCATTCTCTTGCAGCACTTGAAAGATCAGCATTACTGAAACCCAGAAGAAGAAGAAGAGGTGTTGAAGGCTGTCAGAGTCGGGCAATCAGTCGGGCAGGTGCTCTGAGGAGTACAGAGAGCTGGGAAAGAAGGGGCAGAACAGTAAGAGGCTTTCCTTGGGCTAGCAAACACTTGGGTCGCACAGCTACAGGCTTCATCATCACCCTACTCCCCCGATTTCAGTTTTCAGAGACAGCATGGTTTTAGTCCTTCATCATCCTGTCAGGCTGGTCCAGATGGCAGAGACTCAGAGCAAAGCAGTTACTCACCAAGAGGCACTGGAAAAGGACAGGCTCTCTAAAAGCAGTAAAGTTGCATTCAGTGAACACTGCACTATGTCTAAGAGCAGTAAGGGCTGGACTGATGTAAAATGGAGGTGGTCCTGTCACTTTGGTGATTCTTTTGTCTGCATTTTATTTGTAGCTTCTATAACTCTAAATAATACAAATTTTCATTTATCATAGGCTCTTGTCCTTCAAAAATTGCGGGAATACTTTGTCTGGCCAAATAAGCGTTTCCTGGATGCTCTTTCCATTAATTCTCTCAGTCTTTACTGAGGGGCAGAAAGATAGGGATGCTTAAATTTCTAGATCATTAAGATTGGAAAAGACCAAATCCAAAATGTGCTTTTCCCCCAATCATTAAGATTTGAAAAGACCTGTGAGCTCATTGAGTCCAACCCAGCACCTCCATGTCCAACACTAAACCTGCCATATCTTGATGACTTCTGAATGGATGAATGACCATTTCCAGGGATGGTGATTCCACCACTTCCCTGGGCAGCCTGCTCCAATGCCTGATCACCCTTTCAGTGAAGAATTGTTCTCTGATATCCAATCTAATTCATTCCCTGGTACAATTCCTAAGCTTTCCATTGGAGATGCTCACTTAAATTCAGCGAACAGGCACCTGCTTGAGTTTTGGGCTGATCTCTTTGAGGTGCAGAGGTTGTCAGTGCAATGCAAGCCCTTGCTGCCTCATTTCTTTGCCAGAATGCCACAACTCGTGCCCTGAGCTGCTCCAGGATGTGCTGGCGATGGATGCGGCTGTGACAGGCAGCACCGCTCCAGGCTGCGGGCTCATCCCGGCTGGCGGGGAAGGATCAGAGCGCTCCCATCGCTCGCTGACGGCTGCGGGCAGCGCTCCGGGAGGGGACGCGGCGGCGGCGGCTGCAGCGCGGGGCCGCGGCCGCCCGGGGGAGCGCAGGCACCGCCGCCCGCACCGCACCGCGCTCCGCCCGCTCCTCCCGCACCGCGCTCCGCCCGCACCGCGCTCCGCCCGCTCCTCCCGCACCGCGCCCCGCCCGCACCGCCCCGCACCGCGCTCCGCCCGCTCCTCCCGCACCGCGCTCCGCCCGCACCGCGCCCCGCCCGCTCCTCCCGCACCGCGCCCCGCCCGCACCGCCCCGCACCGCGCTCAGCCCGCCCCGCACCGCGCTCCGCCCGCACCGCCCCGCGCTCCGCCCGCTCCTCCCGCACCGCGCCCCGCCCGCACCGCCCCGCACCGCGCTCCGCCCGCCCCGCACCGCGCTCCTCCCGCACCGCGCTCAGCCCGCACCGCGCCCCGCCCGCACCGCGCCCCGCCCGCACCGCCCCGCACCGCGCTCCTCCCGCACCGCGCTCCGCCCGCACCGCGCCCCGCCCGCGGGGCCCCGCGGAGCACTCCGAGCCGGAGAGCGGGCCCCATCCAGGGTAAAACACTGCCCCCCTTCCTGCCTTACATAAACTTAAACTTTTCCCCCCTCTTTCTCTCTCTCTCTCTTTTTTTCTTTTTTTTTTTTTTTTCCCCATTATCGAAGATCTCAAATATTCCGAGAGAGGTTACAAAATGTGTTTACTTACAAATTTGGAAGTAGCGACAAGACGCAATGCAGTGAATTTGTCATCTGCTCATGACTAGCAGATGGTCCTCCTTCCTTTGCAAGCAAACTGCGTGAGTCACATCTTGCCTGGTTTGTGGGATCGAGCCGAGGCGCTCCCTGGCACCAGGGTGGACAGAGTGGCCCGTCCTGGTCCTGCCGCCTGCCCACACAGTCATTGGCCTCCCTGGCACTGTCTGGATCTCACTGTGCCCTTTGGAAAGGTTCCTCATTCCTCCTGCTCCCACGGCAGATCGATCCGGGTACACTCCTGTCTATGGTGACTCCTTCATGTGGCTCTCACAGTGCAAAGGGATCTTGAAAGGCGAACACCTTGCATTAACATGTTGCAGATGAGCTGATACAGATAACTGTGAGTTGTGCTTGAACAGACTCATTTTTTAGCTGTGGATGAAGCTGAAGTGGGAAATGCAAGAAAGCTTGGTGAGACCCTTTTGGCTGGAATCAGTGCTGCCGCAGGCCAGTGTTGCTGTGAAAACCCAAGTTCCCTGCATCAAGGCATGATGTGTTGAAGGGGACTCTGAGCTGTCTGAGCTCTTAGTCAGTAACAAAACTAAACACAACAAAATTAAAATAGTACAATTCTCCATTAGTTTAGAGCCGAGGCGCTCCCTGGCACCGGGGTGGACAGAGTGGCCCATCCTGATCATGCCCACACGGCCAGTGGCTCCCTGGCACTGGCTGGATCTCACCTGCCCTTTGGAAAGGCTCCTCATCCCTCCTGCTCCCACGGCAGATAGATCCAGGTGCACTCCTGTCTATGGAGACTCCTTCACGTGGCTTTTGCAGTGGTAAGGGATCTTTAAATGGGAGCACATTGCATGAACATTTTACAGACAAGCTGATAGAGATAACTGTGAGCTACGCTTAAACAGACTCAAGCCAGAGTGGGAAATGCAAAAAAGCATGATGAGACCCTTTTGGCTGGAATCAGTGCTGCTGCAGGCCAGTATTGCTGTGAAAACCCAAGTTCTCTGCATCAAGGCATGACATGTTGAAGGTGACTCTGAGCTCTTAGTCAGTAATAACACAAAACAAGATTAAATTGAAATAGTGCAACTCTCCATTAGTTTAGAGCCGAGGCGCTCCCTGGCACCATCCTGATCGTGGCCACACAGCCAGTGGGCTCCCTGGCACTGGCTGGATCTCACCTGCCCTTTGGAAAGTTCCCTGCATCAAGGCATGATGTGTTGAAGGTAACTCTGAGCTGTGCTCTTAGTCATAATAAAACAAAACAAAATTAAATTAAAATAGTGCAACTCTCTATTCATTTAGAGGTCTGTGCAGAGCTTTCAGAATTGAAGTTGCTTGTCCTGGTAAACAGATAAGCACTGTCTCAATTTTATTACAGGTATGTTAGAAAGTTGTTTTACAAGATCTAACATTCTTTCCTGCCTTCCCTCTCTGGTTTGAGTTGATTTCTCTTGATAGCTTTTCCTCAGTTATGACACATTCCTGGTTTTGTCTTATCGTGTAAATCTGCATGATTGGTTTTCCTCAAGATCTGTGTCTGTGTGTGTGTATTCTTCACAGCAGAGCAAGTTTAAATGATACAGAAATGACACACCAAGAGTGATGGGGAAAATTCAGGGAAGATATCAACCTGAAAATGTTTTGAAATGTTTTTTTGCAAAGTGGACAGGTTTCAGGTTGACAGGTTCTTTTAAAATGAATTCATTTCCAAAGCTGTCACTTATTTATATGGCATAATACTCGTGGCTCTTTGCTGAATGCAAGAGTTCCACTCTCTCACACCAGCCATGAGTAAGTTGTGCACTCCTGACAGATGCTCATGCTTGCAAAATGTGAGACACAAAAATTATTGTGCTTGACAATCTATAGGTAGCAGAATCCATGTGAATAATGTAAAGAAAGTGTTGGGTTTCCTTGCTTTTCAGTTTCTTCTGGAATGTTTTCTTTCCTGGTTTTCATAGAAGAGCACTCCAGATTAAGGAGGCACTCTTCATAGGTAAGAACAGAGAGACAGTCCTCTTGTTTCTGAAAGAAGTGCTAAAATCTGCAGAGGACAGTGAGGAAACTCATGTTAACCTGGTAATAAATCCAAGCCTGGCACCAGGAGCTCTGATTTGGAGATGCTGGAGCTGTAACCAACCTGTGAGCACCATGGCACAGCCACAGTCCATCACTGACATTTCCTCCAAAGTGTTCTGTTCCAGAGGTCAGATGCTGCCCTAGGAATTGTCACCCTGCAAGGACACAGACCTTGAGCTTCTCCTCTGTCTGAGCTCCTCAACAGTAGCTGTGAAGGTGCTGGTGCTGAATTGAATGTGGGAATGAGAGAGGAAGGGGAATTGAGGGCTGGTTGGGATGGAAACATGAGGGGGTTGCTTGCAGAGATGGATTGTCTTCAGGTTTGGGAAGGGTGACACTCATGGGGGCCCCTGGGGACTCCAGTGCATCTAACCAGCGTCAGGAAAGCCCTCCAAGGTGCCAAGAATAGGTTTGTCCTCTTGGTCCCTGAAATGAGCCTCCTCTCTCCTCTCATTGCTGCCAATAAATCCAGGATTAGGAAGCTGACAGCCGCCTACATGCTCTGGAAGAACACAGTGACCACATACAAAATTTATAGCCTACAACATTGCTGTAGGTGGGGATAGAAAATACTTTTGTGGGGTTTTTCGGCTTGGGATTCCCCGTGGGTGCTGGCAGTGACAGACCCTGATACATTATCCCCCTCCCTGCAGTGAGGCATGCAGGAGGAGAGGGCTGGTGTGCTCCATGTCAGTGCAGAGTCCCAGGGATTGGCGTTGCCCCGGGTGCTCTGGCAAGGTGCAGGCTACCTGTGTTTGATGCACCTGGAGCTTGGCTTTTGCTCCACAGTCAGATCCATCTGCTTCAGGTCAGTGCTGTTCTCTTCTCACTGTCAAAACCCCACAGCCCTGGCTGGTTGCCCTCTTGGGCAGCCTCATTCATCACCTAAGACCCTCCCTTGGGGCCTCAGCAGGTAACTACATAGATACTATAAATACTGTACAGATAAATACATAGATGGGGAGCAGGCCATGGGCTTTCTAAAGCATGGGCACCACAGCTGGTCAGCATTAGCCTGGTGGCTTTTCCTTGCTAACAACATGCACTGCTCACCCCTCATCACTATTGCTTCACCAGCTTTGGTGAACCCCGTGCTCACAGAGGGGAAGGAGACAAAAGGGAATGCTTGAAAAGGCCCAAGTGTGAAGTCTGCAGGAGGAAAATTAATTCAACAGAAGCTGTGAATAGAAAAGAGTGGGATAGCGAGCTCACACAGGCTTGACATTCCTTGGTTTCTACCGTGTCTGGGATCTGGACCTGAAAATCCTGGGTAAAACCACAACTAAGGGAGATGAAGTGGGAAAAGCTCTCACCTCTGTCTTCTTTGTTGCTGCTGGAGATGGAGAATCACAGACAGCTGTGAAATTTAGGTCCTAGCCAGCCAGCTTCTGTGAGGTTTCACCTCTGAGCTGAAGTTGGCTTGTAGTGAGCAAGTTTCTCATTACTTTTGGGTAATTCACCGGGATGAATACAAAATATAATTCGTTCCAGCAAAAGAAGAGCTGCATCTCCATTGGAGGTGCTTTGGGTAAATGGGAAACTCTGAGATGCGTGTTCTGCAACTCACAGTGAGACTTTAAATAAGATACCTGGGAAACTGAAAAATGAGCAGCCGCTGGAAAACCCATCATCTCAATGTTGGATTTTCACAAGGCAGGGGACTTGGAAGTAGATGATATTTAAGGTCCCTTCCAACCCAGGAATCAACCTCTGTGATTCTGTGATATTTGGGAAAGGGCTGAAACCCAGATGCAAACCTAACAGAGCTATCTTGTTTCTAAATTATTTAGTTTCAAGCTAACTCAAGGAGAGCCATGGAAACTCCTCATGGAAACCAGATAAGCCTATGGATAAAATAGTAAAGAAAAACTTCAAAACTTGCTGTTAAATAACTATAATGAAACAGACAGATGTCCTGTTTGGACTAATATATGACAATATCCAGTCCCTACACCTTATCCCTGCTCCAGATTCCAGCATAAAATCATGAGTGTACTCAGCTATTTCAAACAGACCTTGCCAAGATCAACTGCTTCATGTTTAATGCATTCTTTGTGTATCTCAGGTAAAGAAAACTCAATAGAATGGCAAATCTTACCCAGAAACAGCATTGCATTTCTGGATTTCCAGACCTGTCTTAGCCCCAAGCAAGGGAGAAGTTTGTACAGCAGTTAACGTGATTAAGCATGACTGACGCCACATGTGTCCCAGGCTGGAAGAACTGCTAAATCTCTGCATTTTGCCCAGTCATGTCACTGAAAGTGATTCCATACACCTGAAGAAGATTGCTACACCCAAATGTTTATTTTTCTGGTGATACTGGTTGGCCTACTTTTGCCTACCAGGGGAAGTACAAGCTGTTCCTACCCGAATGTCCTGAGACCATCCCAGATGAGCTTTCAGACCTGTTTGAAGTTATATTCTGGGTCCTGACAGAGAACTGAGCTCAACACCTTGCACTCCCTTTTCCAGCAGGAAATAGAACTTTGCATGCCTGGCTGCTGCTCTGAATTAAAACCTAATCTCCCAAAAAGTAACTCAAGGATTTTACTTAGTCAGGAAAGAAGGTGTGATAAGAATGTGGTTGTCTTTCAGGGCAGATAAGGGAGAGCTTCTGGTCCTGCTGGGAAGTCCTGTGGGAGGAAGGAATGTAATTCTGTGGGACCAGCATTATGGATGAACTCAGCATCCACTACTGGATGTGAAACAGCCCCTTGAAACTGAATCCAGCTCTTCTCAATCTCCAAAGGAGAGAACTGTAGTTTTGCTAAGGAAAACTAAGCCTGTGGTCTCAAGGGATATGAGATGCGCTTTTATTGTTAATTTGTATATTTGCCTTGCTGCAAATGTCATCTAAAGCTGTGTAGGAGGAACGTATCTGGAGGGTTTTTATCCAAATTTGTTTTATTTGGTGTAGACACACTCTGAAATAAACCTGAAGGCTGGGAGGGGTGGGAGGGGTGGAGGCTGGCCCTGAACCTTAACCCCATGAGTTTTCTCCTCAGCCCCATGGGCTCTGGCTGCACTGCCCACACAGGGCTCCCCAAATTATCTCAAAGGACAAAGTGATGGGGATCGATGTGGCTTGTAACTCCTTCCTTAACTCCCTTGCAATTGATGTTTTCTAACAAGAGATCCAAACTGAGACAAGGGAAACGAGTGAAGAAAGACCTTTCGAAAGAGGAGCAAAATGGGAGCTGGTCCAAGCGTCTGTAATTAGCTAATGGCTGTGAATATTTATGAAATCTCCCAGCAGTGGCAGAGAAGTGCTGATCCCAGAGAAGTGGACGCCCTCTTCCTTGATGTCTTTAATCCTTGCAGTCCCAGCTGCCATGGCTCAAGTTTTGGAAAACCCCACCCTCTTTCTGGCCTCTGATCAAAATCAATATTTCAGAGGGAAATGCAGAAGAGCAAAGGAGTTAAACAAAAGTTCAGATAAGCATAACAAATGCTGGAAAGATGAGATCCTCCAAGCAGAGTGCTCTAGAAAGCATTCCTGTTAATCTGGGCAAGGCTCTCATCAATTGCTCTGAGCAGGAAGTGCTATTATTGGACTCATAAGGAGGTAAGAGATTTATTTCCTCAGCTGCATGGAGTCATGCTATGAGATATCATTAAGTAAGAATAATTAGGATTTGAACTTTTAACATACAAGATTTGTAGGTTCTCCTGTGTTTCCAGTCCTTTCCTAAGTGGTAGTCAGGATTTCTGTACCATTTAACTATATAATCCTTACAAGTAATTTTTTTATGTCTAAGTGGCTGTGTTGATCTCCATTTGAGCATCTGTAGATGAACTTGGTAATCAATACTTTGGGGTGATAACAAAATAAAATATTGAAGTGTATTTTAATTTGAGCAGTTCAGTGGCGATCCAGCAATGTGGATTTCATTTTCCTGGCAATACCTTGATGCAGTTAAGACGTAGCCCAGAAAAAAAAAGATGGTAAAATCCAGAATGGTCACATCAGGTTAATTGGTTTCATGGTTACAATGGCAATATGAGGAGCTTGCACTAACACACAGAGCTGAATTTTCAGGGTGTGGGAAGCAAGTGTGCAAAGGGTCTGATGATTAACTTTCTGGCACCAGTTGCTTTTCTGTCACACTGCAATCATTACTTCAGGCAAAAACAAATCATTCTGTTGCTTCATCTGCAGAAAAAAAGCCCAGTCCAGCTCCATCTTCTGCCAAGCCTGAGCCTTCTCTTTCTTTCTGGGCACATGGAGAGTCTGTGGCAGCACTGTGGAAGGGACCAGAATGAAGGTGCCAGGAGAGCAGAGGTCCCAGTGCCCAGTGAGGTTTTTGTGATGGGGTGGAGCCCAGGGAAAGTCCATTCCACTGTGACATTTGAGATCCACTGATCTCAAGTGTTTCGTTTTGCAGAACAACAAATAGATTTTTTTTCCATTTTCAGATCCCCAGGCTTGATTTCTTGTAAAGCTTGAGTGTTATTCATGTCTGGACCGCAGCTGATCATTGCTAATTTTGATGCAGAGTTTGACTTTCCCTCCAGAGCAAAGGGTTTAATGCTTTTCTTCAAAGGCAGGGCAGATGGTTTATTGAGTGTCAGAGATCCAAAGAAGCTTAAATGGATAAATTTTAAAATGCAGTCCAGGACTTAAAGAGACTGGCTGATTTTTAGTAGGTAAAGCAAATTTAGAACACGGCCACTGCCACAGTGACCATGGGATCAAACTGGATTGGGATCCTACAATCCTTCTGCCTATTCCCACCCACCTTCTTACTGGATAGTGGCTGGGCTGACGCTTATTTAGGCTTCTATTGATGCTGCTATACAACAGAAAAATAGTCAAATGCTTCATTTTAAAGTTCCTGAATCAAGAAGAAATAATCATTAATGGAAATGATTTATACAAAGCTGTTAATTGATGAGCCAGGAGAGAACACAACTTCTTTCCTGAAGAGCAGCATTGAACAGGTCATGTCAGAAAGGAGATATAACATCACTGCTGTGAGATAATTGTTTATAAATGTGGTTGGTTTACCAATAATAGAGTCATAGAGAGGTTTGGGCTGGAAGGGACCCTAAAGATCACCCTGTTCCAACTCCCTTCCATGGGAATGGACACCTTCCACTAGAGCAGGTCAAAGAGGGAGTAGAGAAAAGAACCCCCGTGGGACAGTGTGAGAGGCAAGGTGGTGCTGAGCAGTCCTGGAAGAACAGGAAGTCACAGAAATGGGAAGATCCAAGGGGAAAAAGGGTGGGACAAGTACTCACTTAAAGCAGATAAAGGTGTTGCAGCAGATTTCCCTTCACCTGAGTAATTCCATGCCAAGGTACCTCCCCAGCTGTGCATCCTTGAGTGTGCTACACAAACATAACTACACATTCTTCCCAAAAATTTTCCCAATAATTGCAACGGTCCAGAATAATAAATTGCAGCTATATTAAAACTAATATTAATCTGTATCACATCTGCATCTCGTAAATGCACACCATTCCAAATTCTTGCTGGTTTTGTCAGTCACGTGCCCAGAAACACTTTCAGTGCACTAAGAAGAAGCATAAAAACTCCAAATCAGGTGTTTGGATCTCCACAACCACTGTGGCTTGAAAGAAATTCAACCTCCTAGGCAGAGAGCCAGGTTCTGCTATTGTGAAGAATGGTTCTCCTGCATGTGCTAAGGGATTAAATGTTCCTCATGTTCTAGGCAAGGGCACTGTAGGCTTTCCAATGGTGATAAAATGCAAATTTCACCCATAAGTTTTTCTGTTGACAGGGAGGATAACAATCTACTTCTATATATGTGTGTGTGTGTGTCCTTAAAAATTTTAAAAATTAAGATCTGCTGGAAAAGGGAGTATAAAAGGGTATGACTTCTCCAGATTTTTTTTTTGAGACAAATATACTGAATTGCAATAAAAATGTACCTAATCTTTAAGTCACTTAAACTGTAGTGTTTAGTATGAATATGGATATGCAGCTTGTGGCTCATCAAATATAGGGGCTGTATTGACATGTGAAGTATTGGATCAAGAAATTAATTTTGCAGGATCAGAGTCACAACACAAACAAAATAAAGAAAGTCCAATAACAGGAAAGGCAGAGCATCTCTGTTAGCTATGACTGATTTTCCATTGCCCTACATCCTTGGTAGCAATAAGGTGTGGCTATAAAATGCTGTTAAAAGACTAAATGCAATAGCTGGTCTGTACTGACTTGGCTGAACGTTTGAGCTGCTCAGTGTGGATTAAACTCTGCCATCACAGAGGGATAAATTTGCAATTTTCAACTGAGAGCATTCAGATTTTAGTGAATCAACACGAGCAAATTGACTTTTATTACCAATATTCCAAATGTATCACAGCCCCAGGACACATGATGTCCAGAAGTGCCCTTACTCACAGTCTGCAGCTGAAGTACCTTTCACAAACAGGAGGCTGCTTTGGCAGCAGGGCTTTCACCACTGCTGACAAGTGCTTTTTGAAAACCTGGGCACAATGGTCTGAAAACTGATGCACAAACCAAATTAATCCCCCTCAGCAGAATTGGTTCTCTGCCCTCACCTGTGGTTTTATCAAAAACTAACCAGGAGGTTTAAAACATATTCTGAACTTGTGTCAGAGCAATGAGATGAGTTCAAGAGCTCTTGCAGCACTCTGCCCTTCTGCTTGCAAGAGGAGTGAAGCCCCACATGGCAAACCCCACCTGCACGTGGATGTGGAGCCTCTATTTCCCTTTTTAAGGTGGTGTCCACTTGCTTCAGATGGAGATTTAGACAACTTTCAGCACAAGGGACCCTGCCATGGTGCTGGCTGCAGGGAAATCCAGAGCAGAAGTGTTTCTCATGGATAGATTCTGCACTTGACACAAAATGTGTTGTGACACATTATCTCCTCACCATGTAGCAAAGTGTACTTTGCAGCAATTGAGGAGATTCAGTTAAATCCAGCCTGTACTTGTGTTCGGGCTCGTTATTTATAGCAAGTGTGGGAGTGTGTTGGCCCCTTCTGACAGCATATCATGGCCATCTCAAATCCTGAAAGCACTTTTTTGTTTTTGTTGTTGCCACAGTAAATGTTTAAGAAGTTTAATCTCGAATCTGTGAGCGATTTGGAGACCAGTCTGTTCATGACACATTAACAAAATTAGAGCAGGGAATGTTTTGCTGAAGGAGCTCTCGTGCTTTAATAAGGAGTGAGGTTGTTGGGAGTGTGCTCCCTGCTGTGTGTGCTGCCAAGGCAGGGCCTCCATGGCCCACAGTGATGCCTCTGGATGTGTTTGCCCATGGTATTCCAAAAAAATCTATATTTTTATTGAACCGGCCTAAGAGATTTAGAAAATCAAATCTCAAGGTGTTAGAGAGGGCACTTAGCATGGTGTGAATTGGAGTTTCAACAGTGAGCATAGCCAGAAGAAAAAGGGTTAATTTTGCTTCAAGAAGAAGACATGGAAATAATTTTTTTTCTTGCTAATTAAATATGAAACTGACTAACGGTATGCAAGTGTAATTTTCTTATCTTATTAGCCACGTTCATTTCTGAAGTGAATAACTACCAGCACTGGTACAGTATATGGGCAGAATAATAGTCAAACTGATTTTTACTTTAATCTCTGAATACAATTAGCATAATTTAAACTGTTATAAGCTACAGCAGATAGAAATCACATTATGGAGATTGTAGGTGGAGAGGTGGGTGGTCACATGCAGGGGGAAAACTGGAAGAGCACTTAAAATACAGCCAAATAATAAGCATTCAGGAGAATGTAAAGCTACATCGAGTTGAAAGGCACATTATTTCAAGAGATGGGGGAAGAGAAGTGGATAATCATGAGCAAGGTTCAAGGACTTCTACTACTGCAGGGCCTGATCCCAAGCAATGCTGTAAGAGATGTCGTTTATACAACTGTTTTACGGGGCATGAAAATTCCAATTTTCCGATCTCATTCCAATAAATGAAAATTATCCCAAATTCCATTTTCTGTCAGAGGAGAGAACAGCCCAGTGGAGATGGACAGATCACATCTTGCCTGACCAGATGAAAAGAGAAGAAATCAGGATATGATGGGGAAGGAAAGCGGCAGGTGAGATGGGGAACCAGAGAGATGGACCATGGGTGTAAAGTGTGTGTTTGAGTGAATTGTGCATGAGAGCAGGGATAGAAAAAGAGAGAAAGGACGGGCTGAATGAGGAGCCTGGGTCTGGAAATGCTGAACTGTAGGCTAGGGCTGACTGAGCAGTCAGCACCAGTGAGTGTGGGAGGAGAGTGACATGAGCAAGGAGAGGAGACAGGGACAAGGTGGTGAAGATAAACCCGAGCTTGGGGAGAGTGGAAGGAAGGTGCAGCCTGACAGAGCCTGGGATGCTCACATCATCCTACTCCTCTGCTGCCAGCAAATATCCATACAGCCTCTGGGAAACCATTCTGGATCACCTGCCACTGCAGCTATGGAAAAGAAAGGATTACAGCTCAAAACTCAGGAAACGTTCTGAACTCTTTATCCTTTCAAATGCCTCCTTGCCCTCCCCATTTGCATCCTGTGCTAGTTTCTGCAGTGTTTTTTGAGCAAGTAACAAAATTGAGCCCAGGAATCTAGCCTGTTTAACCAGTAATAATCTGATGTTGGCCATAATTAAATTTCTGTGGCCCCTTTTAAATTGTTGCAAGGAAATCTAAAGGATTTGTTATTTAGCACAGAATGGTCTGAAATGTTGCCAAGCTGTACAGCATGTATTAATCTTTGGGTAAATTTTATCTATATCTTGACAACTTACCCAGATCATGTTGTTTGAAAAGAACTGGAAATGTTCTTCATCATAGCATGACTGAGGGTATTCTGCAGCCAGGCCTTACTGCTGGAGTACAGAACACGACTCTGATGTATTTTTCACATCAAATTGATAGATTTCCCATCAAAAAGAGATTTCTGAAGTATGGAACATGGACCTCACTCCTGAGTGGCTGTTCCTTTGTTGCAGCGCTCTCTCTGCTCTTTGAAACTTCTTCCTACCAAAAAAAAAAAAAAAAGAAAAGAAAAGAAAAAAAAAGCAATCTCCAGACATTATTCACTACTACATAATAGAAGGTGTTGGCAGCAAATGGCACTTACAAAAGCAGACTTCCAGATGGGGAAATGTCAAACTGGAAGTCCAATGACTTGTATGATGATGTCTGGTTGCCCAGAGAGCTCCTACAGAGCTTTCAGATAGAGGTGAAAATATTCTGCTTTTTTGAATCAGCCCTACTTGCATTTTTACGATGAGTTGGGCACAGCTTCACTGAGGTATGGACTGTACTCTGTGTGTGTGTGGACAGAGATCGGCCAGATAATCTTGGAATCATTAATTAAATCAATGTATGTCACCTGCAGAAATATGCACTGCACTGAGCAGCGTTTGTAGATGAGCAGTACATGATGTAAACTAAAGATCCATGCATGCTGTGCAGCTGCTTTTGGCAAAGATGACAGAGGATGATACTTCCTGAGAAGACTTTCAAGGTCTGATTTTTGTTTTCTCAATTATTATTTGCTGTATTTAATGCACCAAGAAAAAGCATTGCAATTGCTGTGAAGCACTGTGCTGCAAAAAAAAAAAAAAAAAAAAAATCAGCAAAGCCAGTTCAGTAATTATTTGGTGGGATTTTTTCCCAGTTTTTCTCGTAATTTTTGTATTTCATAGACTTTTAAATGAGATTAACCTTTAATGGACATGCCTAGAACACAGCTAGTGACATCTGTCTGAGAAAGAGATTTACAAATACACAAGTGTTTATATTTTTAAATATGACAATGAAGGTAGCAAGTAAATGTTAGTGTATATTTAACACTCTCTAGTTCTGCTATTCCATTTAGAAAAAAAAGTTATGAAATATTACGAAGTGCTAATGAGGACAGCCCTCACCAAACCCAAACTCTGAAGAAATAGCAGCAATCCTGCAGCATTGCATTTGTCTCTCAGTGCCAGGGCTCTATATTTAACAAGCTTTCCCCAGCTCCCACACCCAGATGAATTCATTGGAATGCAGTAGGAAAGCAAAAGCTCATCTGACTCATTAGGAGGCTCATATGCAATTACCATCAATTAAAAATTCCTTCTAGAGCCACCGTGTGAATTTGGGTGTGCTGAAAGAAATGAAATCATCAGGATCTCTGTGAGCAGGACGTACCTTTGCACGGAGCTCAGGACAAAGTGAGATTTGATTAATCTGCAAAAACAATTAGCTGATGTGCTGAGGACGTGTGGGATCCCCAGAGAACTGTGTCTGATGGAGTTTTACATCTTCCACTTCACCTTCTGTCTTGCAATCAACAGAGCCAAAGAAAAGCTTCTCTATATTGGGAATGTATTGAAAAAAACCTGAAACTGTTGTAACAACATGTTTTGTTGATATGAAATTATTTTCTCTTTCTTCTCACCAGCCGCTAGTGAGGAAAAAAAGTTGAGGTGGAAGTGTAATGACAAATGATTTACAGATGGATTCCTTTTTCACTGTATTCCCATTAAGATGGGTTGTAAACACTTCACTTTCTTAGCCCAAGATCTTTCTCAGAATCTGTTCTGTTTAGGTTTAACTTGTTAGATTTGGAATAAACTCTTCAAAAGACTGAGCAGCTCTTGAGCCAACCCAACAGAATTGAGTTGCCTCTGTCATAGACTTTCATTGAAAAATTTTATCTTAACATGAGCTTTACCTGTGCATCTGATATTTTAACACTATTGGATGTTTATGTCCTGTTGATTAAGCCTTTTATTAAAACTTTAGAAAAAATACAACAGAGCAATTAAAAGTATGTGTATATATAATTTCACAAGCATTTTAGAAGTCCATACAATAAAACAAGCATGTGCTTATGCTATACTTATTTGTTTTCATTATTCACAAGAAAAAGTAAATTCCACTTTTATCTGTAAAACAGGGCAATACCAAGATATCTAAGATGTTGTATTGTTTCTATTTGAAAACTAAAAATGGTAAAAACACCCAAACTTTAACAGGAGCTGCCATTTCTGTCACGATTTATGTTCTGGTGGTGCAAAGAGGATTCTTATGTTTAAAAAGTCTTTAAAAGCCTATAATCACACAGAATTTCCACAGGTGGAAAGCAACCAGAGCTCCACCAAAACCTATAGGAGCTGCAGAAATAACAAATAATAAACAGCCCTGGAGTGCAGACACTGATTTCCAAATAACGATTGACAGATCCTTTTACTTCCTGCACATTGTGTCTTAGGATAAATAAGAGAGCCCAAACAAATCCTTTTGGTTTTGTGTGGTTGTGTTTTGGTTTTTTTTTTAATAAATGCAAGGTGGTTCAAAACCTTTGGTCTGAGTTTGAATGTTGGGTCTACTTCTTCTTGGAACATTGTGTAGAAATTTTGATGGAGAGAAAAAATAACCCAAATCTCTATGCATTTTTACAAAGATCATAATGTAGTGCTGCCTGCAGTAGTAGTTATTCAGTGGGGACAAGCAGGACTGGGATCCTCAAAAATTCCTAAAGCTGATATTTAAACATACCTATGCACTGAAATCTAACAATTAACTAAACATGGCAGAGGTCTCAAGGAAAACATTTGAAGTTAGTTTGAATAGAGAAACATGTATATTCTTATAAAAGGGAAGAGCAAGGAAGAGGAACTTTCAGGTGGAGAACAAATCTGGTCTCATAGAACTCAATTTTACCTGTACATTTAAACATTTTTCAATTTATAGGTTTTTGTCCAATGAGTTATCTGCAAACAAACATACACTGATTTTGCTTTTACATTAAAATCCCTCCAGGTAAGAGGAGCAATCCAACTGAAAACCAGAAGTCGAGAATATTGTTTCACTTACATAAACTAAACATAGACTGATATTTTTCCTACAATTTCCACTTTTTATTGTTTCTCAATAAAAAGGGTGCCAAGCTAGGAAATGTGTCAGCAAAGCAGAGAGGTGGTTTTATCAATGGTATGCATGCTGCTTTTTTGGAAACACCTAGAAGATTTACTTCCTGGTAAATCTTCTGCTCTGAACTTGTGTGATTTGCAGAATAAAGTAGAGCTGAGGGGTGGGAGAGAATTTACTTATCAGGAACATTTGAGAATGGTTACCACGGTGAAAGAAACAGAAGACAAAAGATCCATTAATTTAATCATCTTTGATCATTTGCAGGCTTTGTTTGGATGTGTTTGTATCTTGGAAAAATTAAGAGTGTGCAGATGATGGCAATCAGAAAGTCACTCTCCCTCAAGATCAATTTGATTGAATTCACATGAGGGGAAAAATAAATGTTTGAAGCCAAAATCAGTGTGACATTGCTGATGTTCCAGGGGGAGATGAGGTCCCCTCTGTATCCATACACTGAACATGTCTTGGGTCACAAGACCAACAAATCAGATATTTGCAGCCAGTTTAGAAACGACCTTTGGAGGATTTCAGGAAAGGGTGATTTCCACCGAGGCATCCAGTACCAGATGGAAGAATCAAAGAGGAAAAAATATCATTGCCATCAGTGCCTGCAACAGGGGGCTTCAGAAAGGAGAAACTTCTAGAAACCTGCTTATTTCCTAGCAAGCTCTGCAGGCTTCTGACTAGCTTTTGGACAAAGCTCTTGGTTTAAATTATGTTAATCTTCTTCACAGGGCAGGGACAAGCAACTTTCTGATTACAAGAACAAAATAAGGAAATACTGGGACAAAGTCTCTGTGGACATAAATCATTGTGATACCCTTGAAAGCCAACACACAGCAGACAATTTCATTTGCTATCCAGCCTGTTCTAAAACAGGCAAAGAATGTTAAAATTCTTCTTTTTGTGTTGAGATTAAATCCTGCAAATTTGCCATGGAAACCATTTTTTTTTTTCCCCTTCCCCTCCTTTTCACAGCTCAGTAATAGCAATCCTTCCAGAGAAGGGAGGTTTGAGCATTGTGGTTTGGGGCGGGGGTTTTTTGGGAGGTGGGCTGAAGGGGAAAAACGGGCAGGGGAAGAGGCCAGAATATGTTAACTCTCAGAAATGAGTTCACATGCCCCAGGTCTGGGTGTTGAGTGCCAGCAAAGGACAGATGCTCCTAACAGTTGGAGCACTGCGGCACGGAGGAGGGAGCCATCCTCCAGAAGCCACCCTGGGAAGCAGGCAGGCCTGGGGTGACCCACTTCAGGCAGGGGCTGGCAGGAGATGGAGCTGCCCTGGCTCTGAGGGCCGGCTCACTGCCCCTGCTTGATCCCACACAGCAGGAAGGGAACACCAGGACAGCATCCCTGAGTGGGGATACGGCCAGGGCAGCAGGGAGGGAGAGGGAGCTGCAGCCAGGGTCACACCAGATCTGCCACCCGCCCCTGTCAGCCACCAGCCAGGGGGTTCTGAGCTCCTCACAGGGTCTACCTAGGCTTTTTTCTCTTTTTTTGGAGGAAAAACCCAATTTTCACAGCATGCCTACACTGCTGTTTCCAAAGCACGGGTTGCTTTTATCCCCACGTTCGAATTCACCTGTTACGCAATATCTCAATGAGTAATCCAAAGGTTTTAATGCAAAAAGGCAAAGAGAAGGACATGGGGAGGAGGTAAAAGAAAAGGCAGCCAGGGTGGACTTGGTCTGCCATTTTCATTAACCCATATGGAATTTTTCTTGTAGAATCATCGAGATCATCAAGTCCAACCATTAACCCTGCACTGCCAAGTTCACCACCAAACCAGGACCCCAAGCACCACATTTGCACATCTTTTAAATGCCTTCAGGGATGGCAATATCCCCACTTCCTGGACAGCCTGTTCTAATGCCTGACAGACCTTCCAGTGACCAAATTTTTCCTAATATCCACTCTAAACACCCCAGGTACAACTTGAGACAGTTTCCTCTTGTACCATCACTTGTTAGTCAGGAGAAGAGGCTCATACCCACTTCACTGCAAGCTCTTTTCAGAAGCAAATTGGAGGTCCAATTTTTAATGGGATGCAAAACTGGAATCAATTCTATCCAGTTTTAATTCAGTGAGGACCTAATCTGTGTGACAGAACTGCCAGAGTAAATTGCCAGAGTCAGGCTGCCCTTAACCAGCCCTCCAACAGAACATTCAGGTCCATCTGCCTCTGGTCCCCATTTCTTGGTGCTTCCATTTCTTTCAGGTGGACTTTCCATGTCCTTTTCTCCTGATGGAGCATTTCCTCATCCTTCTGTTGGCATAATGTCATGTCTGTTTGTTTATACCAAACATGAGGGGTTTTTATGGTGCCTCATCAACCACATTGAATTTTCAGAATGATGTGTTCCTTCCTTCTTTTGCTCACGCATACAGTAGACTTGTTCCCGATAGAAATGAGACATTTCAAGGATGATTACATGCTGTAGCAGCCTAGCACAAAATTACATCTTTCTGACCTGCTGTGCCTTAATGTGGTACCTTACTGACTTCCACAGTTCTCAGCTGTTCCCCCCTTTTTTCCCTGAGGGTGTTCACAAAATAGAAAGTTAGAGTGAATTCATTCCCAGACAACCTCAGCAAAACTTCAGAGACAGGATGTTCTAATCAAGGTCTACAAGGCTTACAAAATTTAGGTTTTGAATATTATTAAGTCTGCATTTACTTTTCACCTTATTGGTTTGTAAACCCTCAGTGCCCTGGAGCTCAAATCTCAGGTCTGGATCTTACTGAGGGCAGCTTCTGTACACAGACTCGTTTATACTCAGAGATCACCCCATTTCAAGCATGAAATTTCTGTGTGGAATGGGTTTCTTTCATCAATGAGGAATATTGGTACTTCTAGAGCACATGCTGGGCACTGCACAGTGCTTTCACTCAAAATATGAGATGTTTAGAGTTTGCCAGTTTTTTTCCCATATTTACTGTCTCAAGGCACTTACAGTGTTATGGAGAGCTGCATTTATTGCTTTTTCTTTCTGCTTTATATTCCTTATTCTTACACAAGTGACTCTAAAATACATAAACCAACACAATATTTTTCTGCAACAAAGTCCAAAACAAACAAATGCCTTCACACAAACCACCCCCCCTCCAAAAAAAATCTCTGAAGTTTCAAGCAGTTCTCTCACTTTGAAATGGACTATCAGTATTCTTCCACATAAACTTTCAGGTTCATCAAACTGTTTGTTCCAGCCCTCCATCGCTCTGATTGCTCCTTGTTTGCTTTGCTCTGGTGTTAAATTTTGTATGTCTACTTCTGTGAGCTCTGCACAGCATTGCAATGTCTGCTGATTCAGAAGGTAACAGGGATTTTTTTTTTTCCAGGTCAGTAAGTATAAGCTTAGGATTCAGCATTCAGGCTGGTGATGTTGAAAGACCAGCTTTACAGTTTCTGACCTAAACAGGAAAGTCTATTATCTGAAAGGAACAGAAAACAGAGGACTGGGAGGTAAAGCAGTGGTCAGGCATTCCTCCAGTAAACTTTTGGAAGACTCACTTGCATTTAGAGTTTGGGAGACACAAGATTTCAGCTTTGTCAAGCTTTTTGCTATGTTGAATCAAAATTATATTTATTTCCCACAAGCAGAGACGTGTTTGAATTGTTTCCTCCTTCTGAAGCTTTAAAAAATTGTTCTTGCACCCAGGCTGCTGCTGACTGTCAACTCTTATAGGATGATGATTAAAATATATTTTCATAACAGTTCATAAACGTGTATGCATATATATGGGCACATATATATTTGTATAAATGTAAGTATGCATGACAGGAATGCAGCTTTTCAATTCATGTCTACCAATGATTTGGACTCTGGCTTTGTGGTCACAGATGGGGAGTTTGGAATATTTATTATGCTCATGCAGTCTTTGAGTTGGAGACCAAGGATTGTGGGGTCCCTGCTGTCCTCCACAGGAAAGGAACAGTGTGGGGATGTAAAGCGTGGTGCCCACACCACAGAACCATTCAAAGGGCATATTTTTGTCAAAAATCACCCAAAAGCTCATCCAGCCATAATGCTCGTGTACAACACCAAGAAACCACTGTGAGCTGAACCCAGCAGGAAATTGGGAAGTTTTCCAAGAATTCCTGTCACAATCTGGCAGTTCTGTTTCTGCACAGCACTCAGGGTGACAGCAGAGCATCTCCCAGGTATTTTGTACCCCCAGAACCAGGGTGAAATATGAAAACGCTCTGTACATGTAGGGATAGGGCAGGGTGATGCCACAATCCCCCAGCCACATGAGGAGCCCAGAGCACATCTCTGAAATCCTGGACTGCAGCCCTAACTACAGGAGCATCCCTCTTCTGCATAAATAAGGGATCTTGTTGGAATAAAGCTTCATGAGAAATGTAAATTTGGGAGAAACTGCCTGATTTCTATGCTGCTGAGGCTTTCTCTGCAATAGCACCAGATGCTAAAAAAGAAGCAAGAGGAAAAGTGCAAACCCAAACCTGATTCTCAACAGCAAGGAAAGAGAACAAGGCCATTCCTGTCACCAATCTCATGCTCAGGGGCAGCAGCAAAGGAAAGGCAACACCACTGTGTGTGACACACATATAACTTGTGCCACCCACTAAATCTTCACAGAAACTGAGAGGCACCACCCAAAATTAATTTAAAAAAAACCCCAAACCAACCAACCCACCAACCAACCAATACACCAACCAAACTCAACAACGACAACAAGCAAACAAAAAATCCCCACAAAAAAACAAAAGAAACCCCCCAAAACAAACAAACAAAGTGTCCCTAAGAACTTTGGTTAATCTGGAAAGTAAAAGTGGCTGTGACTCCTTCCTCATTTCCCCTTTCGTGGCAAAGAATGTCAGGAAAAAGACAGACTGAAGTAAGGAAGCTGGAGATCTCCAGGCTGATATATATTTCCAGGCAGCTCTTGCTGCTGCTCTTGTGAGTGGCCATTTCTGAGCATTCAGCTCCCTAATTTGTACCTTCTTTTTGGTGGCAGTCTGTCTGCCAGTACAACATGGTGTAACCCATGAGGAGAAATACCTGGAGGCAGAAACATTGGATGGATGAGACCCAGCAGGGTCTGAACAGAGGAAGCCACACCAACAGCCCAGCCCAGGTGAGGAACACCCTGGCAGGTGGCTCAGGGGAGGAAGAGCTGAAGGTTTCACAGATTTTGGCAGCCTTGCCTTCCCAGTTTGCAAGGGAATTGCACAAGTGCTGGGATGAGGCTCAGGAGTGGAGGGAGGGAGAAGTGACCCTGATGCTGGGCTCCTCTCTGGGTAACGCAGCCAGAGCCTTGCTGAAGGAATTGAAGGAAGGATGTGGAGGGAGAAGGTGAGCCAAGAACATGGAGGGGTGAAGGAAATCAATATAATTATCTCACCAGCTACCCTCTGAACCAGAGGAAGTGTGGCTTGCAAGCACTGATGCTGGAGAGGAGTAGTGCAGATGTGAGGGGCCAGAAAAATCTATAATACTCTGGCAGTGCTACTGGAGAATGGGATTTGCTTCTTGGAAATTTTTATATTGTAAAAAAAAGATTTGATTTCTGTGTGGAGACAAAAGGACATTTTTTGGACCTTTCTCCATCCTTATTGTTATTGATAATTGGCTGAAATTTAAAATTAAGATGTCAAAGACAGAAATGCTCATGTTAAAATAATTTGCTTAAAATCTTTTAAAAGCACATGGAAATCAGGGGGCTTCTTTTTCTGTATTTTAACTGGACATTCTAACAAAATCTATGTGATAAGTATTGGTCCGTTATATGGTATTTCCGAAGTAGGATTAATGGGATTTTAAACCAATACCTTCAGGGCTAAGGGATGAGCACCTTTCACTTGAAATAAAGGAATAGCTGCTGGCATTATCTGCTGTAGTAAATTGTTCATGTTGGCCACTTCCCTGAGCCTGATGAAGATTGATACACTGACAAGCAGGCAACGCTAGGGGAAGCAGATATTTCCCACTGCCTGGCACAAGGTTGTCATCCATGCAAAATAAAACACTTAATATCATCATTAATGAATGATTAGTCATTTTTTATCATAATCATTCCATAATAATCATTAGTATGAATTAATACTGCCTCAGGGAGCACATGAGCTACGAGGAACTTCTCTGTGCTCCTCAGCTGACAGGAACAGATTTTCCTGCAGCACATGGAGGTGTTTGGTTACCTGAGCTGCAGCATTTGCCCTTTGCTATGGCACAGACCTGGCACCCAAAATTAACGTGAGGGCTGATATAAAGTGTGGGAATCTATAAAATCAGAAGATTTTAGGAAAGTAGGAAAAATATAGGCTTTAGAGACCTGTCAGAATAGAGAAATGCTAGAGTAGCAGAAAAGATATATTAGCAGTAGCGAAGATATGAGGACTAGAACAATAAGCTTGTGTAGCTTGGCTTTCTAAGTTGCAAAAAGTATATTTTAAGTATACATTTAGAAAGTTAAATATGAATGAGGCTCTGTGCTTTAGCTTTTATAAATGAAGCATTGTATTAGAGAAAAAACTGCTATTGTTTTAACTACAGCTACGTGTACTTCAGGTGATTAGATAGAACTACTGTCAATATGCTTTTGCTCTGCGTGATTAGATGAAACTTAGACTGAGACTGTCTTATGTCATGCTGTAACGTGAAGTTTCTTTAGCATACTTTCTAGTCAACAAGCTGTTCACATCTTTCCTCTCCACTGTTGTAACAATGTAATAAAACTGATACCAGAAAAATAAAAGCTCTAAACCTGATCAAAGTCGCCCCGTCCCATTTGCATCTGTATACAAACTTCCAGCGTAACACGAAGATACGGAACCTGTTAATTCCCTATGCCCTGTGTGATTTTTTTTCCTTAATTCTACTCCAAAATCAGATTACCTGCTGAAGATTTTTTTTTCTCTTTTTTTTGATATGTGCATAGGAAATCCTTGCCATTAATCTCTCCCCGCTGTGTGTGAGCACAGAGCCAGCAGAGCGCCCTGTCCCCAGCTCGGTGCACGTAGGCAGGCGAGGCTCTGCTCGAATGAGATTTCCTGCACTTTCTCAAACACCCCTCAGTCCCCTGCAAGCTGTGCCTCGTGCAATATTTGCTCAGCTCGGGGAATGCAGAATTGCCCTGACTTGCACGAGAGGCTGGGAGCTGCTCCCACAGAGCTGAGACAGGGCGAGGACCTTGTCAAGGTGCAGGCAGCTTTGCACAGGTGACCTGTTTGGATTCCAACCAATTTCACATCACATTTGGACTTTTTTTATTCTTACTTTTTTTTTTTTTTTTTACTATATAAGGTACAAAGGAAGGAGCAGATCAAAGAACATGAGGCACAGGTCTGAAAATGGACATTCATTCACTCCAGGGAAAAAAAGCCTTACATTTTTACATTTCCCTTACATCCCTTTACAGCCTACATGGAACATTTCCCAAACCAATCATTTATGGGTTTTAAGAGTGTTCACAAGTCAGGATTTTTAACAGTGAAAACCACCTAACATTGTTGGCAATTTGCCTGTCTTTATGTTAGCTTTTTTTTTCATCTGATGATCTGCAATTCTATGAATTAAAAAGGGGATGTTATTGAGCATGGAGAGAAGGAACAAAAAAAAAAAAAAAAAAGCCCCAAACAAAAAAAAACCAAAAAACCACAACAAAACAAAAAAACAACCAAACAAAAACCAAAAACACGAAACAAAAACCCCAGACCACCAGACAAATATAGCATTAATTTTGAAAGGAAAAAGTATGAAAAAAATCCACATTCATTGTCACAGAATTTGGTTGAGTTTTTTCCCCCAAACCCCAGAATTTTAAATTCCACTTTGCTCCATTTTTTGAATTTGAATATAAAATATCTTTTGAGAAAATTATGATGAAATGCTTCCATGATGAAATGTTATGCTGTATAATGTATATGGTGAAGTATATTGTTATAAATTTAAAAGCATTTACTGAGCATCTGACATTTTACTTCTTTTTGAAATGATTGTGTTATACTTCCTCAGTTGTGCAAGATTAAAACATACTCATTAAACACTTACTTTTAAAAGAATTATACAAATATTTTTTAATGTCTCACACTCAATGGTCTCCCTGATAGAATTGTGGTGATTTATATCAAAAGGAAAACCGACCATTAATGATATGTTGGCATCTCATGTAATCTGTTATCAAAAATTGTTTAGACTAGAATAAAACCTCTTAAAATATATATATCTTGGAAGAGATTATTTAACTAAATCATAGAACTACATAAATTATCTTTCCATCTTATCACGTTTTTATGTTAAGAGCAAAGTTTTCCAATGTAGGAAACACTTTTTTGATCCTATCAGTCATACTCTACTGCCTTGATGGAGATAGAAATAAAGCTGGAATTCTGAAAAGTTATTAATCCATTTGCAATGCTTTAAAAATGAAAGAATAATTATAGATCTTTATTGGGAGGTTAAAGTGTAATTTATGTTTTGCAGTTTTCTCAGTCACTGTTTCAGTTTGCATGGGTTCAATTTGAGTTTTACAAGCTAGTAAGGAACCAAGGAATATAGCTGAAGTTATAATTTCCTGAAGTTTCATTCTAAAACATTTAAAATAATGAACTTCTCTTTTGTCAAGGTCCTGACAAAATATCAAAGTGTCAAGGTTTTGAGGTAAAATTCTAAAAAATACTTTCAAGCTTTCAGGATTTTCTCTTGTTGGCCAGAAGTGTTACACACTTCAAAATTATTCTGCAATTGTAGTTCAAACACCTTCTCCTAACAGATTAATAATTATTCCCTTTTCAGAAGTATATTATGATCCATTTCTGCAAGCACTTAAATCAATACCATAGAACTTAGGGCTTGAAATACTTCTGGAAAAGATTTAATGGTTGTGTCTGACCTGCAAGCATAAATTGAAGTTGCCAAATCCAGGATCAAATATTTCTGTGATTGCAAATTGAATTCAGGTTTCATAGAGTTCATTAAAAGTATGTGTTACTTGTTTATAAAGCAGTGTTATCTGGTACAGTTAATACTATTTAAAAAAAATAAAAAAGCAGTTTTAGGAAAAAGGTGGAGGGTATGTCAGTTCCATATTTTCATTTTTTAGGAAGCTTATACATAAGAAAAAATACTGCAAAGGAGTAATAAAATCACTTCTTACAAAACTATCCTCTTATAGAAATTCTTCCTGAAATTCTATTTAGGCATCTGTTCTCCACAGGGTTTGTTGTACGGTCTTTCTCTATGGTTTTGATATTTTAAATACAATTTGTTATGCATCTTTTGAACAAGGATATTCTTTTATTTTGCAGAACTCCTTCAGATTTTTGGCTTGGGAACTTTGGGATGCAATTGTTGACTATTTTACCAAAAAAACTCTGCCAGTTCTGAGGCTTTGAGTCTTGTGAACATTTTTCACAGACAGAGAAGGCGTAGGAGCAGATCTGGAGCATCTCCCAACTTGTTCTTGAGCCCTCAGCAAAGCTCTACTGCTTTCAACCACCAAAATTCCCCTGCTCTTTCACTTACAGTGCTTTTACCCAGGTCCCAGCCCTCCTGCTCAGGGCAGTGGCACTCCCTGTTCCCAGCTCAGGGCATTTGGATTCACTGCCTGCAAGTTCACTCTAAGTCTGACTTCTGCTTCACCTCAGAATATGTCTAGAGTGACTTTCCTTTCTTTTTTCCCCCTTTTTAATTGGAAAATGGCTAAAAGTTCTCCCTGACCTTTTTATCTTGCTGGCAGTGCCCCTGTCTTTCTATTAATACCAGGCTTTGGAGAGTGTTTCATCTGCACTGGCAGCAGAATTGCTATTTCTTACTCAGTTTAGTATCTGCAATTACAGGGCTTTTCTGAAGTGCAAAAGACATCTATAAAAATCAAACCCATCTCCCTGCTTAGCATCAGGCACAGTGCAGCAGCTCACTGCTGCTTCCAGCTTACATTAGGTTTTCCATCTTTCCTTCAGAATCCTGCAGTGATCATCAGCAAAGGCTGGCTGTGAGGTGAAGGACCCTCAGTGAAGTGGCAGGAATAAAGCACAGCACCAGAGAGAGCACTGAGTTGGCTTGGATTTTTGTCTTGGGTGATACATCCAGCTCCTTACAGTGTCCTGCATTTTCAAGACATCTGTATAGAGAGATGTTGTCATTATATTGCAAGAATTCTATTGTCATTACATTGCAAGGGTTCCATATTGCCAGAGTCTCATACCTCCTGGACATTTCTTGTAGGCATCTCCTCTAGGCACTGACTCCTCCTTGTCCTCACAGCAGCCAGTGACTCCAGTTCCCCTCAACCAACCAATCCACTCTTTTATAACACTCTTCTTACTGGCTACAGCTGCAGCCTGTTAGCATCTGGCCTGCTCCTAATCCTTAACCAGCTGCAACTCTTTAGGGGGTAAGATTACATTCTATACTTCCTTTATTTATATTCTATCTTTCTACAGAGAGAGATCATCCTTGAAGACAGTGCTGGTGGGAAGCTGGAGAAGGAATGCCCTTCATTCCCTAGGCCCTAATTTCTTCCTTTTGGATGGACAGTGCTGGTGAGGCTGATTTCCTGTAGCTGCTCTCCATGTGGCCTGCAGGGCTTTCAAGAGGTCACTTGATGTCCTGGAGTGTCCCATAGATAAATAAGTGTGAGTGGGGTGGCTTAAAATGCAAGAAGCTGTTGTTAGTGCATCAGGGAGTATTTGCAGTTTCAGGGCACTCCCTGGGAGGGTCGGTGTTATTCTCACTGTGCTCTCTTGACTCAGGTTTACAAAAACTGCTGCTGGTCACAACTGACTGTTTGTCTTGCCGGGCTCAGCAGTGAGTGACCTTGCATGCAAAATTTCAGGCTGTCAATAAATTACAAGCCCATTTTACTCTTTCATCCAGTGTCTGTCTCTCTCTTCCCAGAGGGGCTTTCTTTCCAATTCACCCATGGGGGAACCTCTCTATTCATTCATGAACAAAACTTCCACCATGTCATGCCATTACACAGTTATTTTGCTCATGTAGGTCCACAGTGTTTTTTATGGGAACAGAGAATTTCTGAACAGCCTTCTTAGGGGGAGCCCAATGTGCTTTGTTCTCATCCCACGCCCAGCCAGTCCCCTGGTGAGGAGCAAAGGTGCATTAACAGGTCCCCAAGATCCCTGACCTGACCTTCCAAGCCCAGCACTTTACACCAGGGGCTCTGTCCATCCTTGGGTTCCCCACCAGCCTTAGAGCAAATCATCCAGCCAGTGGGCCTTTACTCCCACCCCAGAGCTGGTCCCATCTCCAGCAGCACTGCAGCATCCCTGTCCTTTAATCCCATGTGGAGAGGCTGGTGCCCACTGCCTTCCCACCTGCCTGCTGCTGGCAAACAAGGCAGATCCCAGGAGGGCAGAGTTATGGATGCAGTGGCTGCAATAAGCAGTGAATTGACTGTGAACCTGCTCTGACTGAGCCTCTGCCTGCTGATAATCTGCACAGAGAATTAGTTTGCTTTGCTTTGGGCTTGTGTTTTCCACCAGCCTCTTGTTTTCTTCCATGAATTCCACATCGCCTCTTGTGTTTTACCTTTCCTGGCAAAACTGTTTCTCCTCATGACACACAGCTCTCCCCTAGGGCTGGTTATGTAAGGTATTGCTGCTTGGTGTTTGTACAACCCTACATCTTGATCCCCTGTAGAGAGCGCATTGTGTATCCTACTGGCAGCAAACAAAAGCAGTTTCCTATATAAAATACACAAGTCTTGCCTCTGTGCCTGCATGTTTAGGCAAACACCCTCCTGCATTTCGGGACACAAAGGAAGAACATGATCAGTACCTGCCATCCTGGTGATGTGTGGATCCAAATGGTAAAAAAAAAAAAAAAAAAAAAAAGAAAAAGGGGAAAAAAAAAAATTTCTCCTTATAAGGAGGAAAGGCTGCTCTTCTCTAGTCTGTGTTGTATATATAACTTTCACACTTCACACTCTCATGCCGTTTTAAATACAAACAGCTCTTCCAGCCAGCAGCGTCACAGTTGTTTCAAGGACAAACACATTTGTTTTGTCTTTAAATGAATGTATTCATCCTGAGTGGCAGTGGAGAGGCTACCTCTTTCTCAGGAGGCTCCTTGAGGTTCAGCTAGTGAGATGGAGTAACACTTCTGTTAAAAGGGAAAGAGCCAGGGAAAAATTCCACCTCCCAACCCCCCAGCTCCAACTGATCTGAGTGTTTGACACACTCCCATTGTGGGTAAGGTGTAGGTGTCCTTGCAGGGGGAAAAAAATTATAAATACCTGCTTTCCTCATTATCTCTTCCTCTCAGTGCCTGGGTGATTTGTGCCTTCCCCTCTCCTGCCTCCAGCCTTTCCCTAGACACCAGCTTTATTTTATGTATGACTTTGGTCACACAGGTGATGGACTAAACCACATCAACTAAGCCAGAACTGCAGCTATTCAAACTCTGCCTGTTGGAGATGGGCAGGGTTGGGTTTCTGGGGGCAAGGGGTTGTTTATCCTGAAATATGCAATGTGGTCAATGCTGGTGACTACCTACATGACAGCCAGGGTGGCCACAGGGCCTTGGAGCAGCTTGGGATGAACATCCCTGTGAGCCCTTGGGATGCCCAAGCACAGAGTGCATCAGCTTTTGCTTAGACCAGAGTGAGCTGATAAAGGCAACTTGTAGGATTTCCTGCTGCTTCCTTCAGTTTTCTAGGTCCAGAACAAGAATAGAGGGGTTTCTGAGACCCTTTATGGAACAGATGTCAGGGATGAGAGGGTGTCTGGGTGATGCTCAGTGTCAAGGTCAAGGGAAGGCCTGGATTCAAGGCTGGCTTGTCCTGGGGGAAGGAAAGAAGGAATGGTCCTGGCTAGCTGGATGGATTTGCTGTCTCTCAAAGAGGGGATTTCTAAGTGAACAGAAGCTGGGTGGTGCAGAGGTGAAGGAGCTTGGTAAACCTCTGAACATGTGGGGAAGGCCAAGTCTGGAAAGGATGAGTGCAAAGGAAATAATTAATCCTTAATGAATGTGTGAGTGGGAGGCTTAAGGGTATGGCTGAGGAGGGATGGAGCAATACCTGAGAGGGAGAGGTTGGGAATTCAGTGAAATAGCAAAAGAGTTACACAGAGTAAAACACAAAACAAACAAAACAAAACAAAACTTTGCCTTGCCATTACTGCAGATTGCTCCATTATTTTCCTACCCTGTCAAACACTCCCTGTAACAGCCTCCAGCTCCTGGCCTACCTTCCAGTTTCTATCCTACAGCAATGTTTCCCAAACTGCAAGGTGCAGCCCCTCCAGGGGAGGAAGGGGGCCCAGAGCCCAGAGAGAGAACGAGAGATGCAAGAAACCTGTGAGTTCTTGATTCATTAATTTTGCAACCTCATTTAGGCTCCCTGTCTCTGAAATCAAGTCCCTCACAGGAAAAATTCCAAACCATTCGTTTTCATCCTCTGCCTAAAACCAAACACATAGCAACAACAACAACTATATATATATAGATATATACACACACACACACACACACACACACACACACACATATATATATATATATATATATATATATTTTAATTAATTTATTTTATATATATAAAATCAGTTAGAGGCCTTTCTGACCAGCCCAGTTCCTACACCTGCTGGAAGGTGTCACAGCACCTGTGCTGTGCTGGGGATCACCTGAGTGCCTCTGAGCCACACAGCCATGCTGGTGCTGCAGCTCCTTGAGCAGACTCCTGGCAGCAAAGCACTGTCTTCTCCCACCTGCACTCCCTCTCCTGAAGGTGATTGAGGCTCTCCTGCCATCCCTAAAGTTGGTTTTTTTTTTCCCTCATTTTTAAATCACAATCCCCTCTCCATCTCATGTGACAAGATTAATCATTAGATCAGTGACTTTTGCTCCTTCATTTTTCTACCTTCATGTTATAGATCTGTTAGAAATGTCTTACGTGTTTCATTGTGTTGGCAGTATGGGATTGTTAAATTTCTACTATCATGTTCTGCTTGAGGAAATGGAAGCTTGAATACATCAAAGGTATCAGACCCAGTTAGTCAGGAGCAAGATCTGTGTCCTTTTCCACCAGCACTCATTGCTTACAGACATGCAGTGAAGTGTGGCTTACATTTCTCCCACTTGTCTCCCGTACTTTTGGACTGTCAGATCTGATAGACCCTTCAGGCATTCTGCTTTTCCACTTATTTTCCTCTCCTTTAAATTCAACGCAATCCTGGCATTGAGACATTCAGTGGGTTTGGTGGGAACACATCAGAAACGTTCAGTGCCCGCTCCCATCTGCCTCTGCTCGAAGGAAAATGTTTCCTCCCCATGCTGTCCCCCTCCAGCCCCACGAGAAGGGGCGGCACATCTCGCTCTGGGTGCTGCTCACTCCTGCCCAGGCTGTGGCAGAGCTCAGGGGCAGCAGGACCTGCGGAGGAGCAGCCCCTGGCAGGCGGCTGCTGCTGCACTCCAGCGCCAGCTGTGCTGCTCCACACAACCAAAATCTGCCTGGAGGAGGAAAAAAAAACCCCACAACTTTGCATAAGTGCTACTGGGAACAAACCCAGAATGGGAAACCAACCAGCTCTGTTCCGTTGCTGGTTTTTTTTATTTTTTTTAAATACATAAATTTTCTGCAGAACTGTGTGTGAGCTCCCACCTGCTAATCGCAGATTTCTTACATGGGTGGAAGGCAGATTTCAGTTCTATCAGCATTAATCTGGAGCAACTGTATTGATGATCTTACAGGGAAGATTGATTTGGGTTTGTTTTCTTTCTTAGCTGTGAATCTCAAGTGTCATCTTAAATGGAAATTTCTTTCTATATTTAGGATATTTTTTCAATACTTCCAAGAGAATTCTGGTTTTTTTTTAATCTCCTCTTCCACTCAGATTCTATTGGCTTTACTAGCAATCATCTGTCTGTAAATTAATTCTCTAAAAGGTGATTTTGTCTTTTTTTCTTCTTTTTATTTTTTCAAAGATGTGAGATAAAGTTTTGGTCTAGAACAGCACTTGTATCTGACCCAGTGGCTACCCCATTCAAACACAAGGATGGAATGGGAAATGAGAATCCTCCATGGGCAAGGAAAGCTTGGATGTGGATCAGGCTTCTAGATCCACCTATAATGAGGTTTTTTTGTTACATTGGCCCAAAATACTGCCCCTGACAAGGGACACTGAAGTGGAGCTTCCCAGCACAGGCTCCCTCACCTGCTGCTAGCCCCAGTCACTGCCAGCTGGGCACCCCCAGCTACACTCAGGTGTCTGAGACATCCTCCAGCCACCCACCCTGCTGTTGTCCCACTTCTCTGTGTCTCTGAGGATGGGCAAAGGCAGCTCCAGAGACCTGGAGGGACCATGGTGATTTTCTTGAAATTGGATGTCAGTTTTCCTTTCCCAGCCATGGGCAACTTGGCCAGAGATCAGAGTGGATTAAAAGCAAAGAACTTTTTTCTCCTGTCCCCATCCTTAGCAAGGGACACACATGCTGCTTTCTCACCTCTGGTACTGCACAGCTCCTTAGAGTTTCCAGTAATTCCTGATTTCCTCTGCCAGCAGTGGCAGATGGGAGGCTGTGCACCCAGTGATGGACTGTGGGAGTGTTTCATTGATATCGTGGGAGAGTAATTGCTTTCCCTAACTTATGGAGTTATGGTTGTTTTAGTAAATTTTTTTTTCTGTTTTTTCTTTCAGATATGCCCTAAAGAACAGCCAATGGGAGGAAAAGACAGAACTGAAGGCATGTGGTATTTTCCTGCTGTTTGAAGTGGATCTTAGACAATCTGTGTGGCTGTAGGAAACCCCATGGGCCACAGGTTGCCTGCTTTTAAAATGGGCATCATAACACTTAGCAAGGCCAAAACACCCTGAGCAGCTTGGGAGGAAAGCACTTTAAGGCTGGGCAATGGGCAGCTGCAACATTTGCCTCAGAAAGAGGCCATATGCTGCCCTCTCTGCTCTGCACTCTGCAGCTCTGGCCATGGAAAATAAATACAAGTGAAGATCTCTTTTTTCTGATTTTGATTGCCTCAGGATCAGTCCTTGTACCTTGAATGGCCTCATGAGGTGTCTCAGCCTGTGTGACTCTACGAGCAAGGGATGCTCTGAAGGACCAGCAGCAACACAACAATAAAGCAAAAATAAATACAGAATAAAGTGCCAGGGGAAATCCTCTCTTCTCACCTGCCTGCAGGTGTTGTTGTTGCTGTCCCTGGAGCAGAAGTGAGGGCTGAGGGCTCAGCACTGGGCTCTGCTGTGGCTGCAGGACCCCAAGCGCTGGGGCTGCCTGGACAAGGGGAGTGAGCAGACCCTGCTCTGGGGGACTTGTCCAGCCAGAAAGGCTGAACTCCCACCCCACAAACCTGGATATTTGTGCTGGCTAAACAATATGGCTCCCTCATAGCCACCCCAGTAAAAATGACAAAAATCCATTTCTCTTATTAGCTGCATAAATACAAATTCAAATTTCTAAATTGGGGCAGTACCACTAACCTCAGGCATTCCACTATCCAGTGATAAGCTTAGAATCACAACCCCCCCCTAAATTAATCCTCTTGGTTTTCAAATTTTTAAATACAACTAGGCCCTCTTTTCTTGGTTTTCTTTGTGTGAAAGCTAAATACTCCAAAGTTCCAGAAGGGAGGTGTGCAGGAAGATATTCTTCAGTCTCTGGGGCTGGGGCTGTGAGACCTCCCCAGAAGTTGCAAGGCTTGTGTTAAACCTGAGAGGTGACAGGATCTCTCTGATGTGACATCCAGATGGAAAGTGGTTGCCAGGGTGACACTGAGAATGGAGCTGGGCCTGATCCCTTCCCTCGGCAGGAGCAGCTCCCTGGGATGGGCTCAGAGGGAGAGGAATGTGCATGAGAGGGGATTCCTGTGCTGCTGGGGCACTCTTGTGCACTGGAGGCATCATCTGGGAGAGCCCAAACAGGCAGGAGAATGGGTTTTGGGGGGTTTTGGGGGTTTTTGGGGTTTCAGTCCTAAATACAGAAGCCTGAATTTTGGATTTGGAAAGTAAAAGAAAGAAAAGCATTTCTCCTTCCCTCATCCAGCACCTACTTGGATCCCATGCACCTACGCAGTCTCAGAGCAACTGAAATATTTGGGTTCAAATGTAGAAATGTGTTTCAGACCCCAAATCTCCAGAAATACATGGTTAAGGTAACTAAATTTAAGGTAACTAAATTTCATATGATTTTAAAAGTAACTAAATTTCTTATGATTGCACTTTCATGTGCAATCACATGAAATTTAGTTACCTTAAAAAAAAATCCCATAAATGTTTTCTTTAGAGTAATTCTCTTTGGAATCATTACCAAGCCTTTTTACATTTTGAATTAGTTTTAAATGAAGGCTTTTGTCTTGGGTTGTTTGTTTGGGGGTTTTAGTGAAAAATCTTGAGGTATATTTTCCTTTTTAAAGTTATTTCTCTGCTCCTTGGCTAAGTAACTCAGCATTTGCTGAAATTCCTTAGGAATGGGGCTGCCCTGCCTCCGAGGTGATTTACACTGACAAGAATGTTAAAGGATTACAGATGACTGTAACATACCTGCCTAACATTAAAATCAGGTTAATTGCTTACATTTCACCGCAAGTTATGGATGGCTGCAGAGCTGGGTGCTTCAGCAGATACTGGGACAGCAGGGGGTGGTTATTGATAGTTAAATTGCAGTGGAAGTTGTCTGTGTTCAGATGGGACCTCTTTGAGGGAAGACAGAACATTTCTCAAAGCTTCATATTTTCCCAGAGGGACTTTTCTAGCAGAACATGCCTGCTGTTCAAAGGAAATATTCCCCGTACGAGCAAATGAATGGAGAAGTTAGCTTTACAATAGACACCCTATGAGGGGGGCTGAAGTGAAGGAGCCCAGCTACATGTGTTTTTGGAAAGCTAATAAAAGCCAGAAAATTATCTGTGGTGCTCTGTAAGGCAGCCTGTGCACAGGAGGCTGCTGCAAAATCTGCAGAAGGCAAGAGGACAAAGGCATTGAAAAGGGATAACTGGGGAGTGATGCAGCAAAAATCCAAGGTAGTGAATCTTTGCAGATTTAATTGACAAATTTAAATGCCAACTTATTTTACTGTGTGTCTCTCTGTCTCCCACTCATCCCTTCAAGTTTCAAGTGAGAGTTCAAGTAGCAGGTAGGGATTCTGCCCCCTCCCATGAGCAAACCAGGGGATGTGAGGACAATGGAAGGGACGTTGCTGCCATGGATTGTCACAGACATCTTTTATGAAAGATCCTTTCCTTAGGATTTTTCCTCTTGAAAAGCTGAGAGACCTCAAGAACAAAATGTAAACAATGGTTATCTGCTGCTGTGGAATGCAACAGGTGCATCTGTGATTGGTCTCATGTGGTTGTTTCTAATTACTGGCCAATCACAGTCAGCTGGCTCAGACTCTGTGTCCAAGACACAAACCTTTACCTTGCTGTCATTCTTTCTTTTTCTATTCTCAGCTAGCCTTCTGATGAAATCCTTTCTTCTATTCTTTTAGTATAGTTTTAATATAATATATGTCATAAAATAATAAATCAAGCCTTCAGAAACATGGAGTCAGATCCTCGTCTCTTCCCTCATCCTCGGACCCCTGTGAACACGGTCACAATGTGTTTGTGCTCTTTGTGCCAGTGTTTCAGCACAGGGTCACCCCCTGCCCACAGCTGCTCTGCCCTATTCAGTCTCTGCCCTGGGAGAAACAGACAGAGGGTTGAGAAGATAATTTGGGTTTTTTTGGGCGCCCTTTCCATTTGTCCCACAAAATCAGCCATCTCCAGGCTCGTGGTGGGTGCTGAGTGAAAGAAAAGCAGCGTGATTTCAGGAGGTGCTCGTGCAGAGCATCCTCCCAGGCCTCCTGTCTGCCCATGTGCGTGTGTGGAGAAGGGTGGTTTTCCTGGCCTGATCTGTCAGCACAGGTGATATCCCCATAATAAACACTCATGCTAGTTACACAAGACATGTTGACTGGTTTATTGTACAGTAATTGCTGCTCTTGCAGGACATCCACCCACTCGGACTGTGAGCAGAGGCTCCAGGCTTTTCTCAAAAACATCTGATTTTATAGAAAGTTCTAGAATCTGATTTTGACAGTATTTGCTAGTGCAGTCTAAAAGAAAGCAATGCAAACTTCCCTTTCCTGCCCCACATTCAGGCAGACTTTTTAGGAAATGCAGAAAAGTGTAAAGGAGCCCGTGAATACGAAATTGAACACTGCAATCAGAGGAGCCAGCTCTCCTAATGAGGTTTTATTTAACCAATGACAATGTGCTGAGAAAACCAGAGGAAATGGGTCAGCTAAAAATCTGATACTACAAATGCCTGGTGTAATTTCCCCTCACTAAAAGGGATGTCCTTCTGAAAGGGCTGGATAAGGAATCATCCCCTGAAGTCCTGCAGCTAATTTGCAAGACATGGATGAAAAGACTGGAGCGTTGGGACTGGAGAGTGATAATGTGACATATCCAGAGTAAGATGGAGTCACACAACACAGCTTAATGAGGAAACACTTGGCCTGGCTCAGCAATTAGTGGGGTCGTTTCAGCACTCAAAAACCAGTTAACCCACCCTTAATGGCATAATTTCACAGCTCCCTTAAACCAGGAATTAGCCAGGGTTCTCGTCAGGAGAAGTGATGCTTTCCAGTCCCAGCTGTGAGTTTTTGCCATCTCCTTTCCCAGGCACATGTTGTGCCCTGAACTGGGGCAGGGCACTGGACAGGTTTAAAAGGAAGTGTCTGTACGAGTTAGTTTTGACTTTTTCCACTTCTCCAAACCACTTTGGTGCAGAGGTTTGTGCCAGCTCGGGTACAAGGAGGGTGTGGGTGAAGGAAGAGGTGCTGAGGGCTGATGGCACTGCTTCATTAGTGGTGCTGCTTGTCTGTGTAGTCTGAAAGGATCTGTGAATTTGTGTCCTCTTGTTTGGACGGGGCTCTGGGCAACCTCTTGTTTGGACGGGGCTCTGATCTTGCTGAAGCTGTCCCTGCTCATTGCAGGGGCTTGGACTAGATGACCTTTAAATGTCCTTTCCAATCCAAACCATTCTATGATTCTGTCATTAAAGACTATGATGAACAGACACTGCTGTTCACCTTCCAAGACCTGATCCTGGCATCTTCATGCAGAGGTGCATTAAATCTCCCTCAGAGAAAAACCTGAGGTTGCTTCAGGCCTATTAATGCCTCAAAATTCTTAGTGGCTCTTGTACCTGGTCTCAGGCACAGCTGAGTTAAAAGCCTACACCCCTGATTCTCTTGCTCCCAATGCCTAAAATCGTGTTGTCAATGCACAAGTTCTTATACAACCTGAGGATTGCATTAGGGGAAGATTTTGCTCTGAGTTCAGATGCTGCCTTCCAAGTATGGGGAGCATCTGCATCATCAAAAAGTAAAGCCAAGGATGAGATAGCACAGGAATTATTTAATATTCGAGCCAATAAAAACTGCATCAGACCATCCCAAAGAAATATTTGTGCTGTTAAAAGGGAGAGAACAACCAATGGTCTGGTAAAAGGAAGATGTAAACCTTCCTGATTAAAGATAAAGGAAATCTCCTGGAGAAAAGAAAAAGCTGAATAAATCTTCAAAGACAGATCCTGCCAAAGAGGGATCTCAACTGCACAGGGAAAGCGAAATTCCCAACACTTAACACTTCCTGTAGTGCAGGGAGGATGGAAGCCTGACAATCCCATAAGAGATCTTCAGCTAGAAAGACCGGGGAAGAAAACCTCTAAAAGTGATCCCAGACACAAAATTCTCACATCAAATACTCACATCAAAATTCTCACATCAACTACAGTTCTGGACCCCTCAAGACAAGAAGGATTTTGAGGTGCTGGAGCACGTTCAGAGAAGACAGCAGAGCTGGGGAAGGGTCTGGAGCACAGATCTGGTGAGGAGCAGCTGAGGCAGCTGGGGGTGTTTAGCCTGGAGAAAAGGAGGCTCAGGGGTGACCTTTGGCTCTCTACAGCTCCTTGACAGGAGGCTGTGGCCAGGTGGGGTTGGTCTCTTCTCCCAGGAAAGAAGCAATAAGACAAGAGGAAATCGCCTCAAGTTATACCAGGGGAGGTGTAGATTGGATATTAGGAAAAATTCCTTCACTGAAAGGGTTGTCAAGCACTAGAAGAGACTGCCCAGGTCAGTTGTAGTCACCATTCCTAGGGATATCTAAAAGATTTGGAGACATGGCCCTTAGGGACGTGGATTAGTGATGGACTTGGCAGCGCTGGGTTAGTGGTTGGACTGGATGACTCTAAAGGCATTTTCCAACCTCATTGATAGATATGGTATTATGATTTCAAGAGGGAAGGATCTTTGGATCCACAGGTGCTAAAGGAGGCAGTGAGACTGCAGGTGCAGAGCTGAGGACCTGGGTGGCCCCATCCTGACCAGCCCTGTCCTGGGGCTGTGGGAGAGGCTCCAGCTGAGACACAGACCTTTGCTGTAAGGTGCTACCAGAACAAAGAGCTGAGCAACTGGAGAGCTGTGGAAAGAAGGATTAACAAACAACTGTGGCACTCACATTCTCTGAAAAAATCCCTTTGCCCAGGATTTTTCTCCTGGGAAGCTGGAAGCCTCAGAGAAAAGGAAAACAATTCTTATCTCATTTGCTTCTCCTGTGTTGTGCTCATGCGGAATGTGTTTGGAGATTGTTTACCCACAGGTGATTGTTTCATTGGATTCTGCTGTGAGTTGTTCTGACTGTTTGGCCAATCAGGGCCAAGCTGTGTCAAGAATCTGGAAAGAGTCACAGGTTTTCATTATTATCTTTTCAGCATTCAGTATGTATTCTTTAGTATAGTATTTATATATAGTATATATATATAAATAACATATAGTATAATATATAGTATATATAAAAATAAATATATGTAGTATATATTCCCTGTCTGTATTCTTTAGTATAGTTTTTTTTAATATAATATAGTATCATAAAGTAATAAATTAGCCTTCTGAGAACATGGAGTCAGATGCATCATTCCTGCCTTTGTCGAGGCATTTCCCAGCAAATACAATAAACAACCTGTGTTACAGGTGAACCTGGCCCAAGTCACTCCACACTCTGGGTGTCCAGGTTCAAGGACCTTGTCTTCATTTATTTCATTTAATTCTCTCAGTGTTCCATAGACTCAAGCATGCAGCAGCAGCAACACATACTTTGATACCGTGGTGATGGGTGCTGTACAAAACCTTGCATAGCTATGGAAACCACAGTTGCATTTATCCATCAGAAATGAGTATCTGGCAGCCCATGTCTATCCTTCATGTTCTGGAAGATCATGAAAAAAATACTTGTACATGGCATTATATTTCACAGCTTTCTTTTCTACTTGGCAACGCACACTTATCTCTATTTGATAATAATAATGGTACATGTATTTTTAGACTAACATTATGTGATATTAATTCCAAACGTTATCCAATGTAATGCAAGCTGAGAAAAAAAGCCTTTAGAGAGAAGAATTGAGGAAATGAAATAAGATTTAACCTGGTAACAAATAGACAATTTATTTCAGAATTAAAACAAACATCTTTTTAAATTCAAAAAATAAAGAAAACAGTAGATAGTACATTTCTGGATCATTCAGTCTTCAGTTTTCATGTTCAAGGAGTCTTCCTAATTGTCTGATTTTGCTAAGCAGAGTGTAAGAACAGAACATGTGCTGTATCTGTCACATCTTTATAACCCAGAGGAATGAGAAAAAGACTAAGAAGAGGCATTTCAGAGCCTCCCTCATGGGTCTGACAATGCCTGTATCATCAGGGACAAGTGTCATTCCTTCTCTTTTCTCCTTTCTCATTTCCAAAATTAAGGCAATAATACAAAGCTGTAGATATCTGCATTAGAAGGAAAAAAAATTTCAAATGGAGGTGATAGAGCTGCTTTTCACCAGCAGTAATTGGCTGCATTCAAAGCCATGGGTTAAAGTGAAATAACTGTGACAGCACCGTGGTACCTTGTGCTTTTTCCTGCCCTATTTTTCCCCAGCAGGGAGCTCGTCCTGCATTCCCAGGCAGGCACCATGGCTGAGCTGGCAGCTGCATGTTGCTGACTTGGTCATTCATGCTCAGTAAATTTGCTCCAAAAACACTCAAATCCACAGGCCAGGCAAGAGCTTGGCAGAACCTGAGTAAAATCCTAGCCCTGAGTGAAGCCTGTGGTAAACTTTCTGCAGTTGAAAGATGTTCCTTACTGTCCTGCTTAGCATAGAAACACCTCCTCTCCTCTCATCCCTGCACTATCAGCTCTTAAGCTGTCCTGGGAAGCAAAGTCATGGAAAATGGAAACCTTGGACACTGCAGAGGGGTGTTGGCTCTTTGTATGGGTGCTCCAGACACACAGGGAGAAGGAATTCTGTGTGTAATGCCTTTGGTAGCTAATTATCTGGAAATGATCTGGAAATGAACTGTAATTCAAAGTTCATTAAAATACTTATCTGGGAAAAAAAATCTGGAACAGATAACAGGAATTTCAGAGGTTCATAAAGACATGAGTGATAAAGAAATTAAAGTAAATTACACCCCATTGTCTTCCAAGGAGCTCAAAGTCACAGGGTCTTCTTGCTAAATCATGCTAACCTGCATTTACACCATGTTCCTTTGGTGCCTCCTACAGCTGTTTTTTTCCAAAACCAAATCTTCTCGCCCCCTCCCCAATGGTTGCTGATCTCTAACTTTATTTAAGAGGCAGCTTCAACACTCCTGTCCACAAATTATTGACAGCCCTCTTCTCCCCTCAAATGGCAATGCCTCCTCAGTTAACCAGGTACCCCCTGATGGACTGGGCTGGGCAATTAAAAACCCACTGATGTGGCAAGGAATAAAACTCCTCTTATCCTCACCTCACCCGCTTCTGATGAATCAGAGAATACCAGCATGAAGCTGTTCAGTATTTAAACTTCATCCCCTATCAGTGTGAAAATGGACAGCAGCTCCTGCTACAGGCATACAGGAGAGATTTATAGATAGAGCTTGTTACTGGCCCCTGACTGAGACCAAATACAGCAGTAAGGGGTCTGAGGCCACTGGATCTCAACCCCTGGTTTCATGGGGTGCTGTGAACAATGTGAATGGCAGAAAAGGTGAAGAAATTTGAATTAATTGTATTTTCCTCTAAAAGTGATCATAGGGCAGATCAGTTCCTGAGGGTAAGGAGTCATATATTCCTTTTGATAAACCCCATCTGAGGTTACTGTTTCCAAATGCAGGCCCTAACAATGATTTAACTCAGATGTAGGAAAAAAAGAGAAAAATTGTACAGCTACCTATCCATCTCTGTTGGGGAAAATCCTCAGTTAAAGTCTCAAGCAGCGGAGATCATGTGTCTTTCACAGCTTGAAATCCTGGCAAAAAGGAACTTGAGGAATTTCAGCTATTCCACATGACACTGGGCTTGCCTTGTTACTTCCTTCTGAGCAATCTTCCCCTCCAAAGGAAAATCTGAAGCAGTGTAGCAATGGTGATTTTGGTGGTGCAGAGGTGAATTTGCACCAAAGAGCTGCTCCTTATTCAGGGAGCAATGCCAGCTGTCCTGGCCATTGTCCCCATGGAGCAGGACAATGTGCAGCCTGCAGCAGGGAGAGTGTTGCCTCACATTATTTTTTTCCCTGAGAGAACACCACAACCAGGATATGTGCTACTCTATCCTGCTCTCCACAGATATATCTGCCTCAAAAAAAAAAAAAAATTAAAAAGTGGCCATTCTGGTTCAAATCCAAGAGGTTTGGCCTGCAAGATAAACAGAAAATGTCTCACAGCTTGAAGCACTTCACTTGGCTGCTCCCCCCAACCCCCTCCCACCCTCACCAGAGACCTGAGAGGCTCTGAGTGCAGCCAGAGGTGAGCCAGGTCCCTGGTGCAGTGCCAGTGGCCATTTTCTGAAAAATTCAGAAATTCACCTGCTTTGATTTGCTGGTGCAGAGTCGCAGGAGAGGAAGGAATTGGCAGGGGGAGGGAAGGAAAAACAAACCAGACCTGGGACTGATGACCAGGTGACAGGGAGGAGCCAGGGCAGGGAGGGAGGGAAGAATCTGCCCAAAACTATGGAGGAACCATACACAGCATCATCCTCTGCCTAAGTGACAGACACTTTCCCCAACAGAGCTGCAGACAACCCTCACTGGAGTTATTTTCCCCAGGAAATATTACTTTAAGCCATTTAAACCAGAGCTGTTTCCATCCACATTCCCCTTATGCCAGAAACATCCCTTCAGGAATTCACTCACTGCCTGGACCCTCTGCCTGGGAGAGCTCAGAACTTGCTGAGCTGGCCAGAGCCAACTTTTTGTGAAGGCTGGTGTCAGTGTGGGCACTGTGCTGCCAGATGCTGTCTCAAAGCCACTGAACTGTGACAAATCTGTACTTTTTCGTCACTTCTCCACATTTCCTCTGCAGGGCTGGTGGAGCAGTGGCCAAAGGGATCGGTTGTGGCAGCCCCGTGTGGAGCCTGGGCTGGGTCACCCAACCACTGCTGCTCCCCTCGCTCCTGCCACTGGTAAATTGGTCCCAGAGACAAAGAAATAGCTCAAGTGTTTGGCAAACTTGGGCTGAATCTGAAAACCAAATATTTCTAGACACGTGAGGGTGATGCACAGACCTCAGGCGTAGCTGACCCCTCAGAGCTGTTCTCTTTGGAGGCCAGCTTTTCCTTTTTGGTGGCCAGCTTTGGAGGCCAGCTTTTCCTTTTTGGTGGCCAGCTTTGGAGGCCAGCTTTTCCTTTTTGGTGGCCCTCTGAGGGAGAATGCCTTGGGACATTTTGCACCTGCTGGCTGGCACCTGGCAAACAGGGCCATTTCTGCTGCCATGGGATGAGTTGAGCTCTGCAGAGCCTCACCTTTCCCATCAGACACTGAAAGCCCATGCTGTCCACCCTTTTATCAGTTTACAAAATTGAGAAGTGGAATACTTTAGTTGAAAAACAGCTTTTTCCCCTTTTCCTGAAGGCTGTCTTTCTCTTTATGAAAAGATTCATCTGTTGTCAGTCCCACCTTCAGGGTGAATGGATACATATATTTAACCAAGGTACAAACTAGAGCACCCAGAGCTGTTGGGGTTTTGTGGAGCTCTTTACCCAGTGCTGAACAATTTGTCTTACATGTGTCTGTTGCCAAGCCTGAGCAGCTCCCTGTGTGTAGGAAGGGTCCCGGGTAAATATGAAGCAGCATAAAAATGAGGTCTTGAGAAAGAATGAGACATTTGACCCTGTTGGAGAGCTGCTTCAAGGATCCTGAGGCTGGAAAAGCTGCATCCTCTGTTGCTTCCCTCCCCTTCTCCCCTCCCAAGACGCAGAAACATTTTTCAGCCTTCTGTTTTTCAGTGGAAGACAGATGTCCAAAAACATGTGTTCAGGTGTAACGTGACTGAAGCTTCATATGGAGAAGCTTTCACTGGACATTTAAGGACTTTGGGTGTCCCCCTGCAGCCAGAGGAGGCTCCTCTGGAAGATGAAGGGAAACATGGCCCGTCCTGGGTGCTCTGGGGCTCAGAGCTCACCCAGCATTAAGGATGCTTTTCCCAGATCACCAAGGATATGATGTGCAGTTATTCAGTGATTCTCATCAGCACAGGGCAGAAAGAGGAATTTACGCCCTTTTTCCCACTAGTTCCTCTGTTACAGCTAAGCCAAATGAATTCTTTTGTGATCCAATATTCTCAACTGATTTTGAAACCACCATTCTTACTACTTTTAATGATGCTCCTTCAGTCACAGGAGGTTCCTTGTGCTTCAAGAAATGTCATCTGCCTTCATCCTACTACATTCACCTGTTGTTATGTAGAATACTAAATGAAGGAATTTTCTTCCTTTTATTCAGTAATAGGAACAAAAAGCTCCCAATTAGGACTAGATTTGAGCAGTAACTAGGCCTGACTTTGCTCTGTGTTCCAGAGGCTCTGTGTTGCCCTTTTCCAAGAATGGTATCAACCTGTAGGAGCAATCTCAAGGAAAATTGCTTAATCCATCAAGACACACGGTTACATACTGATCTTTTCTGCAGATTCAGCTCAAGTTGAGCTATTTCTTTGTCTCTGGGACCAGTTTGCCAGTGACAGGATCAAGAGGTGCGTGCAGTCCTGCTGAGGTCAGCAGTGTTCCTCACATCCATGAAATGAAGAGCTGACTTCAGTCCTTCACCACCACCAGGGCAGAGCTGCCATGACCATTCTATCCATCAGAGGGAACATTCCCTGTTCCTCTCAAACAATGATCATCCAAAACAGGCTTTCAGTCTGCTGCAAGAAAGAGGAAAATTTAGCAGCAAAAATATTCCCTCTTTTAGAAAGGTCAAACCACACAAAAGACATTTTTGAAGGAATGTCGGATGACCCCCAGAGCCTCTGACAGGCAATTTTCCTGTCCCTGCACTGCTTGGAGTTTTAATTGCCTCTTTGGGGAGGTGCTAGAAGCCGCCTGAGAGTGCAGTCACAATCCAGCAATTTGGCACACGTGACTTCTTCAAATATGGGAGCAATTAGCAAAAAGTGATATGGTGAATGGTAGCGTAAGCACTGGATTCTGGACAGCATTCAGACAAGAAATCTAAACCAGAGCAGAGTGGGGCAGACAGAAATCCAAACAAGCCTTCACAGAAATAAAAAGCGTCGGCTACACTTAGATAATGAGAGCCTAACATCAGGAGATTGAATTCAAAGTCACCATTGCACTCCTAAAACTCGCTGACTGAACGGGTTGCAGCAGAGAATGCAAGTTCACTAAAGCAGTTTGTGAGAAAAAAATTCCAAAATGTTTAGTAGAAATAGCTTTAAAGACTTCTGGGAGAATTAAGTGAACCCAGATTGGACAATGAGCACACCAGTTCATAGAGGAGAGGGGAAACAAATCTGTATTCTAGGCATCAGCTAAGATTTGTGTGCTCCCACAGGAGCTAATTTCCTAGATAATTTTTTCTTATATTGTTCATACAGCATTCTTTTTAGTAACCTGCAGGATGCCATGAAGCATTAACAGTAGGTTTAAGGCATCAGCTGGTGAGCAGTTCCTGTCTTAGGAACAGAAAATCCCCAAGTCACCAAACCCTTCCCATTTCAAACAACTGCAAGCAGCATTTGTCCTAAATCATGTCTCCCCAATCCAGCTAGGTTTGCTTTAACAACTGGAAATGAACCATTTGCAGCCAGGATGATGCTGTGTCCTGGGATCATCACACTTCAAACAGGTTTTGCCCTGTCAGTGAGATCCCCACTCTGTCCAACACCTGAACGTGGTGCCCAGCTGGGTCCCCTCTGTCTGTCTGTCTGGGGGCAGAGGCTGTGCCCCAGGGAGGACTGACAGAACAGTGAGCAACAGCTGAGAAAGGACAGAAAGAGGAATGGAAATTGGAAGGGAACAAGAAAAGGAGGAGGGCTGATATAATAAAGAAGAAAAACCTGGTAGCTGGAAAAGCAAGAAATGGATGAGCAGCCGATCGATGCAATAGCAAGAAATAATTAATTAGTGAGCAAAACCAGAGGACAATGAAATTAAGTGGTTAATATGCAATGGAGCAAACAGCAAATTAATTAAATGTGTGTGGATCTACCAGGTGCTCTGATTATTTAAGGCAAAACATGGTTAGTGTAACTATTCAATTTCTGGTATTTCAGTTATTCATGGTATCTCTGGCCATGGGGATTAGAGACTGTTTAAATGCAAGGTCCAGCCATGTATATCTAACGATCATTTATCTTGATAGTGCAAGTGAGATGAACAGGACAGTGATGGAAAGTAGTAGGGACACAGCTGTTCTGAATAAAATGTCTTTAAAGATGCTATAACAAGAAAATATATGATGTGTTGCTTTATTTTTATTTTCTTTTAAAATTTTTTTGGACTAATCAGTTTGAATTGTTACAGCTGAGAAGAGAAACTGGAAATGTTTGGCCCTTGCTGCCCTGACAATGGAAACTTGACTATGTCTGAAGCAAGGTAATTCAAATAGATACAATTGCTTGTTCTTTGGTTAACTTTAAACTGCTGGAGGAAGCCAGGATTTTTGAAAATGAATGATTAACAAACTATTACAATAATGTCTAATGATTGAAAAAAAATCATCTCCTGCTTACCTGTTGATTAAAGTCTTGATAAACCCACTGTACTGTCTAAAATTATTCTGGGTTACTTTGTAACTACAATTCTCAGGTATGGCAATGTTCTCCTACACTCTGATCTGCTAATATTGCCTGGTTTTTTTCTTAATTTTTCCCTCCAGTGGGTGTTTCCTATTTATTTTTGGAATTTCTGTTCTGTAAATATTTTCTAATTTCCTCTCTGTTAAGTAGATTTTGATCTCAGGTGTGATTGCATTAAATTGAAGCCATTCCTTTTCTCTTATTAAGTGTTCCTGATGAACACAATCGGCTCATGTGATCGTTTTTGGGAATATTTATAAGTGGGATGAAAAATTTTCTTGCATGAATAGCCAGAACACACACTGAATACTTTGAAGACTCTGCCAGGAGTTCCTCACAGCATTTAAAAGTGGTTTTCTGACCTAGGAGGTCATGGGTAGCAGTTGTCTGTATTTGGAGAGTAATAGAAAATGTAGCAATGCCTGTATCATTCATTTATTCCCATCACCTGCACATAAATGTTTCCCTCACCTAATACTTCACAGCTCTACAGGACACATTTATTGTCTCAAATATGTAGAGCTATAGCAGAATAAGGACTTAAATAAACCACAGGTGTGAAAAATTCCAACTGGCAACTTCAAACTAAACACCACGAAGCACAAAAAGGCATTTGTCAGAGGTGGAAGGAGCAGTTTGATTAAATCATTGCTTCAGCCCAGACATGTTGGGCCTAATTCTCCCTCCCACAGCTGACTCACATGGAGCGTGGGCAGTGGCACTGCCGTAAGACTGGAGTGGTGGCACTTGGACTCTGGAGCTCTCGTTATGCCTGTCTGACACCACGGAGCCGAAATGTGCCGCTGAACAGATTTATGCTGCTGCTCTCATCAGAGGTGAAGGACTGCTCCTACTCATGGTGTGGGGAGAATTTTAGTAGCCAACTTTGCCCCAGTGTTGAAAGCAACAAAAGCTGGCTGAGCTGCTGGTGAGGCAGGCAAGAAATGAATCTTCCTTTTACTGTGTTTTTCTTGCTGCCAATTTCCAGGGAGGTGCCAGCGTGGCATCACTGTGAAGTACTGCAGTTGAAAGCTCCACTGCCATCAAATTTTATGGCCCCATCCTCTGCTCCCTGTCACTTTGGCCTGTGTCCTCACCTGGAATCCCCTCCTGGCAAGAGTCTCTCATCCTTTGGAACAGGGCAGGACCAGGCAATTGCAGAGCAAGCACCTCCTGCCTGCATCTCCAGCTCCTGATTTGGCTTTTAGGGAAGGGAAGGTATGGCAGCTGCATTAAACATGCCAGGCACAGTGCCTCCAGTGAGTAGGCTGCAGAACTGAATCCTCCTTAGAAGTGCTTTTAAAGATCATGGCAAATTGAGGTGCCCAGAGCCCTTTCCAGCCTCAGCACAGCAGTGGCCAGCTGGAGAATATGGGTGCTGCACTGCTGCCCACATGAGCAGGGAAAAGAGGGATTTGTTTTTAAAGTGTGAAATGCACCAGTGCATGAGTGTTGGCTTATTTGAAAACCATCAGCATGGATGGTTAGGATTACATTGCTTTGACTACTAATGAGGAAAGTGTTTGCCATTTTTCTATGTTAGTGAAAGCCACACTATCCTCTTTATTCTTATGTTCGTATTATTGCAGTTACAAGAGACAATTTGCAAATGCCTGGCTGTTTCATAAAAGCTAAAGTACTTGGATTCACAGCAGGTACTAATTTTGTGTGCATCTGCTGAGCTGTGCATGGTATCAACCTGTTTTTAATTACACCTGCATGTCAGGCTCAAAATGCATCTGTGAACAGGAAAGATGAAAGGTAGACAGAACAGGATGTCATGTATTTCCCATCACCTTTCACTGGCTGGCTGCCCGCAGAAGTAAGAGGAAATTCCCTTCTTTCATAGTGAAAATGTAAAGATTTACTAAGCTTTGCACTGCCAACAGCAAGGTGTAATCACTCCTTTAAGGAAGCATGCATGTGTTAACAGGGGTGAGCAGGAGGAGCTCCAAATAGCTTTCCACACCTTCCCTACCACTGATCTGGAAAGGGCAACAAGTAGCTCTTGCTTTGTTATATTTTATTTGCATTGAAATGTGTAAGTTGGTTGACTTAATGTCCCAACTTCATTGTGAAATAAAATATGTGAAAGCAGGAGTGACCAGGGCTTTTCAATGGCTTGAGTAACAAAGACAAAAGTTAAACAACACTGTTCTCTTCTGTTACTTCACCCAAGTACAGGAAAAATTGTTTTTATGCATTTTTACAAATAAAATAATTCAGACTACAGTTAGGAATGGTCATGACTCTTGAAACACTGGACAAGGTGATTCAAAAACTGCTAGACAGTCAGAAAGAATGTTTTTCATGAAGAAATTCCCTCTGAATAAAAAGTACTAAGGCATTTGTGATTGCAGCTTCAAGCCATTCCTTTTATTTATTCCTGTCATTTGGAATTGTTTCTTTTTCTAATTGCATTAAAAATTGTGCACTTTAAAGGCTGTGGTGTGTGCCAAGAATGTGTATGTGTAGCCAGTGCATAAAAGAGGGGAACAGGGGAAGAACAATTGCATTTTTTATTCTGGAATCCAGTCAGACTTTCAAAGCTACCGCAGCTACTTTGCTTCAAAAAACAGCAATGAAAATCAATAATGGTAACACGAGTTTAAAAGATAAAGAAGTTATTCACAGAGCCCTTCTATTTTAACCTAAGTGCGAGTTGTTGAAACTTTTTGATCCTGTTGTTTATTCCTACAGTATTTTTTGGCAATTTGGGGCGTCTCAGTAGCACCTACAGGAATTAACCAATGAAAAAAAGCACCCATGAGATCAGCCCATCTGGCAGGCTGAGGCTTGGTTTTGTGTGCAGGTAGCCTCGAGCCCCTGGCTTTGGTAACCAGGTCTGGGCTCTGCAAAGCCCAGGTTGATGCAGGAGAGCATCCCTGCCTCATGCCCAGGGTACCATCCCTGCCTCTGTCAGCCCCAGGGGCAGGAGGGAACTCCCTGGTGTCTGCCAGAGCTAGGGGAGGAGAAGGGAACAGGGCCAATGCATCTCGCTGCTTAATTTTGGTGTCCAAGTTTTAATGAGTTTAGTCAGAGGCCTCGGAGACCATAGACCTGAATTCCTGCTTTCCTCAGTCAGGCACTGATCCAGTAGAAGCTGTGGTTGTAACTGCCCTGGCACCATCTTTGCTCTCCTGGAGCGTGATATGAAAAACAAAACAAAACAAAACAAAACAACTCTTTTTCAGTAGAGGGAAGGGCCTTTTTAGTATATTTCAAACTTGAGGTGAGAGAAAGCAAAATAAACCAGAAATGAGGTTGACATCCAAAGACTCTGGAAGGTCTCTGCCCCCAGGGGTTTCCCTCGTTTGTAGCTCCATGATCCAAATATTCCCTGGATTTTTTGCATGCCTTTTCCATTTATGCCACCAGCTGTAATTCCAGTTTCATGGTAACCAGGAAAATCTCACCATTTTCAGCAGGGCCCTGCCAGGTTCTCTTCTTTATGAGCCCTAAAGTTCACAGAGGTGGTGCCTTTTACCTCCTTCCATTGCTACTGAGCAGATGCATTTGTTTCTGAGGGGTAAAAGCTCATTGTTGGTTTTAAAGTTGCATCCCATAAACTTATTTCATCTGTCAGTGGCTGTAAGTCTTACATAACACAACACCTTTTTTCTTCCTTTAGTGAAACCACAGTTTTAATACAACACTTTCTTTGTTACCTGAACACACTTTTCTTTTTTGTGCACTTTTGTGCAGGCTGCAGGAATCCAGACAAACAAGTGTTAATTCCCCATGATGTTTTCCAGCTGACAGGCCTAATTGATTTGATTTCCACTGTTTTCACAAGTGACCCCCCTCAACCCGTCATCACCACTTCTTTTGATACCTGAGCTTTACTTTCTACTCTCACATTCCACTTCAACAACTAATAAAGAGCTTATTAGGAAGGAAGAAACTCATTACTTGTTTTCCAAACTCTGCTCCATGCAGCACATTCAGTGGGTTATAGCCCTGTATTATTAATCAATACAGAGCATTTGCTTCCATTAGGTTACCAGCATCTTTTATCATCAGGCTGAGGGTAGGAACCTGTTTCTTTGTATTCTGCTAACCCACGCTCCAGCTAGACTAGACAGAGATAAAAGACAGCTGAGTAATATTTTCCTGAGATCCCTGATGATGCACACAGATGGCCTGTAACAAATGAAATATGCAAGGTGACGGCTGGAGTTCTCCTCGCTCCAAGTTCAACTTTTACGGCTTAGAGAGTATTTCACTACTTACAGCTTCATGGTAGAGAGAGATTTATTTTCTTATCTGTAACGGGGTTTGTGAGTCTTTGCCTACCATGGCCATTAATGGTTGCAGTAGGAAGTAGCCAAGTGCTCTTACTGTGATTCTTGCCTTATTAAAAAACAGCTGGGGAAAAAATTTATTGAAAAAAGCAGTGCAGCCATGTGGAGCCTGAGAAATCTAAAGGGAAGCAATGGAGAACTTTGCTATCTACGTGGAATGAAATACAAGGCTGAAGAGTCCCATTAAGGGTTGTAGCATATGTAAAAGCAAACAAACAAACAATATCAAACACATATTAAGTCAAGTGAAAGATTATATGTTGGTAGCACAGGAAAAAAATAAAGCTCTTTGCAATAAAGTAAACACAGATCTGTTTACAGTGCCTGAAAGAAACAATTTCTTTTTCTGGCCTGTTACTGTGTCTTCTCTGTGACTGCCTTATCAGATCACAGTCCAGCTGGTGGCTGTGTCCATCAAATTCACTTTTGCTAATGTATTAAATAATCTGACCATAATGCCTGACTGTGAATCATAGTCTGGTGAGCAGGAATTCATCCAATTTGAACTGAACACTGTTTTAAACACGTAGCTCCTAACCTTCCTGACTCCTGGAGTCTCAGCTTAGTGGAAGATCATCTTAAAACAATCCAAAGATCTTCTGCAAGATTTCAGAGTCAAAAAGTGACTTAGCTCTGTTGAACTGCAGAGCAGCACTGATAAAGCAGGAATTCCTTGACTTCTTAAACAGCCTGGACTCCAGAAACCTGGGAGCAGCTCATCACCGTCCCAATGTTCATGTCCTCAGGGGAAGAAGCACAAAGATGTGGAAAGAAACCCCAAAATCCAAACTGAGCAGGAAAGGTTTTTTTTGTGTTGTTCCCCTGGGGAAGGAGCGGCTACAGACAATACGTGGCTGTGCAGAAAAGTGCTCTGCTATGGACACGGCCCACTACTGAGGAATGTAGAGCACCTTCTTCCAACCCAGAGACAGAAGAGGACAGTGGACAGCTCCAGCCAGAAGAGGTGGCAGGCAGCCAGGGAATATGGGACTGGAGAACTCCACAGCCCTGAGGCAGAATGGGAGCCAGCCCCACTGGCTGTGGTGCCAGTAAGAACAAAAACTGCTGCCCCATTAGGAGCTGTGGGATGAAGGGGTGGTGAGAAGGTACAACTGTGTGAAGATACTGTAGGAATCAAGTAGGACTGTAAGTTAGGACACACAGATGCTGAACAGAGCAGATTTGGTGGCTCTGAGCGACTGCTGAACAGCACATAACCCTCACACCATGGGTGTCATGCCCTCAGAGTCTGATGGCAAGGAATCCCACTTAAAGTTTCCAGATTTGTCTTTTCTGGTCAGCACTGAAGTATTTACATAGGTGTGTATCAATTTGGCAGCTTCAACCAATTACAGTGACAGTTTTAAAATAAATCAATACATTATATATGTATATAAAATAGACTGTATTTCTATATATAAACCTAAGCCATTTCCTGTCTATATGGAAAGTATGGGTATTGTCTGCTGTGTGAAAAAAGAAGAAAAAAAAAAGGATATGCTCCACTTTTTCCATTTATCGTCCAGAGCATACCCTCATATCAAATGGTTTCTGATTGAAAACAGCCTCTTAATGCATTACAAGTAAAAATAACCCATTATTGTGTAATATATGATATACCCTTTCCTCTTTTAGGCAAAGCAGTCCCTGCAAATATGTCTAGACAGAGTGATGGAAAAGCACAAATTGGCCTCTAACTGTTGCCACCCACTTATCAGACAAACCTGCAAAAAAAATTTAAGATATTACAGTCTCACTCGTTGCACGACACCCATAAGGCAGAAAGTCTCTCTGAGGCTTCATGGCTTGCTGCAAAGCAGAAGTGTCAGAAACTTTGTGAACAGGAGCATGACTAACTTGCCTTCATGGCCTGATGAGAATTGCCAAGTGACTGAAGTAGGCCAGGGTGTCCTGTGAGCAGTGGAATATCCCTTGTCTGGACAGTGTTAAAAGTTTTCTTCCCATGCTGCAGATAAATCAGTCACCTGCTGACACTGCAGACATGATCAGAATTCAGAATCTATTCGCCACATTTTGGAGGAAAGCTTTTAAGTCCTGACCTAATCCTTCTGCCCTGCACCTGATCATTTTTTAAAAGCAGCTTTTTAACTCTCTTGAGTTCATGCCTGGTAATAAAGTTGTCTTGGACAAGATTCTCTTTGTAAAAAGATCATTTTCCTCCTCCGGCACACCTCCCTGCTACCTTGTTGTGGCAGGAAATCAACATCGTTTGTACTTGTGGTGAGGACTCTCAGGATGCAGTGTACATTGTGGAGAACTGCCTTTGGGTTTAGCTGTTCTTCTGTTCTCCTTCTCACCTTTAAAAAGAATGGCAGGGTAACCGTGCTAATTGAAAGAAAGAATTGCAGAAGGACAAGAGAAATCAATTGTTCAAGAGTTTTCATCTGATGCCACTTGTTTCCTTCCCACTTGCAAAATGCTTTGTGTCCTGTTATTCAGAAAGTGTTAGTCTTCCCTGTGGTGAAAAGAGAAATGGTGAATCAACAAAGTGGGTGATTCTTGTATAAAGGGTGTGTGTGCTGGATGATGTTTATACTGTTTGCAAGCACCTGCATGTTTTCATCTGTGTATGTATAAAGTGTTGGTGTGGAGAAAAATTATTGACTCTGGTCCCAGTGAAGTTACAGAAGCCTTGTCACATTTTCATGTTTGAAAACATCATGATGGTGAAAGCCAGGCATGGGTTGGGTTGTACAAGGCTTCTGTAGGAGTGAGGTACTGGAATAACACACTGCCACCTGCTTTAGGCCCTTTTCTTTAGTGGTTTGTCTTCTTCATCTCCACAGCTGTGGAATTCCAGAAGGTAAGGGGCTAATGGGGATGGTTCAAACACCGAGGGAGAATCCAAGCTTGGCAGGTGGTTGGGCTGGGTGGACAAAACACCAAATAACTTTGCAGTCACCTGTAATCTCTGAGTCAGCTCTGAAGGAAAGAGATACCATATTCATGCAGACATATACCCAGCTGAAATGTAGCCTAAACAGCACCTTTTTTCCCCTTTTGTTTTGAAAAGCCAATAAAAGATTTCTCCTAATGGCATAAACACAGCACACACAGAACTTTCATCTTCACCCAGATAAGCAAAATGCTGATGGGCTTTTCAAACATCACAACAGTTTTGACACAGATGCCCCCATAAATTGAGCCAAGCTGTTCATTGTGCACCAGAAATTGTCTTGTGTTTCAGCTTCAAATTCACCTCTTTGTGTAAGTGAGGTTGCAGCTGCAGAGACAGGCAGAAACTCAACCCAGGCAGTAATCTGCAAGACAAACATCAGGAGGAAGCACTTTCCAGTTCAGCTTTGAAGTTACAGCCTTTCTACCAATGTGCTTTGGATTTGCTTCACTATTTTTAAACCTGAAGAGATGTCCAAGCCTCTGGCCAGCCCTCCCCTTATGTTTGGTGCACTTATCGAGGTTGGCATCCTGTCTGAGGCAGCAGATCAGTCAGGAAGTTAACCAGGAGTCCAGATGCTGGTCTTGGAAAGGCTCTTGCCAGAGCCAGGCTTCCATGGGTTTCAGCTGCCAAATTCCCTCCACACAAATGTCCACAGTTCCTGGCTCTCACACTGGGGTAGTTAGAGGAAAAGCCTGAAGAAGAATGTTTTCTACTCTACAATTAATGGGGAGGAGCAGTGCCAGGGGAGCAATACTGCTGACATAGGTTGGCATGCCTTGCATTGCAAGTTACTGTTTTCCAGGCAGAGAAAGTTCTTGTTTGTCCATGAAGATTTGTACATGTGATGGGACAGGCAGCACACTCCAGGCTCTGCCCTGAGGAAGGGAATTAGGCTGGGCTGCTTTCCCCTTACAGGTTGCACTGAGATATAAATCCCTGCACACATTTATATGTTAGAAAAATATTGCAGTCCCTATCTCCCCACACCATCCTAGGAAAGACACCAATTTTTCAAAAGCTGCTTACACTGTAGACCATGGCTTCTACAAAGCTATGACTTCATTTTCCTGCAGGCTCCTGAAATCCCAATCCCATGGAAAGCTAGGACTATGCCTCAGTCTCTGTGTAATAGAACACTTCACATGCTAGCAATGCTTTTTTTTCCTAAATGGGGTTTTGGTTCAGCAGATCTGTCTGTGATGCTCTCACTGACATCTCTGTGGTGGGGAGCACCCCTGCCTTTTGCTGAAGGTTTGGCTCTGCAGGTACTGAAAGGGTTTTTCTTCAGGCATCCTGCTTGAAGGCTGGGCTGCTTCTGTTGAGCACACAGTCCACTACCTGCTCATAAAAAACAACAGTGGAAAGTCAAACCTGCAAACAGGTGTACATGGTGATTTCAAGTCATGATTAATCATCATGCTTCAACTAATTTGTCCCCTAATTTTATACCACTGACATGAAGGTTTCTGAGGCTGCAGGATCTATGAGCACCATCAGAATGGAGCATCATTTCCTTGGTCCAAACCTAAGGGTCAGCAGAGAGCACACATGTATGTGTCCCTCCTGGGACAAGAGAGTGTGAGATTTCAAATCCACAGTCACATTAGCACTTTCCAGGATGTTAATGCTTTTAACATGCTGAACCTGGGAGTTTTTTCCTTCCAATTTTAGATTACTCCCTGAAATCTCTATTGCAACTGTGGACCATGAGTCCATAAAAGGTGATGTGCACAGTGAACCCTTATAGATTCAGTTGTTGCCTGGGGCTTGATTTTGTTTCACAGGTCTCTCTCACATACCTCTGGGGTGTGTAGTTTGTTAGTTTTGAGCTAGGCTAGGGCTGAGTTTCACATTACAGCTTAGGGATATCCAAACAAGTAGGGAAAACAAAAAAAAAATATTATTCAATCTAACTTGGATTCTTTTACCAGGAAGTGATAAAAGCAAACATGACAATTGTAATCACAAAAGGAATTACTTCCAAAAGTTTTGAGCAGCTAAAAATATAGCAGAGAGGAGAAGGAGGAAGAATTTAGGACAAAAGCTGGAATTCAACCTTAAGTATAACAATGAGTATGTACATTTACTGTCATAAAGATCTCATCAAAAGCATGTGCTAAAAGTCCCTGTGCACACAGCAAACTGCCCTATTTTAACTGGTCTATTTTGGGCCCACTTCATAAGGACCCATTGGTCACAGTGGCAGGACTCACTTTTTGCTCATATCTGTATATGAAGAGACAGCACTTCTCACAAATGACTGTAAAGGCCAGGGTGTTTCATCCAAGATTTTATCCTTTGTTCAGTGGCATTTTGGCTTCAGTTTCACTATGCTGTTGACAGAGACATTTGAACATTTTTATTGATTCAGAAATCTGGGCATTAAGTCTCATCTTTATAGTACACTTAAAAGTAAATATTTCAAAATGTAAAACTCCTCATGCAGCTTTTAAACTTTATTGGCTGAAGACTGAGTGCTGTAGAATGATTTTTTCTTCAGTAATGGAAGTTCTATTTTACAGAAACCAGTAACCATTAACTCTGCTTGCTGAGAGCAAATGAACAAAATCAGATCTGCTCTATGAAAAAGGAGGATCTGGTGACCATAATAAAAGTATAAATTTTTCATATCCTCTGTTTTTTCAAGACCTGCTCATTCCTAACTCCTGGGTTTTACTACACAGTCATTTGTTAACAGAGGAATCATTTTGCTCATTTTAAATGCAGTTGGAATGAAAAGTGATAGAGGCGGAAACAGGAATGAATGAAGGACAACTTGGAAAAAAGTTCCTTCCTCTTCTTCAGCTTGTGTACTACATGGAAGGAACCCAGGAGGTTATCCATGGTAGCATCAGCTACATCCTTGCTCTTCCTGGCTGCTGTTTTTCTACTCTTAAAAGCATCCAGTCTGGAGACCCAGAATTTCTCCAGTCAATCCATTACAGGGCTGCATAATCCTACTATCACAAAGATTGGGATTTTTTTCCCTTGGTGTCTAATAAGAATCTTTCCTATTCCAGCTTAAGCCTCTCCTTACCTCTCTATCTCAACACAGGATCTGTGTTCTGCTATTTGTAGTAACCCTTCAGATATTTAAAAACATTCTCAGCACACACTCCTATCTCTTTTTTTTTTTTTCAGTAATGCAGTTTGTCCAGTCCTTCCCCACAGGAAATTTTTGTTGTATCTGTGGGGATTGCAACAATGCTCTGGATCCTCATCAGATTGTCAGCATCTTTTTTATATGCTGTGACCAAACTGAACTGAATGGGGCTGGATTCATAGATGGACAAAATTCCTACAGCCCCCAGGGTCCTGTGGCTCCTGAATGTCTTTTCTAGCATTGGTACTGGGCACACCACAGTGCCCAGACTCTCTGACCTGCATATGGCATCTGCCTGAGCCCAGACATGCTCCAACAGCTCCTAGCACATACCTGTCATCCCTTCAAAGAGAATTTAAGGCCTCTTGCCTCCACTTTTTATAATGATGGTGTTTTCAGTGACAAGAAGGCCCTGAATTAATCTTTGCTCCCCTTTTTGGTCCCAGACTTCACAGGGATGCTCCTTGTCACTTCTTGAGCTCTCCTTGTCTGCATAACACAAAATTTTTCACACGAGGGAACAGCATGTGGGAAGGTTTGAGAATTCAGCAAGCTCTCCTCACATAAATCATCTAACATCTCTCACAGTGTCCTTCAGCTGCTCAAGAAGTTATTATCCCCATTCTGCTTTACATCATGCTATTCCTGCAGCTTTCTTGAGAAATTTCCTATACTGAACACCTGTGAAGTAGCTACTTGGTCATCATGTGGCACCTTTGCCTCTGTCTCTAGACTTGATGGAATTGTTGAGAAAATGGTTTTTGGCAGTGGCTTCTTTTAAGACTTGAGCCTCATCACAAAACAGAACAGCTTCAAAAATGCATGGGCACTATCAGACATGTACAATCACTGGAAGAAGGGAAAACAGTTGTGCACTGTCCCCCAATGACTGCTCTTCACATGTGTCTGTTCTTTATCCCTGGCTGTAAAGTTTGGCTGCAGGAATTGATTTGAAGGGCTGGGAGAGAGCTGATTGTGGCTGATGGAAGCCTTTGTGGGGAAAACAAAGTTGTGCTGTTCTGGGTGGATGCAGCTACAGAAAGCTCAGGGTTCAGCACTTCAGGTTAGAATGAGCTAAACACACATACAACTTCTCAGAGGGCAAGGTATAAGAAAAGGTCAATAAATGTCTTTGGACTATTTAGTAATAATTGAACTTGTGTGAACATAGAACAAAGGCAGGGCAGACAGGGTCTGAATCTGCTCAGACATGGGATGCTCCAGAATGCCTCTAAATCCACACGGGGTTGGCATTTTTGTGGCTGTACCCACCACTGACTGTCAAATGGCCCGAACTCAGCCCCTCTCTGACATTCAGGCTGTTCCTTAGCATGGACATGGCCTAAAAGCATCTCTCATTGCTTCAGACTTCCCTTAATTTTGTATCACTCCTGGAAGTTAAATAACCAGGATGGTCAGAACTCAGCTCATGGTCTGCTGAACACACAAGCAAATGTGTGCAAGTAGACCAGAGAGGCACAAGAGCACAGAGATGGGACAGGATGGGTTGTAAAAATACTTATCCAACATGCTGGCAGGAGTTTTCAGCTGTTACTGGTATCCACACAGATGAATTTAATGCTACTTAGTAATTCCTTCCAGAGCAGTACTCACACCCATGAAGTAGAGACATATTTTGGGAGGGAATAAGACACTGGAGTGGTACCTCCCTCTTTTTCCTCTGGGATATACTGCTTCCAGCTTACCCTGGCCCTCCCTCAGATGGCAGTCCTTGTTCCTGCTGTGCAGTCCTACCCAGCCTGTCCCTTCAAAACCCCAACACAGCCACAGGAAGGCATGTCAAAGCTAATACTCTCCTCCCAGGATAAAAGGAAAAATATAGCCATTCACCTTGCATTTAAACTCCCTAAAATAAGCTTGAAGCTGCCTGGTCTGTGGAGCCCATCTGGGAGCAGGGAGCTGGCAAGGGAAGTCTGGCTGACACAGGGAGTACCTCCCTTCCTGGGCTGACCTGGCCAGTCCTCCCAGGGATGTCCCAGCACCCCCTCCCTGGTGGGATAGCATTCCCTCATGAAGGAGTGATCACATTACCCAGGCCCCTTGTGTAATTCTGGTTCCCAGCAATTGTTTTCTGGTGACCTTTTATTGTTAACAATTAGCGCTGGAGCTGGAGCGCAACTGGTGTAAGCATATTTTACATCCTCCTCAAGCAAACAAAAAAGCTGGGTGGGCACGGTCGTGTTTCCTGGTTCACACCCATGACTCCTTTGTGTCTCAGATCTCCTCCCACCATGTGTCATAGTCAGCAAACCCACTCCCTTACCTTTTGGCTCCCAGATAGAGTGACGTCTTCCAGGGATGCGTAGGCATGCTCAGTGTCTCCCTTTATTTCCTTTCACCTCCTATAAGAACACTGCCTCTCCCTAATACTCAGTCTTTCCTTATCCATGAGGCCAGAAATGTAAATCCCTATACAACAGAGTGCAAAGAGTGAGTTTGAAGGATGGTTTCTATTTACTTAAATGTACAGGCTATAAACACCGCCCTCCTACACAATGTTTTGGGTTCTTGCATGTATTTCCATACAGTAAATATCTTGACAGTTCCCTCTGCTCGACCTCAGTGATATACACACATCCCTGGAGGCACAAACACATCAACAGTCTGCTAATCTTCACAAGTAATAACGTATAGATTTTTATTCTCTCTCTTCACTTTATTAAACTGCATTTGGGGAGAAAAGGTGTAGTTGGCCACCTGCTCCAAACCAGTTGTGGTAGCCCGGGAATATGCCCAGTTCCTGAACTGAAGACCCTTCCCAGATATGTGCTTTGCCAGTAAGTCTTTGGGGAAAAAGGGAAGATGGGGAGGCAAAAGATCAAGGAAAGACACTCCAAACTAGTTTTGTTTCCTGCATTATGATGTGTTCGTGTGAGGGGGTGTGCGGTGGGTGAAGGGGGGACACTACATTAATCAAATCATGATTCTTTTCAGGGTACAATAGGCAATTAAAAACAACAACTAGAATTTCTCCTGCAGCCTGCTGGCAGCTAACACACAACTCATTCTTTCTGCGGATAGCTTCACTTAGCAGGTCTGTGCCATGACTAATGAAGCCATCTCTCCGCTAGCGCGCTAATTCCAGACCTTTTGGGAAGGAGCCCGGCTGCAGCTCCCTGCATGGCCCTCCCCTCCTCTCAGGCTCCTTATGGCCACCCTGCAGGTCCCTCCCACTGCCTGTGCTGTGCTCAGAAAAAGTGTGAGAAAATATTTCTCCCTCAAATCTGCTCTCAGGAGAGCGCTGCCTCATGATGACATTTAAGGACAGATTTTTCTGGGGCGCTTCTTGTTTTATCCGAAACGTTTGAAAGCTGCTTCCTTGGCAATCTCCTTGCCTACTCCTCGGTGGCATCTGATCTGATCTGCTCCTTGGTTATCTGATCTCTCCTTACCCACTGGCTGTGGGGAGAGGCACGCGTTTCACCGGTAAAGTCATGGTTAAACTAAACATTAAACTGTCCAAGAACTGACTTCCTCGACAGCTCTGATTCAGGCTCCCAAAAATGCTCTGCACAGTGAATCATGTTTCCTTCTGGAAATGACAGAACTTCCTCATCATGGTGTTCTAACTTGCCCTCTCCTTGTCTCCGGTGCTATCAGGAAAGGATTGAATTGCATGCCACATTTTTTCCGTGGTCGGCAGGGAGATGCATCCTTTTTGAAGGGGAAGAATTCCTATGAGTCAAAGGATGACAAACTGAAAATTAGTACCAGCCGCAGAAATAAATGACAAACAACAACAAAAAGTCCTGTAGAGGTGGCCAGTGGGTGTTTATTGGCTACTTGCCTTTCTAGCAACTTGAGTAACCCAACTATTGAGAGGCAAACTTGCTTTTCACCACTGAAAGTAGGAGCAAAGTTGAAACCACCAGGATCAGCTCTCTGATTGTCTTTCCTGTGCTTGGTTTGACAGGTCTTGTCTGCTCAGAAGTCAGGTAAGGTGGGGCAGTGCATGAAAGGTCCCAGAGTCCATCTCAGCTCTGAAGGACACACAGCAAGAGTGTGGGGAGGATAAAGGATAAAGGACAGTGTTTTTGGGGGCTTGTTTCAGTCAGACTCACACATCAGACTGGTTCACAGGCATTGTGATGACAGCAATTTAGAGACAGTTTGATGCACAGGACTTTAAAATCAAAACAACAACCCCCAGCTTCAGCCCCACCCCACGCAAATCTCTATGATTGCTGAGCAACACGGAGCTGGGGTAAATAGCTGACCATATGGTAAATGATGACTTGCACTGGAAATCAAAATTTCAACAGCTCTTTTTTGCTTTGTATACAAAATTTTAACTCCCCCAGAACCAGTGCAGGTGAAAGCCTAAGATACACAGTCATTATTAGTTGTTAGGCTCTGGGCATTCCTGGGGTGAAATCCTGTTCCAAACCAAATCACTAGCAAATTCCCAAAGGAGTAGATTTTCAGCCTCATTTAGACACAATATAATAGGAGGGCCTGGACACTAAAAACTGGAGAGTGGTTGAATGGAAATATAGGGGCAATTACTGTGCTTCCCTTAGAACAAACTTATTTTCATTCCCTAGACATATTCCATAATCAGAAAAGCACTATGTACAGGGAAGAAGACTAAATAATACCAAAATATGTAAATTTTCATGCATTTTAGGCAGATGAAATGAATTTTTTCAAGACTAATTTAGGAGCATTTATTGCCTTTGAGACTTAAGTTTATATTCCTGCCCTTTACATTGTCCCTGAGAAATGGTATTGTTTGTGTATTGACATTTCATTATTTCAACATGATTCACACTTGCTGTTCATAGCAGATGAAATACATCAAAAAGAGGCATGAACAAAAGAAACAAAATTAATGCTTAATGCATCTGAGCCTGTTTGGGGCTCTCTGTTGCACCAAGTAGCCTCAAAGCACACCTAAGGTGGAGGTCAGGGAATGCAGAAGTGGAAGAAAACTTCTGAACCACCATATTCAGTCACAGGCAGCACAAACATAGAGTTCTTTTCATAAATGGGTCAAGTTCTACCCTGAAAAGAAGAAAACCTGTAGCTTCTTGAAAGGCTACCCCACATCCTACTCCTCCAAGTTATCTTTTTCTAATTTCCTCCACATGCTTCTTTGTGGCCAGAACAATATTGGTGGTGTCTGTTTTAACTCAAAACCCACTAGTAACAACAATCCATTACTTAAATATAATGCTTCCAGGCAGCAGCTGATTCAATCACAGGAGTAGAAAACATCCTTTATAACAACTAACAGTCAGGTCCTTCAAATGTATGTATTAGAGATTAGGATAGCACACAGAATCAAAGTACCAGCTCATTCTTGACCCTGAACCCATGATCCCTTAGCAGACTGATCTGGAGCTGCAAGGCAGGGGATAGGTGTTGAATCCGAAGGACTGATCATGTTCAGCAGTTTTGCAATCAGATAGGACCTTGCCAATTTGCTGACTCATTTCCTTTGGTCCCTCGGATGTAAAAATGAGAGGTCTCATCCCACTGCCACTGTATGCCTCATTGATGGAGTCCAAACCAAAGCAATCTGAATCTAATGGGAAAATTCACACATCAGAAGTATGTAGACTCATGGAAATGTAATTGAAACAACACTCAGAAAGAACATTTCAGAGGTTTTTTTTAAATTTCATTAGTTTAAAAACTGTAGTCTTAATGCAGAAAGGCTTATTTTAAACCACAAAAAGAGCTGTGGGAATTAGGAATTATCTATTTTCAGCAGCAATGTCTGTTGCATTTTTTATTCATCTGTCTTTCAGATGAGAGTTTGAGCCCAATTTTTGTACAGCTGTTGGTAAACCTCCCCTTGACTGCAGTGGAAGAGGCCAATTGTTCACGTTTGGAAGATGCTTCAGATGTCTTCTGTCACACAACAAACACATGCAAGGAGAACTTGAACAAGTTGGATAGGCTGCAACACGAGACCAAGGTCTCATTCCCAGGAAAGGGAAGACTTGGTTTTCAGGAGGGTGCAAGGTCTCCATGGACAGGAGAAGAACACCAGGGTTAAATGGGAGTTTTGAACAGGAGAAAAAGCAACAGATCAGTGCCAGGTCTTGTCTCTATGGCTGCAAACCAGACAACCTGAAGGCAACAGTGGTGGCCAGAAGTTTTGGATTTGGAGAAGTCAGGCTGGAGAGGAGTGGAGGACATACTCCTGGCGTCAAAATGTCTCCTTATAGCTCTGATGGGTCATATGAAAATGATCTCTGTTTGGGTGACACTTGTTGGCTGTACAACATGCTGTACTTATCAATGGTGACATTCATGAATGTAATTGCTCAGAGTGATCATGGATTTAGGGGGCCTGCTCGCTCTGCTCCCACCTTCCTTCTTATCTGTGAAGACCACAGTGAGTAGAAAAATGCCATAAAAATTCACAGAAAGGCTTTTCTCAAAACACTAGCCTTGAAAAGGAATAATGCAGCTCCTCTGTGAACAGCACAAGAAACCATGAATTATCCTCAGAGAAACTGTCAAAATCAAAACTGCAAAACTTCCCCATCACTTCCAGTCCACAAGCTGGTCTCTTTTTTCTCCCCATGTGTACAAACACATAACCATGTTTTTGAGCTCTCTTTACAAACAACTCCTCCCCTTACTCACTCCCTTTTCTTCTGCCCTGTCCACATGCACACGTTCTGGCTCTTTGCTCTTCTGCTCATGGGCAGACAGACTGCCCTTGCACACTCACAGGTGGAAAACTAATTGAAAACCCAGGGCCAGCAAGGCTTCTCCATGCCCAGCTTGCTGCTGCCATCCAAAGAGACTTGGGGAAGAAGCTCCTGCCAACCCACAGCTCCTCCTGGCCATCAGGGTGCTGCTGACTCCTTGGCTGTGGACTCATCCTCTGCAGTCCTGTCATTCCCCACCGGCTCTGTAGGGCTGGAGCAGGTCACCACGTGCCTCCAGAGGGCTGTGGCTGTGACTGTGTGCTCCTGGTGACTCACTAGGAGGTCACCAAATGAACCAGATCCTGAGCACTAAGAAACTCTGCCAGCCCTGTGTGAATGGGAGAAAAAGGAGGAAGGAAGTTCTGCTGTTGCATTTTTTCGTGGTGATCAGTGCTGAGTCAAAAAAAGGGCTCCAGGAGAGCCCTTTAGAGGAGGGGGGAAGCTAAAATTAGAGGGAGGAAATTAGAGGGAGGGGAAAAGCTGAAATCATTAGAGAAATAGGATTTAAAAAATATAAGCCAGCTGGATAGGAGTGGGAGTCCACAAGACACAATATTCTTCTCACTGTAGATGATGGTTGTGAGAAAAATCAGAGAAGGGAGTGACAAGTGGGTGGTGATAGTCTTCACTGCTAGAGTATGACCTGCTTTTTTTTCTCATCCTAGCCTCTCACTAATCCAACCAATTATTCCCTGTGGGAAGACAGAGGGAGAAAGCAACGTGGGCAGGTCCAGTTGAGTCTGCTCTCTCTAAGGATGCCTCTGGAGCAATGAGGTTGATTTCTGCTCAGCTTTCCACGAGCTGTTCTCTGTCACTTGTGCTGACATGGAGCTGGTGGGCACCACAAAGGCCCAAGGTGCTGACCAGGGTGTTCCCCACATTAAGCAGAGCTAAAGCTCAGAGAGATTGCAAGCTTGGGTAAACTCTTAGCCCTTGGCCAAGGTAAAGTTGCCAGGTTTTACACACTAGAACTAAGGAAAAATAACTCTAGTACAGCATGATTGCACTTCTAATAGTGTGGGCTAACTACTTTGCTCGAGAAGTGAGCAGCTGTTCCAAAAGTACCAGAAAATTACTGGTTACATGGTTTTTCATATAAGATGCAGGATATGCTCATATTCTATAGGATGTTCACCAATTCCGGTAATACACCAAATATATGCCCAGAAGTTAGTTTCTGAGATATTTACATTTTAGGCAAGAATCCTTTCAAAATATTTCCTCAGGCAACCAGTAGTGTGAGGCTGAAGAGTTTACCTTGGTTAATTCTGACTGATTTAAAAAGAAAAAGATTGTGGGGATCAGCTCATTAGCAGTTGTAAACTGGCACTGGTCCAGCAACCTAAGTAAACTTCTGAGTTCATAAACTGGCTGGAGAGAGTCTGGCCCTATTCTGCAGCTATTTAATCCCTTAGTATGGCAAGGGTTTTACCCCACTGTACTGGCAAGAACCAGCTTGGTTTGAATGAAGAAATACTTCATGTTTTTCAGCTCTCTCTTATTGTCAAGCTGTTGAAGTCCAAACACTGCTTGTGATCCTCTGTATGGTCAGAGCTTGACATCTACCAGAATGGATTTCTCAAGCTGATAGATGAGACTGATGTAGAAATGTTAATTTTTGTGTCTACACCTATTAAATAAATGTCCTGCTTCTGTGCAACAGCTTGGCCCTATGTACATTTTCTATGGATATTATTTTCTGCACATTTTCCAAATCTATTAATATGCTGGAAACTATGTAAGATCTTTAATGCCAAATGTTTTGCTTAGGCTGTGTTTCCTCCAGTTGACTGGGAAAGAAAAAATGGGATAAAGAGCTGCTAGTAAAACAATTTCCAGGATTGCCTGTTTTCCTTGCTTGTAAAAAGGTTCACTTCAATTTAATGTTAGTTACTAATGAATGCTCAGCATAGAAGACTAGTGCCTTGATTTATGCTCCCTTGAGATATACTTTTGGCAATTGTCCAAAATGCTTTTTTTCCTCAGGGTTTCATTGATTAGCAAGGAAGCAAATTGGTAAAATAAGTAAATTGATATTGAGAAGTCAGAAATGCTGCATTTGGTGTCTTCAGTTTGTACATGCAAATTTGTATTCCTGAAATGCATCATCCTTTTGAAAGCCAGCCTTGCTAAGTCTGTATTTATTAATGTTAATTATAGAGGCAAAGCTCATGACTTCAAAGCCTGATGTGATTTTGGTGCTTTAAAAAGGAATTAAACCATTTAATTATTTTTGAAGAATGTAAAACAACCCTCCATAATCTGCAGCACTTGTTATATACAGAATAAATCTTCTGAAAATTGGTACAGCAAAGTTTGAATTAATGTGATTTAAAAAAATTAATAAAGACACAATTTAAGAACTTTTTTCCATCTCTGTCAACCTGTGAGAACCTGATTCATATCATTCACTCAGAACTACCATATGGCTGTAGCTCTTTCAAAAGTCATTCCTTCTTTTATTGGAAGGTGTCTCTTCCAAAAGAGTTAAATAATACTCTATGCCAGAGATTGCCACAAATATCCTTCCTCTTTGCAAATAGCTGTTGCTACTATAATTGCCAATGCCAGCACAGCAGAGGAAAATACCCTCTGTCACAATGATCTCTATTCAGAGTCCAGTGGAAACCCAAACTGCCCCAGGAGGACGCTGCCATTAGGGACCACATTCTCAAGAAGACAAAAATGGTGTGTTCTTTGCGAGCTATGCAAAATGAAAAAGTTGTGGATATTTTATATACAGCCCCATATGTGCAGTGGAGGGGCTGGCTGGCTGGGAAGCTGCCTGAGTAGATTGGAAAGGAATTCTGAAATTAATATTAAAAGAAAAGACAGCACAACCTGGACAATACTAAAGTTACAGGGCACTGCTGCATGATGAGGCAACGAGGATGGCCACAGAGGAGTCTGTGTTTGTGGATGCAGAAGGAGGGTATGGACTCCTAAATGCCTGGACTTTCCATGGCTTTGTTTTTATTTTCAGTTTTCATGCTAACTGTGGCACATATAGAATTATTTTAACATACAACATAAGAATTTTTATTTGTCTGAATTATAAAGCACCATATGTGAATGCATCTGTTCTTCACTGTGTTACATTTATTATTTGTACTATGGTGGGGCCTCAAGTTTCCACCTCAGATCAGAGTTCCAACTTGCTAGGCAATGCACAAACACATAATGGGAAACACTCCCTGCCTTGAGAAAAACATATTCTAAATTGACAAAAACAGCTCAGGGTGGGAAAGGAAAACAGCCAGAGCACCGTTCCAATGGCAGCTTAACCTCATCTAAACTGAAGCTGCCACAGCCCTGCACCTCCAGCCCAGAACTCAAATTGCCCATTCAGTGGCTTAAAGTGGTTCATAATTTGAGTTACTCCACTCCAGTAAGGAGAAGAGCATCACTGATCTGAAACTGGTCCCCTGTTTCCTTTGGTGAGGTTGGTGTAGCAGAGTTTGCTCCCTGAAGTTTTTCCCACTGCTGGCACAAGGGAAGGGCCATGGCAGGACAGTGGAAGAACAAAAGCTGTGCTCTAGGCTGGCATAAGCTGCTGTGGAAGCTCACAAAAAGAAGTGGGACACCCAGGATTGGAAAGGTCAGGCACAGAGTAAAAGCTCTGGCACTTGCTAGCAAGTGGAGTTGGCTCAATTTTTCCCACTTTGTCCAATTTTTCCCACTTCTTCTCTCCTATGTGGGCATTTTTGCACACACACAGGCCCACACAATGGTCCAGAGGGTGAGGAGCAGCATAGGATGGTCAGCACTTCTGGATCTTCAGAGCAGAAGGCTCCTGGGGCTCTGCTGAGTTCAGCAGGCCATGGCCAGGAGATCCCATGTATGAACCCTTTGATGTCAAGTGATATGTCACTAACAAGGGGTGTGCATTACATATGCTCATGCCACAAAAAACCAATAGGAATGGTTTTCATCCTCAGAGCCGTGTGTGCTTTCTGCTCCTTTCATTTTCAATTTGCACTCTTGTTTTTAAAAGTCCACTGGGGCTTGCTCCATCTCAGCATTTGGTTTCTTTCTTTGTCCTCCTACTGCAATCTGTTACCTCTTGTTATCTACCATTATGCCTTTCTTTACTCCTTTATGTGGTTTTGCATGGTTGCTGCTGCCTCTAGGAACAAGCTGCCTGCCTCTGAGGGCAGATCTTATTTATTTATTTTTTTTTTAAATCCCCATTTGAAAACACATGTTTTTCCTGTATTTATGATGCAAAATTGTTCTGTCCTTCTCTGCTATGGGCCATGAAGAATGCCTGCTTTAATTTACCCTACATGCTGTGCTGTTCATTCTTCTTGTCTGTAATTTATGCCACATACTGTGCACTCCCTTGTATTATACAACATAAAGTTGCCAGATGGGTGAGTGCAACGCATGCTTTACAATGAAGGCTTTTAGGCAACTGCTTAATCCAAAGCTGCGGAAGAAGCCAACTTGAAAAAAGAAAGAGCATTTGAAAATATACCCAAACAGGTCAGTAGTTATTATGTGGGGCTAACACTCTGAGAACACTTGTTAATTAGCATATCATGTTTTTAACTTCTCCTTGACATTTATATTTTCCTGCTTGGTTTTCATGGTGTGTGATGACAGAAGATGGAGCCAACAGCAGAGCATTAATGGGAATGAAGGATATTTGGTCCTAAAACAGGAGCAGCCACTTTTCAGAATGAATTGGTGCCCAGCACCTGGAGACTTGTCTGGCTGTGGCCGGTGGGTCAGCATGGCAGCACATTTTGCCAGGCCATGGGGGATTCTGTAGAAGATGCTCAGCATATGGAGGGGTAGCTGTTCTTGATGTCTTGCATTCCTTTCCTCAAAAAGGCCATGTTATACCTCTTTAGGGTTTATTTTATGCCCTGTGGGCTGAATAAAAGGGGCTCCAGCTGCCCAGGCACCACTGCTGTACATCCTGCATGGTTCCCAGGGCATGGGCTGCAATGGCCACTGCTGAGCCCTCATCTTCCTTCCCCCAGTCCCATCACCAGGAGGGCTACATCCAGCTGCTGATCTGCAGAATTTGGTCTGCTGTTGCTGCCCTGGACACTGTACTGGGTTTGTGTGGCCAAGTTTTGGTAGTGGAGGGGGCCTACAAGGGTGGTTTCTGTGAGAAGCTTCTGGAAGCTTCCCCCATGTCCAGCAGAGCCAATCCCTGACAGCTCCAGGATGGACCCACTGCTGGCCAGGGCTGGGCCAGTTAGAAAAGGTGGAAATACCTCTGGGATAACAAATTTAGGAAAGAAAAATAGTTATAGTGCAGATGTAATTGCAGCCAGAGCAGAGCAGGGTGAGAATGTGTGAGAGGAAGAGCCCTGCAGACACCAAGGGCAGGGCACAGGGAGGGGCAGGAGCTGCTCCAGGGGCTGGAGCTGGGATTCCCTGCAGCCCTGGAGAGACCCTGGTGGGGCAGCTGTGCCCCTGCAGCCCAGGAGGGCTCAGGGATGCAGAGATCACCTCAGCCCAGAATGGGGCTCAGGGGTGCAGAGATCACCTCAGCCCAGAATGGGGCTCAGGGATGCAGAGATCACCTCAGCCCTGGAGGGCTCAGGGATGCAGAGATCACCTCAGCCCAGAATGGGGCTCAGGGATGCAGAGATCACCTCAGCCCAGGGAGGAGACCCAGAGAGGGGCACAGGGAAGCTGAGAGGAGGCTGTGAACCCATGGGAGGCCCATGAAAAGAGGAGCCCACCTTGGAGCAGGATTCCTCAGGATTTGTGACCCTGTGGGGGACCCACATTGGAGCAGGCTGTGCCTGAGGGACTGACCCTCTGGAAGAGTGACCAACATTGCAGAAATTTGTGGAGAACTGTTTCCCATGGGATCAACACACTTTGGAGAAATTAATGGAGAACAGTCTCCCCTGGGAAGGATCCCATGCTGGAGCAGTGGCAGAAAAAATGTGTGATAAACTGACTGTAAACTCCATTCCACATCTCCCTGTACTACTGGAGGGGAGAAGGTAGAGTTGGGAAGGAGGGAGGGGTGGGGCCAGGTATTTTCAAAGTCTTATTTTACTTCTAGTTATCCTGCTCTGATTTTGTCAGTAATAAATTCAACTAATTTCTCTAATTTGAGTCTGTTTTGCCCACGATGGTATTTGGTGAGTGATCTCTCCCTGTCCTTATCTCAACTCATCAACCTTCATCATATTTTCTCTCCCCTGTCCAGCTGCAGAGGGGGTGACAGAGTGGCTTTGGTGGGTGTCTGGCATCCAGCCAGGGTCAACTTTCCACAGCCAGGCTTAAATGCATCCCTGCAGTGCTTGAGGACTGGTTTGCGCCTGGAGAAAGCTGCTGTGGCCGTGGAGGGCCAGTCCTACCACCCACCAAGGGATTACATGAGCACTTATGCAACCCTTGGAGGGGAAGCAGGGACATCCTGGGTGACATCTGGGCTCTGTGGCAGCTGACAGAAACTCTGCAAGTGCTGCCTGTGAAACAAGGCTTTCTCCCCACACCCTGATGTGCTCACAGAGGCTGTGGTTGCTGACACCAGCAAGAAACAAGGTGGCTTGCTCAGCCAGCACTCCAGCAAAAGGAAAGGCTGGAAGTAACCATGCATTTCAGGTGGGCTATTGGAAACCAGGCTGGGATTGCTAAACAGATGGTGTAACACTGAGCTTCAGCGCCACCACTCCCTGCAATGAGTGTTTCCAAAGAAAAACATGAGGATGGGGAGAAAAATATGTTAGGGTGTGACAGAATCCTACTGTGTTATGGAAGGGCCAGTGGGAGGAAGGGAGATGTGGAATGAATCTATCTACATATAAAGTGAAGGCACAGCATGTCTGTGCCAGCCAGCACTGAAGGCAGCAATGAAGATGTACCAGCATGGGCTTTTAACACACTGTTCGCCATCAGAATGCAAGTTCTCCTCATTCTGCTCTGGTGGCAGCTTGTGCTGTGGCCTGTGTGCCTCATCCTGGTGTCCTTGCAGCTCTGGGTAGGGAGCTTGAGCTACGTGGCCAAAGATAATACACACCCCAGTAACACCTCAGCAGGAAAGGTGCTGCATGGAGCAAGGGCAAAAAGCTGCCATGAGGAGCTGGGCTCTCTAAGTCTAGGCAAAAAATTGTTCTGTGACCTCACAGCTAAGAAGTGAAGGTGCCAGGACCTTCAGGATTTGGCTTCTGTTTTATCTGTCCACTTACCAAGGCTGAAGCTGATAAATGCACCTATTGCATACCCAGAGCTAGACTCTACTTTTTCAAATGGTTCCTCTAGTGCAGCCTTAATTGCTTTAACTATGAAATTGGCACCAGAAAGATGTGGGATGAAAAAAAAATCATATTGTTCATGCTAAGAGAGAAAATGTAGCATTATAGTGCAAGGTCGGTGCTGTGAACAACTTCTGTGCTCTCCTACACGGAGTGACGCATCATCAGGCACACATCTCCTAGGGACACATATCTCTTGAGGACAAGAGTTGCTTAGAGGTATTCCAAGACCATTTCATTATCATTTACATTCAAATGTTTTAATTGTAAGTCACAGAGCAAAGCTCACTGACATAGGTATTTGGCATTTCAAGTTTTCTTCTCAATTTTAAAAAAAATTCTCCACCTCTTTGGAAGATGACAGATCATGGTTTTACTCCAGATTACTAAAAAAACCAAAAACTTGAAGAGTTTGTCTCTGATACAATGAATTTCGTATTGACACTAAACTGACAGTGCAATGTAACTGATAAGTGCATTTCACACTTAGTTTAACATGCCTTAAAACAATCAGGTTAAAGGACTGAGAGTAAGCACGGATGTCTAAAATAGCTGCTGATATTTCCCTTGACTTTCTGTAAGGCTTGACTTTCTAATAATCAGCCCATTTCTCCCATGCATTTTCATGTGCTTCAGTGAGTTGGACACAATCCAGGCATTGACTGACTGCTTTGCAGCACTTGCTAAGTTTCTATTTCTTCTAGAGGAAAAAGAAACTCAAGAAAGAGAAACTTTGTGTGATAGTGCCTGAAAAAGGTATTACATCACGGGGCCTGAAAATAACCAATATCAGCCTGTTTGTCATGGGTTTGTTTCCCCTTTCTATTTGACTGCCATTAATGGGCCATGTCAGTACAGCCAGAAGAGGAGCTTCCTCTCTGAGGTTATGTATCCATGTGTCTGTACACATATTTAGCTTCTATTCAGGGCTTAGTCTTTATCTGTCCATAACTTTCTGTTGCAACTCAGTTGTGTTATTTGGGAATCGGATGTCACTGGACTGATTTGTTGTTATTGAACCTCTGATTCTTATCCCACAGCACAAGGCTTCAAGAGCAAGAAATCAGATCAGTGTTTGCCAAGTCCCCAAATCATTTTCTGGGCTTCTCTAAATACTTTACTGCCTCTCACAGTCAAAAATTCGGCAGTGTGTCAGGTGCTCCTGAATTGGCATTTCCCAGGGTGAAGCATGCTGGAAAACCTCAGATACTCCAGAGCAGAGAGAACAAAACCTTCTCTTCGGAGCTCCTGGCTCCCTTCACCAGCCCTGCTCTGACATCTCCTGCAATGTTCTGCTTCTCTGTTGTAGTGGTCTGAGGACAGTGTGTGTTTCCTCCAAACTTTTCATTCTTTTGGTTTGGGTGTTTGCACTGTCATCAAGAAGGATTGAGGCTGATATGTTCATTTTCATATCACTAGGACATGGTTTTCAAGAGACAGATCTGTCATATGGTGGGAGAGGGAAGGACACACAGTGCCTTATTCAAGATGAAAAACTTGTGTTAATGTGACTAAGAATTAGTCACATACCTGGGACAGGGTTCTGCATTAGACTTAAAATTCATGTGAAGGGAACATCCACAGCTCTGGCAGGGGTGGGTATTCAGTGCATTTTTCAGGGATGAAACTCAGAAGAACAAAGAAGGTCAGTTTAACCTTGTGGTTGTGGTTATGAATGAGCAAGGAAGTTTAAATTACACTGAAGGACAGCTCCTTTAGTCACAGGAGCCCATAGTGCACTCTAGATCCTTCACAAGTAAATATGAGCACTTTGTGTTTTTACAGCAATAAGCAAAATGCTAAGACACAATGATTAGATTGTTCTTATTTAGCTTGGCTGATGGTGAAGTTCCTCATTGGCTGCTGAAGATTACAGCTAGGGAGCAGGCTATAAACAGAACAGCCAGGCATTTTTCACAAGTGTAACACAGTGGGCTTTTAGCAGAGCTCTCTCCTGCTTCCTCATCATTTTAAATGACAAGCTTCAAGCACAAGAGAAAAAGCTAATTACATTTGTGTTTAATCCATCCAACCACTCATTTGAAATAGGATGGATTGTTTCACATGTCTGGCTGAATTCAGCAAAAGAAGTGGGTTCCTTCATAGGTCCCTGATACATCATGCACATTGGACATTGATCTCTGCAATTTTTCCTGTGAACTTTTCTATTTCAGACGTGTGAACACTGATGGCTGAGATTCCTTGCTGCACTGCTCCTGGTTCACCTTGGGATCAGCAACACTTCTGATGATTCCTGCTGCTTCCAAAGCCCATCTCTTGCCCCACAGCTGACACTGCAGCTCTGTCTCATGAAACAGAGAAATCTGTTCAGAGAAATCCCCAGATGTGGTTTAGAGCTGCTCCTGCCCCTCGTGTGCCCTGGTGCTTTGCTGGCTGAGGGTGGTTGACTGTACGTGCTTGCTCAGCCAGAGTGGGACCATCCAAACCTCCTGCGGTTCCTCCGTCAACTTTTTCTAAATTGTTCCAGGAGCCTTGAACTGACTCACTGAAGGCCTGTTCAGTGAATAATAGGACATTTCCCACTGCTTTACCTGGCATCTGCTTTCATTAAGTAATATTACATTTTTCCTTAGTAATTGAATCAGAATTTTAAAAAGTCTGAAGTCAGTAATGCTCCTACTGATTTATGCCACCAGTTGTAACAAAGATCTGAATCAGACCTTTAATCTTTATTAGCCAGGTGATTAAGTACAAAGTTACCTTCTGGGACTAAGAGCAGATGTCCAAGACACGTTTACCAAAACTTAGGAAGAAAACACATTTGTGTTTCAAATGGCACCTCATATTATAGGTGGAAATTTACCAAAACATGGAACTGTACAACATTGAAATTATGAGGCCACCCTTTAATAAATAATGTGCAAAAAAAAGGCCTTTTGTGAAGAGAAACTGCACTTTGGGCATATTCCTATTATTACTTAAGCCTAAAGTCAACCAAAAGAGAAAACTCTTGCTGCCAACTGTGACAGACTGCAGCACTGCACTAACAGGAAGGCTATTTTAGGTCTGAATTAGGAACTGGATTACTTATTCAAACAGTAGTTTTCAAAACTGCAAGACTGTGTTCTTATTCCCTTTGCAGCACATTTCCAACTGTATCCTATTCACTTCACAGTTTCAAAGGACTGTACCTTTGCTGTATATATATATACACACATATATATTTATATATACACAGCATCTTGGCCTCTGAAATTGGTTTCCCCCAGTTTCTGGCTGGTTTGAACAACCATGACTTGTTTCCCATGCATCTATTTCAATAACATCCCAGCAGATGACAGCAGGCAGCTTGGACCAGGCTTCAGATCAGCCTTCGGAACAGCTGCCAGGAAAAGGACAATATTTCTGAGTCAGATGGATACATTTAGTGTGGATGTCACAGTTAGGTTCATGCTACAGCACCACAGATACCTTTGGAGATTTCCATGAGCTTTGGGTTTCCTTCCTGGGTTTGCTGAAGTCACTGGGAGTTGTGCTACCAACTTCCTAATGATTGGTGCATCTTGGATTACCAGTACAGACATTCCTTCTTTTGTGGAGAAGGAAAGTATTCAGCTGCTGAAGAAAATTCTTTCACTAAAGGATCTTTGTTTATTAATTAAAATAAAAATTTGCAATAGGGCATAAGATAATCAATAGAGAGGAAATTTAGATGCTGCTTTACAAAGCAAATATTAAAGGTGCTTTTGCCATCTGAGCTACAGTTGGGAGCAGAATGAGATGTGAGGGTAGTGAGACAGAATCTTCTTTGAACTTCTTGGAATGCAAGGACAGCCAGGCAGTTCCTCCCAGCTGCTGGAAAGGTATAGGTGGTTCTTCTCCTTAGGGAGGATCTATTCTCCCACATCAGGAGAAATATGGTCATGCCCTTGAAGAGAAACAGAAAAAATTCCATTCACATAACACAACATACTCCAGTGAAGGCTGCTGCCATTTGTATCTCAGTGTCTCTAGAACAGGGGGCACTGAAGCTGGGCAGCATTGGCATGAAGGAAATTGTCTGTTTGAGAGGCTGTCTGTCCATGGCTGTAGATCCAAAGCCCTCCTCAGCCTTCCACTGCCCTGCCTTGCTAGGATAATCCTCGGGGGAAAGTTCTGCAGCACTTAAATGAAGCTTGACTTGCACATTACTTGTTCAGACAAACTACAAGTACAAATGACTCATCATTTCCCTACTTTGTTTTGCCTGTTAGGCAGCCATCAGCATTTACATCACAATTGATCATAAAAGTGTAGAAGCGAAGCAGTAGTTCCAACTTCGCCCCTTGTGAGTTACTACAGGAAATTTGCAGTCCTCCCCCAAATTCTCCACCTTTATGTCCTCACTTTGAATATTCAAGGAGAAAATATTTTGAGAGCTCTACATTTTGAGGCATTTCTTGCCTATGACTTTTTCTCTGTTCAGTGGTATTCTTTGGCTTACCAGTCCTTATTCTCACAGATTTGGGGGAATAACAAACATGATGATGTGCTGTGATGGGCAGACTAGCACCAAAAAAAAAGTTTATAAAACTTAAACCAATGTAGACAGAAACCTCAATGCACAGACACAAATATTCTTTCATGCTGCTTCAACCTGACCCAAGAGCTCCAAGTACAGCATCATTCTGCAGCCAAGTGGCACCATGATACATAGATGGCACAGAGGAGTGAGACAACAAATTAGCTTTAATTGCAGCAGTTCACCAAGGTCAGCTGTGCAACCCTGGCAGCATTTCACCTTGTTTTTGTCCTGTCTGCTAGAACCATCCTGTTCAGTGTACTGCAGCCAAAGCACAGTAAGGCTGAGACATGAGAGCCCATTCTGGGTTTGGCAGTGCCAGAGCTGGCACTGCAGAACGCTCTGAGCACAGACTGCTGTAGCTCTCCCTCTTCTTTTGGGAAAAGAAAATTCACTGGTGAACACAAACTAAACAATTTGGATGCTAACTCAGATTGGAGTGGCAGGAGGCAGGGGATGAGGGACTGATTTGCAACCTCCAAACACAAGCCCTGTATGCATTTCACACTGTGCAGTACAAATGGTCTGACTGCAGCCCTCTTTGTAGAATCCTTGCCTCATTTCTTTGCCTCCCTATGTTTCTCAATACATGTTAAGATAACTTGTTATAGTTTGAAGGGGTTTTTTTGGTTTTATGTCTCAGAAGGACAAAAAGAAAAAAAAAAAGGCTTGCTCCTGCTTTACAATCCCAAGGGCTCAAAGCACGATTTTCTTCAAAATTTCACTTGAGAGATTTTGTGTTAAGAGGACTACAGGTGCCAGGATTTTAATGCACATACTGTACAGCAATTAAGCGCTGGTTATCCTGTGCAGATGCTCCTCAGCTTCCCCCTGTCACACAGCACACGTGCATTACTGATACCTGGATGGATAAATATGTGCACACCCACACCACTGCAGCACTGCACTTGATTTGCACCCAATTTGTCAAGAAACCCAGAAAAAGCTGACAGAAAGTGCCAGCATCTTGTCACAAACAGCAGCTGAGGAGGGAAGGAGAAGCTCTGGTCATAAATGAGAAATCCCAGCAGTGGTTTTCTGTTGACAATGAGTTGGTGCCTTAAGAATATCCCTGTGCAGGGGAGACACAGGAGAGAGATTAAAAGGGACAGAAAGAATCAGACCTGAAAGCAGAAAATGATGTCACAGAAACTGGAGATGTCTGGAAATCATATGATTTATTAATGTTAAATAAAGCCAGGTCTGGAGCAGGGTTGAGTGGACTGTGAGTCCCTGCTATGGATTGTCATAGTCCATGGCTTTGTTAAACTGTGGCTTAGGACACCCTAAGCTGCTTGGAGGCAGCTGTCTCAGCAGGCTCCTGCAGCCTCAGGAGTGTCCATCCCCAGTTCCTCCTTCCATCTCACCTGAAGCCAGCATCCCTCTGTCCCAGTGGCAGGTTGGGAGGGTGTCCCTGGGCTGACTCACTGCCATCTCCCTGCACTGCTCCAGCAAAACGTTTGGGAGCTACTGAACAAAACAGAGGTGCAAGTGAAACACCACAGCCTGTTCTAGACTTTAGTGACTGTGAGCAGTAATGCTATCAGTGACAATGCATTTCTGTGCATTTGCTACTGTAATTTTTCCTAATTAAACAAAACAAGTTAATTAAATGTGAGAAAAAAGGCATTTGATTCATTTTCCATCACAAATGATCATTCTGTACTGAATGGCCTTGGATAAAAGCCACTAAAGAAAAGAAAAAAAATGTGTGTGGGCAATGCTGTAATATTCCATCCCTGGGTTTGCTTCCTCTTCTTTTTTTGATTTTTTTTTTCTCTGAACAGCAAAAATGTAGCATTTTCTTTTCTTTAAATAATCCTTCTTGCTGTTGGGACAACTCCCTTTTAAGGCCAGCTTTTTGCTCAGAGGGAATGTTGACTGCACTTATAAACACCCACTTCCTAGGGTTTAGAATAGTAACAGCAACATAACCTGAACTATAGTTTCAGCAGCATGCAGCAAACACATTCAGGCTAAGGCTGGCCTAGCAGCTTCTCCAGAAATGCTTCAGAAGTGTTGGCAATGCCACTGTGGTTTTATTTGCTATCCTCACAAATTCACATCTTTGAAAACCTCCTATCTTTTCTCCTTTCTTCTTTGAAAGTGTAACCTTGTGGTTCTTCCAGGTCCTAAATAGACAGTGAGAGTTTTTGGATGGGGCAGTAAACACTGAGGCAGGAAAATGCTGCCCTCTTTATAACTCAGGAATTTTAGGTGGGTGCAAACTGTGATCATGAGGAAGATTTCCAAGAACTACACTGAGGACCAGATTTCACCATATGTGTATTCTTCCCAAAATAACCACTTTATCTCCAGGGAAGGTTGCAAAAAAGCCTAATGACTTTTCAGCTGCTAGACTGTCATCCCCAGTGTAATTCACTGAAACCTGGTTAATTAGCCTTGTACTTTGGAAAAAGATCTGGTGCAACATCATAAAAATAATTTCTACTTCAACACTGTGCATTGCAGTAAAAAAAAGTCCAAGAAGATCAGACACCAGAAGTACAACCTCCAAAAGTACCACGGACTTCCAAATATACCCTGGGCTTATATGGCATTAACACAGAGCCAGGGAACAAAACTGGTGTCTGATCTTTACTGGCCCCACAGGTTACTGCAGATGGCTCAGCCTTTCCAGTCATGCAGGTTTGGAATTGCTACCTGGTATTTAAGCTGCTGCCTGTGGGTTTGTGCCACCTCTCAATATTTCACACCATGATTCCCCATTGCCTGGAGCAGGATGTGTAATTCCAGGGCTGCACCAGCTGAGCAGATCCCAAGGACTGATGCTGAGCTTGTTCACGTGGTGATAAATCAGGAGCAACTCCACTGCTGGTGGTGACACTGAAACACACAAGCCTGGACTCGGGTTCTTCATACCTATTGCAGGGTTTGGTTTCTCAGTGGATGGCTGCAAGGCTAAATGTAAAATGATCCACCCCCACTCTCCTGAAAAAAAAAAAGAACCCACAAAAATATTTTAAAAACCAAAACAAAACCCCAACACATGGAAACACATCAAAAATGTGTAGGGATAGGGGGGAGGGGGAATCCTTGCTGAACACAAAACAATCTTGTGCCAAATGAGTTGTCATGGCTTTACTATAACATTCCCACAAAGAGGAACAGAATTTTCTTTATTGTGAAATCTTCGTTGTGAGTCTTGCTGCTCCTGGGAAAAGTCATATGTCAGAATAGAACAGTGTTTCCAAATATGACTAGTCTGAACAGATAAACAATGAATGTCAACACAGCACTCAAGGAAGTATCTAACTGTGGTTAAATCCCTTTCTGAGAGTTTAAATTCCTGTTCTGAGAGTATTACACAGAATTAACACCCATAGAGGTGCTTGTCTTTGTACACCAGACCCTAATAAACTCCAATTAACGTTCCTGGAGTCCCAGTTATGGACAGCCAAAGCACCAGCTGTGTCTGAGAGCACCCTGCAGCATTATCTGCTGAGCTCTGAACTTTATATTCCATTTCCTTGAGACTGTGTGGTGTGTAAGAGGCGGACAAAATTAATACTGTTGTCACTTAGGTTTTTTAACTGACTAAAAATCTGATGAATTTTCAGGTTTAGTCTCTTGTACCTCCCACATTTGGAGGGGAGGGGGGAACAGTCCTACTCCCACTCTGGTTGTTCTGGGGCAAGGAGTAAGTAGCAAAGTTCAGAGAACCACGAGAAAGCAGAAGGAAAGATTCCAGTCCTGTGCCCTCTCTCATTACAAACACTGGGACCAAGTTCATCCTGTCCTGTAACAGGGGTGAAAACGAAATGGACTGTTAGGAGGAGATCCTTGAAAAGCAAAACCCCACTGTAACAGCCCTGCTCTAGGGCTGCTGCAGCCAGGAGCTCTTTATTCAACAATTAAGGAGCAAGTTTCTTACCTCAAGCCACCCTTTTTTTCAGTCCTTTCAGCTTTGACCACTAAATCACAACTGTGTTTCTACTCTTCAGGTGTAGGAACTCCCACTTCTTTGAAGCAGAGCAATGTTACTTTATTAGGGGAATGCATCCCCCTGCTGCCCATCAGTCTAAAACTTGGGGGTCAGGACAATGCACAGGTAATAAATTTGGGTCTCCCTCTTCCTTGGGTTATATTCACATTTATACAGGCTGTGTCAGTAAAGACAAGAAGTCTCTCTTCTGATCAGCACTCAAAGCCTTCCAAAACTCAGATCCTCTCCTCTGCCTTCCAACTTCTCCTAAATAAAGACAGCAATGACTTTCAGTTCTCTGCAGGTTTTTTCCTTCAGGGCTGAGAAGCTACTCAGGAGTTGCAGCACTTCAGGCTTTCACTCAAATCTGATTTTCACATGGAGAAGTGGGGAGAAAGGCTGGCTTTTAATTTCACTGTGCCCAAACTCTGCATCTGAGAAACAGGGATGGTACAGGGCAGATGAAGATCTGACACACTTAAAACATGCATTTTTGGACAGCAACTTTCTTTTGTGGTCCCACAACACAGCAGAAGTTTGAATCCAAGAGAACACATTAAATCACACTGTCCTTGTTGTTAGGGGAGAACTGAAGGGAGTTTGGCCACTGGAATGGTTTTGTTTTTCGTAACACTGCTAAACACAAAGAAACCCAGGATCTTGGCAGCCTATTCCACCATGTAAATCCATGTCTTTCTAAATTACCAGAAAGTTCACTTGAGGTCAAAATCCTCTATGAAAATTTGGCTTCTGAAATACCTCCTAAGCAGTACCTCAAACCATTCTTTTAGCATTATTCACCCCAGGTGAAGGAAAAAATGGGGTACACCAGCCTTTGAGAAGGGCATGAAAGTTTCATGGGACTGATAATGAGGCCAGTGTAGCAATAACTGAGAGCTGCTAAAACATCCATCAGCAGCAATCACACCCGGGGTGGCTGTCACAGCCAGGAGGAAATGGGTGGCAGAGAGGATCAAGAACCTTCTGCAGAGCACTGCAGATTTTGGCCATTCAACATCAGGCAGGGCTCACTCACATCTTCAGCCAGCTAATCTGTCTGTAAGTAAATAGAGGGAGACATTAGGAAAGGTTTTTGCAATTCCTAATCCTGCACCTCCTGAGCCAGTTCTGTAGTAACCATGACAAACGCTGCCACGGTGCTTTGCAGCAGTTGCCTGGGCTCACAGAGGTTACAAAACACAGTGGCAGGTTTGTTTATTTTCACTTTCATCCATTTTTGGCTTATTTGTTGCTGCAGCTATAAAGTTCTGGTAGTTTTGGCTGTGCTGCTGTGATTATAATGTCTTTTATGTGGATGTTTTGCATGTAATTGCAGTTATCCAGAGATCTCCATGGAAGGGTACAAGACACACTGCTGTGTGAAGTCCATGAAACAGAGAAGGTGTGCTCAAGGAAAGAACAGCAGCTCCTGGTCTCAGCATACACAGTGCCCCGTTCAGGTGTTGATATTCTTCTCAAAACAGGCTCAGCACAGATTATACAAGGAACCAGGGAACACTCACAGGCAAACAGGAAGAAAAATACTTAAGTGTCTGGTATAGCACATATGTTCAGTGGAACAGTATCCTGAATTTCTAGAGGTGGGGAAAGAGAAAGTGCAGAGCCAATCCTTCCTTCTACAGGTTAAAAGAAAGGGAAAGTTTCCTACACTCTTCATCAACCCTTCCCTCACATCTTCATGATGCCTGCCCCCTCTAAGTCCTCAGCACCTGCCCAGTCAGTGGTCAGCCATCCTTGGAGCACAGGAAATTACTTATCTAATGATTCAGTCCAGGTCCCTTCTGAGCTCCACACCCTAAAAAAACCTAAGCTTTAAATGATATGTTATCACCATAATGAACAAATAGATATTATAAGTGTGCCCCCTGCAATTCACTTCTCTTTCTGGAATTAGTGTGCAAGTATTTCAGAAGATACTGTTTTCTTGCAGCTAAAAGGAACTGGAGATTCACCATATTAGTGATTCTGCAAGTGCCTTTAGATGGGAGAATTAACACCTACAGCAGGCACCATGATTGACTTGCATCACAGCACCACTACCTTTCAGGAGCTTGACAGACACTAATTTTGGAAAGGTGTTTTGCATGGAAGACTGGCATTCAGAGCACATGGAAAATTAAATACGTGCAAGTGTTACTTAGCAACCCACAGAACAAGACTTTCAGAGTGGATAGAAAAATTACCAACTTGAAAGGATAAAGTTTGTTAATGTGCAGGAGCAGCAACTGCTCTTCAAAGCCTTTGAGCTAAAACTCGCTGCAGTACACAGGGACAGCCAGTCAGAGCCACCCCTCTGCCTCGGAGCAGTGTCCTAAAACAATTCAGCATTTTCTGTGTTACAACTAGGAACTGTAAAGCCACACAGTAGGAGAAAAATGTCAGCATTAAACTGGATTCTCAAGGCTTTCCACAGTTTTGGTTAGCTGCTTTTATGAGGAGCTGGCTAGCCAGGGACAGGACAGATTCAGAAATTGCAGGGCTCTCCAATGCCAAGGACCACTTGAGCTAAACACCTCTTCAGCAGAGGTTTGTTTTGCAAACACCCACAAGCAAGGTCTCGTTTTTCAGTTTATTGTACAAAGCAACACATCAGAGCACAAACAGCCCCACAGGCAGACAGGCTCTGAGCATGCACACAAGCAGCTCTATGCCACCAGGATTTGTGCTACAGCCCTCCATGAGAGGCACAGAGACATCTGATAGAGGAGCCAGGGCTGTTCATCTTGCCTGAAACACTTCAGGAGACCAGGGGGAGATTTACAGAGTAAAAATGCATGAGCACACCAACATCATTCAAGTCAGACACCAAAGCACATTGTGAAGAGGGCACTTCTGGTGAGCAGTCCCAGGTGTGTTTATGCCTTTGGAAAATGCTCACTCATGCTGAGGGAAAGCAAATGCAGCCTCTGGAAGGTCTCCAAAAGACTGCTCTAAAATCCTCAACACCTCCCTTCTGCCCTGACCTTCCATAGGTAACTCCTCAGGGAATTCCCTCACGCTGAGTGGAGCTGGGAGAACAGCCACAGCCACACAGTCCCCAAAAGCAGCTGTGCACAAGGCACAAAATCTGCTCAATTACCCAGGACAGCAGCAGAAGTCCAAATTGCAGGTTTTGATAGTTTAATTACAAGCCACCTATCCAATGGATGGAGCTCTCCCATTAGGAATGGCTGTTCACACTTTTGGGCAATTAAAGCAACCCAGTCATTATTCTGTTCTACAACAATCATAGTTTTGAGTTTTGGTGTCCCTGTCTCAGGTTTTGTCCTGGTTATTGCCATTTCAGAAACTTAATGACTGCAGGGTTGTCTGGATTCTTTCTTTTTTAAGAAACTTACAGAATGTATTTTTTGCTACCATGTACTGACATGGAAGGATAGGCTGCAAGTACAGCAAGGTTAGGCTAAATGTACCCTCTTGATTTGCATAGAAAGAATAAACACAGCCAAGAAAACAAAGCTTAGAGTTCTGTATTTGTCACAGAATAGAGAAATAGTAGGCAGCAAGGCTTTCCTAGCAGTTATCTGGAGCCAGAAAGTAAAAATATTGTTCTTCCTGCTATTAAGATTTAAATAGATATTCAAGTCAATTCTAAAAGCAAGTCAGAGGATGGGAAGAAATATCAGTGTGGGAAGATATTACATAAACTGAGATGCAACTGAAAATAGAAAATTAGGAAAGTACTGTGATCCTCTTCAATCTACAGGTCAAACAGACCCAACTGCCACTGTTCTCTTAGTTCCCATTATTTGCTTGGGCAGGCAGGAGGGGGCATTTGGGGGAAATCAAGTCTGAATGCCAAACTCCAAGCTCTGCATCTTGAAGGGATATAACCAAGATTTTTATCTGTTGTGTTCTCATCATTTATTGCCTTAAATATCATCCTATTCCACCCCCTGCCATGGGCAGGGACATCTTTCACTATCCCAGGTTACTCAGAGCTTCTTCCAGCCTGGCTTTGAACACTTCCAGGGGTGGGGCACCCAAAACTTGTCTCTCCCACCCGTGGCAGGGCCTCACCCCCCTCACAGCAAACAGAGGGACAGGTCTGGCCAGGAAAGTCTTGGTCTCACTTTCCTGTCTGAGGAATGACCTTCACCTTTGTCAGGTCTCACACTGGTGAGCATCACAGCAGAGAAACATCATGAAATTACAGCCATGGGTGTTGTTGGAGCAAAGCACAGAGAAAATGCAAACTCTGAGAGCCTCACTGAGGTTGAACAGGTGGAAATTGTTATGTCACAGGATCCAGTTTCTTTCACTGAAGCTGGAGGAGGATTTGTGGCTGCAGTTAGCAGCAGTTTAACCAGGAGTAGTAAAGGCACCCTCAGCAGGAGAGAGGAAGGAAGAGTCATGCACTTACACCAGTTTCACTGAAATCCATACAGAAGGAACAAAGAACTAAAAAAAGAAAAAAATAAATAAATATCACAGTAGGAAGAATAACCACTTTTACTTCCATTAGCTATACTAGACACTGAAAACAAAGTAAGAACCTCAGAGTAAGGTAACAGAGTAAAGTGTGTGGGGTTTTTTCCTCTTTAAAATAAAAAGGTGTCCATATATAAAACCAAGTAGCATGACAGAAAAATAAGAGGAACCAGAAGTACCTGCCCACAAAGGGGATTTCAACATGGTAAAGTTTAACTGAAACACAGTGGGGAAGTGAAACTGAATAGGAGAGGGGCTTGATGCTAAACATTAGGTTGATTTGCTCTTTAATTCCTTGTGGTGTTTGTCATACACACAGTTGGGGCAGTCATACCTTATTCTGACATGAGTCCTTAATGCTCGAGGTGAACAACCATAAACAGAGGAACAGAGCAATGCTATAATGAGCCACCAAACCACTGCAGAGAGTAACTTATTACCACTTTTAGGAATGTTGTGCATATGGTGGTCAGGATTTGGGAGGTTCTATGGAATAAAACATCACCAACACCTCTGAGAATGTGCCAGTTAATTTAACAAAAAGACTCAACTATATCAAAGTCCCTACCAATTCTGCAATATCAGAGACGCAGATGCCAACAGGCTGGCACTGAGGAAAACAACATAAAGCAAAGGATAAACAGTTGTTCAGCCATAACTAGCAGTTTTCAAAGCTATCTAGACAATCCACAGTTATTTCAATAGAGAGTGATGAGTTGTGCCAAGTACTGGCTGCTGGTAATTGTCTGTACATTTTTACTTAAGGTACAAATGCATAAGTGAATGTGTATTTGATGAGAACAGTCAGGCTGACAAGTATTGAGGGGCTGTCTACATTAGACATTGCAATGAACAGCTTTATAGTCCCTTTATGGTCCTGAACAACCTGGTGAAAACCTCAGTTTGATATAAAAACCAAGAAAAGACACACAGTTCTTTGCATGAGAAGTTTTATTCATTTTAACAAAATACACAGTTTTCAACAGGAACACCGAGAAGCTCTTCAGCCTCCTGAGTATTGCCCTTCCAGAGGAAGGTTTTGGATGTCTGCTGATCTAAAATCACATTTTGTAAAATCCAGACAAGCTTAGCCAAACCCTCCACTCCTTCAGCCATCACAACTGTCCTGATTTCCTTGGGGACATGGCCAGAGCTCCCCAGTGAAGGGTTAACAGCATAAACATGTGATGCACCAGCTTCCCCATTTACTGCTGTGGCTGCAGAGCAGGTCTGGAGGGACAACAGCCCCCTGCTATTCCAGGCCTGATGTTCTCAAACTGAAACTGCCCTTTTCTCACTGCATGCTGGATATGGTGCACAAGTAAAGCAAATTAGGTTTGGTTCCACTAAATGACAAGAGATCCAGCTGGAATCAGCACTCAAGACATTATCTTATTCCTCCCCAATTATTTCTAGGCACTTTCTGTATATAAGTCACACTATACACAGCATACTTTCAAACAAAAAAAAAGTCAGGCCTATAAATAGCTCCCCACTACTCCCTTCTCCAAAAAGAATCCCATAACTGCACAGCACACACATATATAGCTTTCCACCTGAAGGTTTTTGAAAAAAAAAGTGAAGCACCATTACCAAGAGAAACTAATGGTTACCCAGAAAGCAGGCATTAGCTTCTGCCTGACATCTACTCAGGCTCAAGTGTCTCCACACTTCAGTTCCTTGAGGTTTTATCCTCTTAACTAATTTCAGATCTGCCCTCTCTCCAAGCTATAGTTGACACCAGCTGGATCCCTTGTGTGAGAAGAGAGGGGGAGGCAGCAACTGGACATGAATTGCACTGTCTTCCTCAGAGACATAAGGGAGGTAACTTGACCAAAAAAAAAAAAAAAAGTAGATAACCCTCCACTTTGTATTTCCAGGCAGCTGGAAACCCAGCAGACAATGTAGCTGTTGCTTAACAAACACAGAAATCTACATTGTATGCCAGGTTCATGCCCCAAACCTGGAGAGTCTTCACACAGAACTGATAAAAACCAGCTGTGCACACCCAGTTCACAGTACAGTTTCCTCCCCTAACACACTGGAGGAGTGTGCAATCAGCAAAGGTGTTTCCCTTTGCAGGAGAGGTTAGAGATCCTTCACTGAAAAAAGTGAAGTCCATCTATTTCTTGGCTCAAATTTGCAAATATTCTCATGGGTTTTGACTACTGTAACCCCCAGGACTAGGCTACAGAAAAAGCTGTTGCTTTCCAAGCCACAACATCCAGGTATTTAATCTGAATCCCACTGTGAAGCAGATCCAACAGATATCCAATCCTCTATTTGGGGCCACACCTCAGGTGTTAACTTGTTTGCACTGTGAACTTGTTCTGCACCAGGAGAGAGGACACAAATCCAACAAAAAGTCTAGACAGGAGGTAGGAGATGTCATCAGAGACCCAGTAGCCAGATGTAGCTGCTGATTGTAAAGACAGAATCTACACTGACTACTGAGCGACTGATGGGCAACTACAAGGTCTGGGTTGATTGATCCACAGCATTAATCCAAAAGGACCTGCAGAAACAACCAGGAAAGAAAATTAAAATCAGTATGTGAAAGAGTTCTGTAGATTAGCCTTTATAAATAAAGAGTTTTCCACCACTGGTATCACACAGATTTCTTGTGGACAGCAAACAGAAAAGTGTGTTGTCAGAACAGTCACCTCAGGTATGCAGGCATTGGCTTTTGGAGTTAAACAGTACTCACAGTGTTGCTACATCTTTATTCTGAAATAAATTGTTTCATCCTCATGTACTAAAGACCTGCCCCCAAAAAAGCAAATAATAAGAACTGCTCACAAATGTGAATAGAAAAATAGCAGAACCAAAGTCACATTAAGTTTCTTCTTAATCCTCCAGCAATATTGTACAAAATTACATGAAAAAACCCATGAATTATGCAAAACCAGGCTGTTCTTAGTCTGTCAGAATGGGCATTCAGTAAATAAATTTACAGGCAGAGAGGCAATCCTGGAATGGGAAAACATAACCCACATTGCAGTGGGAAACAAGTACAACTCCAGTGTAATTTAGCAGAGCTAAGGAAAGACTCTCAGTCAGTTTCTATTAGAATCCAGTCCAGCACATCAAGCCTTTGCATAAAAATCTCCCATTCATGGCGGTTGAAAATTCCATCTCTGTTGTTAAATGAAGAAATCCTGGCTCCTCTGTCAGCTCAGGAACTGCCCCAGCACAGAGCAGCACATCTGAGGAAAATCCCAGTGGGTTCATGCCCAGCTTGGCCTTTCAGTGGTGGCTGAAACGTACTCCAGGTAACTCCTTGAAGTCTTGTATGTGTTAAGATTTCCATTGCAAGAAATGTCATTATTGGTAAAAACAAACAAAAAACACCCATCAAATTAGAACTGCTCATTAAATATTTCAAGTATTTGTTTAAATAAAACATTTATCTGGGAAGACTTTCAACTTCAATGACAGTATTTTAATAGCCATCAGCCTGCCAAGTGTTTTTTTTTCCTTCTTTTTAAACACGAAACCAAAACTGACTATAAGAACTTCTATGTATTTTTAATAATTTTTTGAGCACTTTTACCACTAATGTTTGATTAGATTATAGCAATTGCAGCAGTGATTCAAGGTCAATTGCAAAGGAAATAAGAGAACAGCTTGCTGTCAGATACTTCTGGAAAAGAATATATATATATATATATATATATAAATATAACCATGCAGGCACTGCTAAACTTTTTCCACAATAGAGTTTCACAAATAACATTTATTAATGATGAACAAACCATTTAGCCATTTGTACCTATGCCAGCCTCTGGAGCCTGCAGAACAGGGAGGTTTCCCAGGAAAAGGAACCAGAGGCACTGAAGGTGGGAAATGGACATTTCTGTGCTGGGGCAGAGATTTGCACAACTCATTCACTGCAACCTGTGCACTTCTCCCTCCTGCAGGCAATAATCCCACCCTTCCCTGCCTTCAATCCTGCTCAAGAGAAGCCAACATAACCCACTGCAGTGTTGCCACCATGCTGCAGCTCAGAGCTAAAGCCATTTCCAACCTCAGAAAAGAACACCCCCAGCTTCCCTTCCAGCCAGGGCCCAGCAGCAACAGGAGGCAAAGGATCCTTCCCCCTGAAACAAGGAGACAGAACTTTTCCTCCACAGGCACTTTGGGCTTGGGGCCACTCAGAGGAAACATCTCCCCTCACATTCCTCAGTCCAGCAGGTTCTGGAACAAGGCAGAATAGCAAGCAAGGTTACCGTGTCTTCAGGGAGAGGCCAAGAGGCTCAGACAGCAGCTTTGCAAGACTTTTGGTGGTACAGATGTTATTTTTAAATTAGAAAGTTTTATTTTAATGAAAAAACTTTTGATTTGTTACATTATTCTGTCATTTGAGTGTTTTAGCCAGAGCCCCTGAAACGGTAACAGGACAAGTGAGGTGAGGGGATGGGCAGAGTCTTGAACCCAGACATCCCCCTCTGTTTTAGGGCAGCTGATGCTGGGGGGCAGCTGCTGAGTAGTTTTGTAAGGATCCCCAGATTTCTGAAGTTCCCCCAGACCTCTAAGGTGTGCACTGCACTCAACTTTATCCCAGAACCACCCAGGCCAGCAGGAAAAAGTCCAGCCCCACACATGACAAAGGGTTGGGCCACCTCAAATTCAGATCTCCTGCAGGAAGGGAAAGGGAGGAGGTTTGTGAACACCTCAGAGATGCAGGAGCTCTCTGCACACATGTAACCTGAAGCCTCGAGCTGTGCCATAATCCTGAGCAGTGCCTGGTTTGGAATTTGTGCAGACAGGAGTCTCACTGCTTCATGAAAGCAAAAAATACCAAGTTACTGAAAAAAGCCCACCATCTGTCATCATCCAACTCCAACAGGCAAAGCTTTTGACACTGGTGAACTGTTCTAATATAAAGGTTTACTGCCAAAAAAAGCAAGATGCAACTGAGCCTATCACCACATCATGCTACAATTAGAAAAAAAACTGGATGTTTGCATTAAATACAAATGCAGGTGATCAGAAAACTTGTGAATCACCTCCTAACAGACTCACACCTTTACCTGCTGAATCCAGGCATGTTTCATATGACTAAATGATCTTCAAGTGCATCAGTCAGGGCTGGAAACACAAAGGATGCATAGACCACTATTGTTTTTCTGGTTTGGATTGAAGTTGTAACTTTTAAACATGTAACCATGTAAAATCCAAGGTCTAGATGTGGAATTGATAGGAGAGGGAACAATCAGGCTCTCATCAAACAGCTCTGCTGTCAGAGTCACATCCTGGGCCAATCCATCCTAAGCATAGGGATGGCACTGACAAGCATTAAAATCTGTAGTGCGGCAGGGGAAAGCTCTTCAGTACAAATATTTTGGTGGGTGGGGAAAGGAAGAAGGGAAATACCAATTACTTGTGTTTGGACAATAGCTCTTCCCATGAAGCTACTGAATCTGGTAAAATGTTTCTGTCCTGGAGAGCACAGCCTCTGGTGTCAAGTGAACTGAACTCAAAGAAATAGGTGCCATTTTACTGGTTTGTTTAGAATCCATACTGTGATATTTACAAGTGGGGAAGCTGGATACTTTTAATAAAAATAATTTTAAAAAATCATTACCTGGATGCCAGCTTCAGTAACTTCCCAAAGAAAAGCAAGGCAGCATCCCTGCAAGTCCAGAGCTGACAGTTTCACTGAGATTTAATAAAGCCATCACCAAGGACAGCCAAAACACATAATTTAGTGCACTGGCACTGCAGTTGAAGAAATATTTCCCCATGCCTAATGCACAACACAATGGAATTTCAGCATTTACCAAGCATGCCAAGAACTTCTAATTACCTAATATGAACTTAGGCAAAGAGCCATTCTGTCTTAAGTTCTGAATTCAGTGAAACAGATCAGGGCATTGTTTCAAGAGAGTAGGCACAGAGTTTATAAAGGAAATGCATAATGTGGAGCTCAGCTCTGCCCTGCAATACACAGCACTTAACAAAATGGAAAAGTTAATCAAGGCACCAACTTTTCTTTCTTAAAAGCCCACAGTAATGACACAGAAGGTGAACCATTAAATACAGGTGTCCAATTAAAACTCATTCCCACACACATGAATTCCTCTGCAGTTACATAATTACTCCAGAGGCAGGCTATCTCTGCAGCAAAGCATGTTTTCAGTGATCCCAGCTCCTGCATACCTCAGACCCTGTGACTGGAGTGGTCAAACCCATTCAGACCAGCTGATGGTCACTTGACTCTCTGCACTATTTATACATTGCTCTATTAAGTGAAGCTTCTGATTGGGCTGAATAGATTTATGAAAATCCTGCCCAAGACATTGCTTAAATTGCTTTGCCAGAGAGCACCAGTATGAGCAAGCCTAGGGAGGTACAGAGCTGGCACAGCCTTCTGAAACAACTTCCTACAGGCAAAACCACTCTCATTCTCACAGGCAAACTAACCAACTTGGTTTTAAATTTTGATTGCTGATAAATGCAAACACAGTTACCTTTAACCAGGACCTATTTTTGCATTGACCTTACAGACATGATCTTTGAAGGATTTGATACAAATGAGAAAATTACTTAGCTGCAAAAATCTATAAAGGATGCTGTAAATAATTACTTATTTTAGCATGCAAAAAATGACCAAGCCAAGCTGTAATTCAACATACATTAATTCAACATACATTTTACAGCCATAATAAAATAGATCTCATAAGGAGTTAAGCAAACTGTTCACAAAATTGATGGAATAATGAAGCCTGCAGCTTTGAAGAGTGGCACAAAACTTCCATGGAAGGGTATAAGCATGAGTTAAGGTCCCTCAGCTAGGGGCTTCTGTATGCTAGGAAGTAATGAGCTGAATTTCTGTAATGCCTGCATTAGGACCACACTGCTCTGCAAGTGAGCACCATTCAGTTGTCAGCTATTGTTAGTGTATGCTCACACCCCAGTGTATTCTAAGTGTCCTCTGGATGGTAATAGAATGTGAGAAACTGAATTAACTTATTCATCAAAGCACGAGTTTATGAGCAGTAAGGTAGAATTTTATATAAAGGCAGCAAACAGTGCCAGTGAAGTTTCTGTTTGGGCACACAGTGTTAAACAAACACCTTGCCAGAGGATTCCAGCTCTGGTTTTTACAAGGCATATGGAAGGTAGCACTGTGCACACCAAAGGTATTAGAGAAACACCCACAGCCAGAGCTGCTTGCATGGACACAAACCAAACATTTCTGAGCATGAGGCAGGGCTACAGTGCAGGAGGCTGCCAAAGCACAGAAAGGTGAAAAAAAAAGTGAAAAAACCCATGTGTCCTCTCAGTCACAGCCCCTGTGGCACCAGGGTTTGCCACTCACTGCCCAGGAGCATTTTGGGCACACATCAGGGTGTGGAACATGTGCAGAACAGACCCACCCAGCCATTGAACAAGCAAACAGCTGGTGCTCACAGCACATCAATTTGTTGTAGTAGAGATGTTAAGGATTCAACAGCCATTAAAGAATTATTTTATCAGTTTTTTAGCTAGCTTAATTCTCTTTGTCTAAACAGCATGCATGCTCCTTGCAACAGCACACCCCCAGCATGCCAAATATCAACAATTTGACTAGCTGAAACATGAGCAGAAACTAAATGGGTAATCACAAAGGATTGTATTTTAGTGCAGATATAATTCAGCTGAAGTTAAGACTAAATACTAATAAATTCTGATGCTGGCTGAAATTACCCAGGCAAGCCTCTCTCAATACCCCTACAGCACAAAATCTTTGATGGCTGGGCTCTGAAAGCCCTGCTAGGTCCTTGCCATGCAATTCAATTCAAGCTATCACACAGTTCCACCCTCTACAGTCTGTGGAAAACAGGGGCCCTCATCTTTAGTAGCACTGTTATTTATTCATGCTGGATACTTAAGGTGCAGAAAATATCAGGGAAAGAAAACACCAGCATGAAATGGCAAGCACCCAGTAAACAAGTGAAAGCATACCAGGGATGAGACCAGGCTGAGCCAGAAGCTGGGTAACAAGCCAAGTGCCAACAATTTCCAAGACTAACCCTCAGCACTGACAGTGTAATCCTTCTGTATCCTTCTCAAGGACCTACTTAAAAGATAATTACTCTTCTAAGTGCAGTAAGTACTTATTTCAGAGGAGAACAGCATTTGTGTTACTTGAACTTCACCAAATACGGCACTTAATTAGTCAATTATGGAGGTGATGTTACAAAGCCACCTGGCCCTGTATCACACCCCAAAATGCAACAGGAGGGTGGTGAATAAAAATTCATTCACTGTCCTGTTGCCCACCAGCTCCTACTTGTCTTCCTGTGAATTCAGCTGGGGGAGGCAAATACACCCTCCCCCTCTCCCTTTCAGCCAAGTGCAATATGAAACTTAAAACATCTATACTGAAAATTTAAAATGTTTCTGATCCTAAAATCCTTAAAATGTTCCCTGTGTTTTAGGGAAAGTAACTCTGGCTCCCAAGCAGACCTGGGCAAATGGGGAAAGAAAGTACCTGGATAGGTGTTTCAAACCAATTAATCCTGTAGGATTATGAACCTGGACTAAAAGCATGGTTTGGGCATTGCTGTGCCTTATGAATCAGAAATAACTCAATTTATCCCTCCAAGCCATGTAGTTTAGATGACAGCCACCCTTCTCCCCTGGTAGATGCCAGAACCATCCCAAACACCAGAGCAAGGCCACACAAGGTATCACAGTTATCTTACACAGCAGCAATCTTTACCCTGGAAACACAAGGGGGCAAGTTACAAGTGTGTCAAAGAAAATACAGAGTCTACGACTTCAACAAAAACACACACATAGTCTTAAGGTAAACACCAAAATATCATCAGGGGACATTAAAGCCCTCAGAAGTCTGGAAATCTGAACATAATGCCCACATTACAGTGCAGATGCAGTTAAGATCTCCAAAAATTTGAAGTTAAACCAGAAATGGTGTTTTAGATAAGTGTTCTGCAAATTACTTAGAAGATGAAGCACCTTTCAACAACCAAAAATAAAGTTTGCAATTCTTCAAGTGTTAAGAAAGCTCTGCAAGAGACATCTGAAAGCCAAGGGCACATTTTATCTTGCCTGAAGATTATCACATGACAAGAGCATGCTACTGTGCCACAGAGACCTAAATGTGTGTTTATCCCACAGGCCACGAGACTTTGCTTCCTTTAGACCATAAAAGGTGAAGAGAAATACATTTAGCAGAAAAGCAACAGGTACAATGTACTAAGAAGTTTCCTAAAACAGGCATCTATTCTGCAGAACACAGGGTAATATTTACTGGTATTAAATTTGCATAAATTAATAAGTCACACACAGGTTACAAACACCAATTCATGCAGCTCTGGATAGGCAATATTCTATATTTACTGAGGAGAAAGCAGGAATAGTGATGTGTAAGGGACAGGGGCATCAATGCTTTTGGTTAGTAAGATTCTTATTCCAAACTGGTACTCCCAGGAATCCTGTGGAAGAAGTCACACAATTCTAGCTTTACAAGTTGACTAGCAGAGGAGTTTTAAAGTATAGAGAGAATTAAGGATCCCTAGGGAAAAAGGATGATTGTGTCCTACTGAACAACCATTTAGATGAAGATCCCCGTTCCTTCCACACAAACACACTTCACTGGAGGGATCAGGTAAATAAGGACACGAGTGCCTTGGCAGGGGAGATGGATGGATGGCTGTCAGCGCTGATTTCCCTTCTCCAAGCATTTCAGCAGAAAGGGCTGTTTGGGGCTGGGGCTGTGTGACATGGGCCACCAGCTGAGCTGTGTCACAAGGCCACTGACTGAGTGACACCTGTAAGTCAAAGCCAGGCTGCCCTCTCATGCCTGACATCATACAGATAATTAAGAAGAAGCCAAAACACAGGGCTGCATCCATGAGTGCAAAAGCAGTTTGTACACAGTGAGTGCTAATCACTAAACTTCTATAAATTGTCACAGTAACCAGGCTAAAAAGGCACAAAAGTCTGGGGTAAGTCTTAAATGGGATCCTGAAAAAAACCCCACAAACCCATGACCTTAGTAGGTAAAAAAATTCCTGTGAACACATTATGACATTAAATTTTAACTTTGACTTTATCTCTTTTTAAAAAGGGGAAACACAGAACTTGGAAGAGAAGCCTGAACTTCTAGAAATATTTTGTGCAAGTGATATAACTCCCACAAAACAGATTAGAGGAGGCACCAGCTGGAGAAGCATCTTCTCTCATGGTAGATACAATCTCTAGGCTGTTTTACTCACTCAGAACCTTGCTAAGATTATCTTTCAGTTTTTCCATAACATGGACTGTTTTTAGACCATCTCCAAGAAAAAAGCAAAAATTAGCCCAGGACTGTTGTGTAAGATGTGACTGGAAAGAACAGAAAAGTAACTCACTCAAGTATCCAATTAATTGGGATACCTCAAAAATCTCAGGAATACTCAAAAATTCAAAAGCATATCCAGGACAAACAAGAAGAAATATTGTCCTTCACCAAGGTGACCTTAAAGTGAAGAAGGCAAATTTATTCAGGGCAGGCAGTGACTGTGGTGACAGGAGTTCACAATACTGAGAAAAAGAATAAGGACAAGAATACCAGTGGATTTGAAGAAGGCCTCTTGAAGGGAAATCCTGGCTAATATGGAATATCAGTAATATTTTCTCTTGTGTGGATTGCTGATAGGTTCAGGCTATGACAAATGAGCAGATCACAGCAATCATAAGGTGGTCTCACTTTTGAGCTGTGCATTAAACAGTATTTGCTACCAAAGCTTTGAGATTAACACCCCACTACAACAGTGTGTAGCAGTGGACAGTGATTAAACTCATTCTGCAATTTGAGAAGGTCTCTGGGAGAGTTATGAGCACTGTGTTACAACAGCAGAGTTAACTGGAGCTTCTCATGACATTCCTGATGTGGCTGAGCAAGCACTGCTTCAAGAGTGTGTGGCTGCAGGCTCCAAGGGGAGAGCTCCACTGCAGAGCCATTATTGCTGCTTCCCAGCAAGCTCAAACACCAACTGAGAGCAGACTGAATTGCAGAAACCCGGGCTATGCCCTATTCCACCCAGTTTGACTTACTGCAATGCCTGCTCGTTAGCCATTGCTAAATTCAGCTACTTAACAGGACATCTGTTCTAAATGCAAGAATTATCTGTTCTTACTCCTACAAACACCTTTGCAGAGCAGGAGCAAGCCCTGGTTGTTCCTCTGAGAAGTTTTAAGGATTCTGTGGGATTGTTTGCTTTTTTTATTCCAAATAATTTTAAGGCATTCAAGTACTGAATTAGCCACAGTACACTAGAATAAACAAGACAGCATTTTTGAATCAGATCTGCTCCAACTCAACAACTTTCTGCCCAAAAGCTTTTTCATAACCAGAGATGCAGCATGAACAGATGACAGCAGAATATTCTCTTAAAGGCAGGGTTTCAAAGATCAGGATAGCAGGGATGATCAAACAACCCAAAGATTTAGGGTACATCACAACACTACAAGCATTTTAAAAGGGCAAAACACAAAACCAACTGAAGTATGAATCAGCAAGCAGAGGATGCAGACCAAGCATTTCAGGTGTGTTTGCACCAGTATTGTAGATGAAGACTGCACTGCAGAAAGGAGATTTGTTTCACAAGTGAAGTGGTCTCCATCTCTCTACAGCTGCAAGACACTGGCATAAGTCTATCATTGCATGTTTTGTTGGTCTAAAAAGAGAAATATCAGTAGCAATCTCTGCAATAAGCACAGAAGATAAGTGTCAGAGAGTTCTATATTCAGGCACAGTAGTTTATCTAAATGCAAGGTTACCTGGACAAGGAAAGCAACATTCACTGCAAAACACTGTACAACAGTCAGCAATGTGTCAGAGGCATGGCTGCAATTAAGTTTAATCTTTGCTTCAAAGCCTTTAGAACAAGATTTCTATTGCAGGTCAAGATGACATTGAGAAAACTCAAATCTAACAGAACTGAAATGTGACCATATCAAATTCAAATCACACACTGCATACTTTTACTCTTAATATCAGATGAAGGAAATATTGCCTTTGTAATATAACAGCTGTTAAAAATTCTAAATACTATCAAAGCATGTTTTAAAAACACCAGGTAAATTTATGCTGATAAATCATTAGGTAAAGTCTAGTTAAGCCTGACAGCTTGTAATGCATAGCAGCAACACAAGAACAGCTATCAAAAAGCCAGACACACTCCTTTCTAAAGATGAGTGGGGAAACACAAACAAAACCACATGCATGAATATTTCTGACAGGCAGCAAGGATGACAGGCACTCTTGACTGTCCATTCTGTGTCTGCTAATGGCCTGATCAGCTTCAAAATCTTCTTTTTGTCTCTCTGCCCATAAGAAATCCACAACTACTGATGTGAACACAAAGTAATGCAACAAAATTCCTTTTTCCTGTCAAATGTAAGGAAGGCTCAATGCTTTACCAATAAAGCAGAGTCACTCACAAGCTTTGGAGTTATGGATAACACAGCTTTTCCACTCTGATTGTTTTGTACCTGCAGAGCACAGTCAGCACTGTAAATAATGCACAGATCTCCAGAGAAGAGACCTGAGAATTCTACACTCCAACACAAGTCCAAAGCATTTTCCCATCATCTGGTAGCAGCATTTTCCCCTAAATGAAGAGTATGTTCCCATTTGGAGACTTGCTTTGCCATCCCACTGTAGCAGCCTTCCAAAGGCTCCCAGGGGAGGCATCTCCCTACTCTTGGCAGAATGCCTGACACTGCATCACTGCATAGCTGGGAAATCCAGTGCACTGCAAGAACACAAACATCAGCACAAGATGACAATTAGATGGCAGAGCTGCACTTATCAGTAAAGGAAGTACATTAAAACAGTAATTTTGGAGATAATGCTATTCAGAGCCTAGATCCTGGTGCACATAAACACAAACATTATATGTAAAAACAAAACAACAAAAACAACAACAAAAAAACCAAACCACCAAAACAAAACCACAAGAAAAACCAATAAACCCTGGTATAAGGCAGGAAGACTCTGGTAAAGCTGTTTAAAAATAAGTCATTCTAAATAGACAGAGATTCACAGTACAAGGCAGACATTTTCAGTGAAAGTAATCCCTCTGACATTTCAAAAAAGACTCTCAATAATTGATGCCTTCAAGAGAACTTACTTCGCTGAAGCTATATATTAAACCCCAGGAGATGCAGTACAAGTGTTTTTCACCACATTCTGCCTTAAGGACTAAGAAATAACACTACAGGTTCTAATGGCTTTAACTGCTTTCAATGCTAAAATGTTGTGAAGAACTAAATATGATCCAAAGTTTGTCAGAAGCTGTTTCTAACTATGTGTGTAGTGCCACCAGTGATCAGCCATACACAGACACACAAAAGGAAATTCTCCTGAAGAATAACCAGGCACTTAATCTACATGGCAAGAAGTGCAAATTGCGAGGGAAGATGCAGATGGAAGCAAAGCAGCCTTCCCATCCAGCACTGCCTGAGCTCTGACAGTGGCAGGACAGAGGAGTTAAAAGGTCACTTTCACAGTTGATGTGGGTTTCCTTTAAGATGCCTGGAAAATGACTGTGTTGACCACATCCACATTCTGAAATACTTTTTTGAGAACTCCTAACGAAGCTCCAGCCAAAGGAACAGGAACTGACTCATTTGTACAGTACCATGCACAGTCACACTCAGATGTGTGCCCGAGGTGCACGTGGGCAGGGATGAAGCAGGCAAAGCTCACATGGAATTTGAGAGACTCCGGTCTGGGATTGTGCCCTGACACACCAGTGCTCAGCATGAAGGTGTGCTCACACACATCTTTATCACTGTCAGCCTCAGCTCTGCTGCTCCTGCTTCTGAACACAAATTCATGCACAGAACTGAAGGGCTGCAAGCTGAGCTCCAGACCGTGAGCTGTCCGCAGTATTTCACTATTTGGAACTCAAACTAGCCATGAACACAGAGATAAAGATAAATCAGCTGTTATGCTATTACAGCCTGTGTGTAGAGCAGGGAAAAAACCCTAAACCAAGTGTACCTTTTAAAATGGACTTGGCTGTGTATGCTGTGTGTGAATCAACTCAGCCCCAGCTATGTTTTACTGCAAGATAAAACAGTTCTGAAAGCAAAACTTGAAGCATCCAACAAATCATTTCAGTATTTCCAATTCACTTGGCAGTTTTCAGTGCATGGGAAAACAGAATGCAGTGAGGGGAGCTCTATACAGGACATCTATACTACTGAGTATCACCTTGCAGCTGCTAGCTATGTATAGGCTTGCAGAAAACAGGCATCCCATTTAAAACTCTGCTTTCTACAAAATAGGTGTGCCACTAGGCCATTGTTTAAACCCACTGAAACTGCACTGAATCATTTCCCTGAATAGCATCACAATGAAGTGGGTGTGTTGTTTTTAAATCAAGGTGTCTGCTAAGCAAGTTCTTTGAACAATTTTTGATTATCAACACATCCCAGAAGCATAAGACGCATCTCTGAAATTCCACAGAAATTACACTTACAAGTGTAAGATGCCAAAGAAGCAGCCCTGCACCAAATGGATCAGGGAAAGTAAAGGTGGGATTCCAGGAAGAAAACACCTTTGGTCTAACTACAGAACTTTCCTGCTCAGGATATCCATCAGAACCTTCACTGCTCCCATCTCACTGGGCCACTGAATGCAGCCCTTTAAAAGCAGATTTACCCGACATCCCAGGAAGAGTTTTCCACATGGGTTTGGCTCTCCAGGCTATCACAAAGAGGCAATTTTATCTACAATGTACAAACTTGTTGGAGTTTTCCCCCCTCCCCTAAATGAATATTTGACTGAGAGTCCTTGCCCATATCTAGGCACCTTTCAATTGAAGTGTATTTCTGTGGTATTGAATTGCACACTGCTCCTCCACCACAGCATTGCTTTTAATCTCAGCCACAGAATAAGAAAGTTACATTAAGTTACAATAATAAAGTTACAAGTTTATCAGGCAGCAAAAGCATGTTGGAAGTGTACAAAGCCAACAAGTCAATCCCTGAAGTTACAAATTATTGAGGGGCATTCTGGCTATGACATGCAGAAAATCCTGGGGAAAATACAGCACTCATCTTGCTAATACAGTTTTTTTCCTCCCACTCTCTACCAGATGAGGTAACCAAGAAGATGAATCCTGACAGAAGAGCAAAACATGCACTTCATACTTAAAAGGCAATTAGAGACTTCTAATTCAAATAAATTTCCACCTTCTGTACTCATTTTCTAGAGTATGATCCACATATTCAGGGGAATTTTGGTTATATAATAATGATACTAAAACACATCATTGACAAGAAAGAAACACCTAGCTAGGGTAACAGTCATAAGAGCTTTCTTTTGTGGTGTAAGAAACAAGTGGTACTCTCTCAGTTTCTCCTTACATAAAGGTTTCTCCTGCCTTGCTGCTATTCCTGACACAGTCAGTGGAAGCCATCACCTTCCACGTTCAGGAAAGAGCCATTCCTCCCCATCATTCAGCCTGCTGAAAACAGCTGAACAAAACCAACGAGGCAGCTGCAACCCGGAGCATCACCCTGACACAGCACACCCTCAGTAAGTTTGTATATGGATTTCAGAGCTTCATTCTTCCTACAGCCATAAGCCAGTTGGGAAGAAAGCACTTGGATTTTCTGAATGTGACAGAAGATTTGTTTTCTCCAGCTGCTGTGCTTTAGTGAGAGCTGCCTGATGTTGCTCAGCAGTTTCTGAGCAGCTCCAGACAGGCAGGTGATCTCCCAGGTAAAGTGGTGTCACTAGTGAGAGCCAAGCTCACACTACACCTGCCTGACAAAGGGCAGCATTTTTATATTCTGTGTGTGCAGACTGGGCATCATCAGTCATTTCAGCTTCTCAGCCATCTGAGCACCACAGAGCAGAGCCACACTCCTGCAGCTGACAACAGTGGAGGAGACTGAACCACTGCAGCACTCAAGGGAGCAACTCCTTTACAAGACACACAAATCACAGACAGCTTCCACCAAAAGATTGCCTGGGCTAAGCAGCAGAGTGGAAACAAAGCAGCCACTCCACTTCCAGTTCCTCTCCCCAGCCACAAGGCACATCCTCCTGTCTGCTTGCACCAACAGATGCTCCCAAGCCACTGCACTGCAGCTCAGTTCAGCTGGCACCTACCAAAGGAAGGCCAAAAATCTTCTAAGGATGCTCAGAATCTTTTAAGCAATCTCTTAAGCAAGGATCAATTCCCTGATAAAGCAGCTTAATACCTTCACAGTCCACACTGTGGCTGTTCCTGAGAGCAGTGAGTTTCTAACACCTCACTCTCCTCGTGCCCTGCTCAGGCTTTCCCTATCACAACTGCAAACACTGTTATGCAATGTACAAGAGTGCTACATTTCCTATAGTTTCCGGGAGAAAGAATAAACATTGGATTTCATCCTCATTCCACAGCTGCTTGTGGGGAGGGAGGCCTCCCGTGCACTCCTTCCTCCCCTGAGGAATTTCGGAGGAGGAGTGGAGCTCTCCCGGCCGGGGCTCCAGCTCAGCCCCTGCTCAGCTGCTGCCCACCCAACCCTGGCACTCCAACCCTGCAAAATGAGGGAGCTGCCACCCTGGAGGCTGCTTTTGCTGTTGGAGGTAAATTGGAAGCAGTAATTGTTGATGGTAATCTAATTTTTTTCACTCACTAGGGACTGTGTCAAGAGCAGGCTCCCAAAAAGAAATCTATTTGTAAACACGGTGCAAATTGATTACTATTACCCCACACAAAGCATATCCAGCAGAACACTTTTCCCCTCATTTACTTACTGAGAAGTCAGTGCTTTATTAGGCACCTAAACATGCTCAAGCTTTAAAATCAGTTTAGCATGTCTCTTGTAAAAGATTTGTGCACTGATAAGTGATTAGTGATGCTACAAACATAGTCACTAATGATGAATATTTACACATTCATTAATTCATCCAGAAGATTAACCAAAGCCATAGGTCTGAGGAGTTAAATATTTGCTGATGCTACATGAGGATCTCCTCCATTCAAAGGCTGTCATCTTACTAATTAGTGAATTTGGATACCACTTGCAAGATTTGCCTGAAAGCTGACTCTTCCCACATCTTAAATGAATCAAGGAAATAGCTCAAAACCCATCAAATTTTCAATTCTTTTAACTTCTACAGATTCCTCCACAAACAATCAGAATGGTCAATATTCCCAAAATTTTCACCCTTTTTTCCCTAACTTGCTAGCACACCTGCTTGCCCTTTGTATCTGCAGGTAGATAGTGGCAAATACCTCCAGTTTTTACACAAAATCAAGAATATCACATGATCACATTCACGTGATAATTTCCCATTCAAAACATTCAAATCCCATTCAGTAAAGCACACCTCCAAATGCTGAGCCTTCCTTATCACAATATCATAATTCTTAACTAAGCCTGAATTTTAAAGTAGTATTGGATATAAAGTCTGATCTTTTAAATGTTTTATTCAGGGTTTTAATATCTGTTCCCCCCAAAAATATAACTTAAAGGATAAAGCAAAATGGGCCTCTCAAATTAACAACTACTCCAAGTATTTGCAATGAAGGTAGAGAATGGAAATCATTGCCAATAGAAATAATTTCAGGTGTACTGCCCAACCCCACATTTGTTAGACAAGGGCACCAAAAGATTAGTAAAATACAAATAGTTAATTATTCACAAGCCATCCAGACCTGTGATGATTTCCTTAAGGTGTGAACAGCTGGCTACAAAATTTAGACCAGATGTTGCTCTTAAAATGAGCACTGATTTATAAACACACAGTTTCACCATGACCAAGACAGCTACAAAACTGTATTACAGCACTATGCATCTATTTATAGGAGATATTTCTGATGGTGAAGAAAAGTGAAACATCTGGTTCAAGATGATTATGAAACAGACAAATCTCATCACACAATAACTACAGAGCATAACTTTTCAAGAGCACAAACTGATGTGCAAAAAGGAACCCAAAATTCTGCAGGAAGGTACTTGCACATGCAGCAGGCAGAATTATTGTGAAGATGGAGCGTAGAGTGACCATCACAAGGCCAACATAATTTTTTTCAGGATGTTGACTTTGATATTTCATTATGCAGGGAATAACTCCAGTCTGCAGATTCACTAGGAGGGTTGCATCACTGCCTAGTACTAAAAGCAAGCATGTACTGTTGTAACACAAGTTAGAGTCACATATTCAAAATGAAGGGGGCTTTGTTCTCCCTCATCTACAAAAATCTTTGGGGACAGTCAGAAACTTCCAACATAGACACAGCCAAGAAAATTTCCTGATGGCTGAGATGTTTTAGCATTCACCTGTGCTCTCACAGAGAAATAAAGAACATTTTATAAGTAGGAAAGAATCTGAACAGGGCTATACAAAATGTTGGTGAGTATTTCCACTTGAGAAACATGCTGCTTGTGCAGTGTTTCTAGGCAATAATTGTGTCAGATCGTTTATTTCCCTGGCTCAATACCTCGTCTTATAATACATAGTATGAGCTGTGCCAATTTAGTATATTCTTTTAGAAGAACAGCTACAGCTTCTTCCCTGAACTTGGATGCTTACAACAGCACATCTGACTGTTGTGTATTATAGCCAAAGACAGAACTTTTCACCTTTATAAAGAAATCAAGCTAAAAAAAAAGAATAATTTCTAGGAGATTACAGAGCATGTTCTCCTGTGCACCACACCCAGTCCCACCTTTTCAAGTCTCTGTTTAGGCAACACGATGATGTGACTTTTGAGCTACTGTGGGGATATAACAGCACACAAACTTGAAAAGGAGGTTTAAACTGTTCTTCTTGGACAAATAGTTTCAGTTCAAATTTATCACCAGGAATAGCCAGATTCAGCAGCATCTGTATTGTCAGGCAAGCCTAGGCAAGGCAAGCTTTTCTGCTGGGAGTTGCACAACAGGGCTGTGTCAGTTATCTCTGAGAACAAGTCAGAAACAGCCACCAGGATCTGCTTGGAAACTGTCAGCCTGACCATTCAGACAGGATGCTGCTCCAGAGGATCTCCTACGTGCCAGACAGGAGGTGTGAAAGTGAAAGAACAATTTGTGGGTCATCACTCCATCATCAACTTCAAAGTCATCCAGCAACTCGGTAAAGTTGCTTGAGTCAATTCATTCTTGAACTTTACATCATCCAGCTGAACCATAAAAGCAGATTTGCTGTCCTGGGACTGTTGAACTTTTAAAATGCTGATATTTGTACCAGTAAATCACTTATTTCAATCTCTATTGCTCATCAGCCTTTATGAGCAATACTAGATCTTCACAGAAATGAGTTGATGATGATGTTCTGGCATTATGAACTGAAACCACTGATAAATCATATTTATCATATGTAGGAGACAGGAGAATTTAGATATGCACTCCACCTCTGTCTGTCCATGCAGCAGCTTAGGTTTAAGTTATTTTTATTGGTGTTGAGGATTTTCAACAAGACATTTAAAGAAATATTAACAGCCTATCACAAGCCTATAAAATTGCTACGTCTCTTATACATGTCTTTTTAAAGATGTCTCATCTTTCTCACAAATCCCAAGTAAATAAGTAGTACCAACTCAACTTTTCAGCTGTGTCAAGTAATTTGTAAGAACAAATCAAACATAACCCCCAAAGAAAACTACTTCAATCACATTACACTGCATTTCTAATAAGTATAGGGGCAGAAGAACTATTTGCAGTACTAATATTACAGATGGATGAACAAAGTGTTTCTGCATTTGTAGAGAACAGATCCCACATAAAGAAACCAGTTTTAAACCTCAAAACAACTAGAATATAAAGGGGAAATTTTTGCTCAAAGAACTGCAGTGAAGAAAAGTAATCTAAAGGGCAATTCCTTCTTCCTTTGCCACGTAATAAATGTAATATATCTTCAGGGACTGGAAACAAGCATCCTTGCCTTTTAAATCTTTCCCTAAGTTAAGGCTAACTAGGAGTGCAGCAGCTGACCCAGCCCTCAATTCCTGGGCAGGGGAAAAAAGTAAATGTCTAGGAGCCAGGGAGCCATGGTACTGCCACACTTGGGAGTGTGCATCATGTGTGCTATTCAGACCCTGAAATGTCCCATGGAGCCCAACCTGTCCAAGATGCTGCAGGGTGAGGGTGGCACACACCACACATTTGAGGATTCCATGGCTCACTGTAGCTATTGTAACAATTTCTGATCTCTCACTCAAAAATCCACTTAGTCACAAAAAGTTATCCAGGAGGTTGGTGTGTGTTATGTGTGAGAGAGGAGAGGAATGTGGCATCAGCACATGGTCCAAGAACATCCAAATTAATGAGCCTGGAAGTTGTGCTATCTGACAATTCTGGGTGTCACCATACAGTGCTGCTCCATCACACATGTGGAGGTATCCCCACACTGTCTTGCTGTCCACATAATCAAAATATTTTCTAGAACCCACACACTGCTGAAGTGCTACCAAACAACTGGACAAATCAGGACAGAGGTGAACCAGCCATGTAACCCTTTCAGCATCTAAGCTGACACAGAACTACAACAATCCCTCCCCCCAGAAAAGCTAATTTTATGCATTCTTCATGTGTCCCCTTCTCTACATCAGTCAGGCAACACCACTAGCAATAACCAGTAAGAACTGTTATTATGACACACAAAATTTCAGATTCCCCCAAAGCATTTTGTAATTCCAGGCATTTTCTTTCTTAAAGCAAATATTTTCATTACATATGCTCACAGAAATCAGACAGCAAAAACTTACTAACAGAATGAGAGTAAAATGTGGTTTTGCATGAGATCATATACTACCAAATGTAAGGGGTTTTTTTTAAATGAATAAACTGGAACAGTCAACAGTATGACACAAACCAAAGTACAAGTAACAGACATGATCTAAACAGAATTTGACTGGAACATGTTTATTTAATTCTCAAAATTTCAGCTTATGCTTAAATCAGTCAGCTCTCACCTCATACAAGTATTTCAAAATAGGTGAGCAAAACCCAGTGGGAGGGGACTGATCATTTTAATAATAGACAACAAATTGACTATACAGTTAAATTTTTTTCAAGCACTGACTACTTAAACAGAGTAGTATGTGCTTTTTATTTTTGGGAGAGCAGGGGGAAGGGAGCAGGGGGACCTCTGGGAAGAATGCTAACCTTATGAATTCTTCCTCTGGAATTTTAATTGGTAAATCTATAAGTAAAAACGTACCCAGCTGCAGGGAGCTGCTCCCCAGCACAATCACGGAACCTCAGAGCCGTGTGCTCAAGCCTAAAAACAGAATATTCCTCTCAGATGGTGCCCAGCCACACCTGAGCTAAGGAGATTCCAACAGCACAACTTGGATTCCGCCTTTCCCGAACGGTGAAGCCAGAGTGCCTCTGGAAGACACGCTTATCTCACCATCTATTCTTTTTATTGCTGCTCTTATTAGACATTTCCTACTCGTTTTTGCAATAAATTTAGCCACACAACAACCTTGAGCTCTATTTTTATACGCAGCATTGTTCAAAGAGCTTCCGAAAATTGTATTAAGAAAGAGAGAAAGGCCTTTGAACAACCAAGACAAGCTTCATAACAGAAATGTAATCTCAACACGAGCTGGTTGCTTTTTTCCCTTTTTGGAAAAATCTTCACATAGGGATCCCAGACAGATGAAAGCAAGAGATTTAAAATAAGAAGCAGCGTTTTATGCATCAGAACCAACAGGGAAGACCATACTCTGCATGACACCTTTTAACATGTAACCAAAGATCTTTCCAGGTGCACGTTGAATAAGTTACAGCTCAAAAGGAAAGTAAAAATAAAGCTTACAGAGTTTCTACAGCAAATTTGAAACACAGGTCACAACTTCCACATAACATATCCATTCTTTACTTATTGACCGTACACAAGGTCTACAATGTATTACAGGCACTACTGTTTCCCATCTGACTTACAGACAGTTTTCAATGTAGCAATTAGTGTACATAATTTTTAAAAAAATTGAAAGAAAAGGGTTTTTACACGCACTCACACAGTAACATGGTTTCTAGGCTCACGCTATATTCGGAAGTCTCGTAAAAACCAACATTCTGAGTATCTGTATGTACTTATATATCACTATATTTCTGCTTGTGTCCCTGAAGTACATTCCTTTTTTTTTTTTTCCCCTAAACACTGAGAGGATATTAAGTAACAGGCACGTGGGAAGTTATATCTAGTTTTAACACGCGCAACGCAAAGCGATCACGCTCAGCTCGTGATTTAAAGTCACTTCAGCTTCCACACGCGAAAAAACAACGGCAAAGCAAACTCGCAGCTCCCGCAGCCCCAGCCTCCCCCCACACACACCGGGACCCTCCCCGCGCCCACCGCCCGCACCTGAACCCCGACAAGGAGAAAGGACTTTCCCCGCCACGAGGAAGTCGCCGGCACACGTGCTAAGGGGCGCTTTTATCCAGACGGGGTTCCGAGAAACCTCCGAGCAACTTCCCCCTCAGCAGGAGAAGGAGGAGGGGGGAGCCGGCAGCACCCGCCGCGCTCCCCCCCACAGGTGCGCCCCTTGCTTCCCCAGCGGGCCGGGCGCTCCCGCTCCGCACTCACCGAGCCCAGCGGCGCTCCCCGCTGACAGGCGGCTCCCGGCAGCCCCGGGCCGGGCCGGGGGGCGGTGAGGGAAGGCGGGCGGGCGGCCCCAGCGCGGGGCCCGGCGAGGCCGCGGCAGCGGCGCGGAGCAGCGGCCGGCGCCGCCGCGCTGCGCTCTTATAGCGACCCGCCAATTAAGGGCGGCCAATGGGCGCGCGGCGGCCACGTGACGGGGCAGTTCCAATTACGGCGGAGAATTTTCTGAATTAGCGGGGTTACACAAAGGACACTCATTGAGGGGGGAGGGAAAAAAGGGCAGCGAGCGGGAGCGGGAACGCCCAGCCGGAGCCTGCTCGGTGATTTAAGGCAGGAAACTCCCTCGCCTCACACAGACACGGCCGCATTCAGCACCGGCCAGCGTCTCCGCGGGAGGAATGTCTGGCGCACATTACGCTAATCCTCGCCCCCGAGCTGGGGTTTTTACACAGCCACCGCGGCCATCGCCTCGCCCCCTTCCCCCTCCTCGCCCAGGGCAGAGCGGCACCTCCCGCCTCTCCGCCAAAAAAGCGCTGTCTGTTACCTATATATATACGCACACACATATACAGATACATTTTCAAGTATAAACTGGAAGAGGCAGAGCAAAGGCTGATGGTGTGAGCGATGTGCCGGCGCTGCCCTGACAAACTTCTGAGCGCGGCGGATGAGACGAGTCAATAAAAATTGGAATTATTGAAAGGCATTACTGACCGATTAGTAATTAACTGCCCCCCGTGCCAGGAAAGGCTCCCGCAAGAGAAACGCGCCGCTGCTAATTAATGCTTTACGTTCTAATTGTGAGGAACTGCTCACAAACAGTGTATAAAATCAGGCTCGCTCAAAAGCAATGCTGAAACCCTCACCTGCCCACAAACCCGTATGGAGCACAGGCCAACACCTCCCAGCGCCTGCCCGAGATGCCACCGATGCCACCGAGCTGCATGCCGGCTTTCCTGCCCTGCAGAAACACGCGTGGCCGTGAGCATGGCACGGGTGCGCAGCCGGAACAGGGGCCAGGCTGCCTGCCACCGACGAACCCTGCCAATCCCAATTTATGGGCAGGAAACGTGTGCCAGGACAAACCAGCCGAGATGACTCAAGTCGCCTCTCCCCCACCCTCCTGTTCCTCAGAACAACAGCCCTCTTTAGCAGCGGGGAGTAGGATCTCGTAGAGGAATGACTCAAAGTTGCTCTCAGGGGTAGGGGAAAAACCCCCACAGAACAGAAAACACCCAATTCCTTCCCCACCCCCTCCTCTTTTTTTCAGATTGTATTAATTAAACGCACAACAACTTTGTCTTGAGGTAACAAATGCACTAAAGAGAAATCTAGTTGGACCGCAAAATAAGTTTACTGAGGTCAAACCCAAGGGAAAACTAATCTAACCACATTTTCAATTTGTTTGGACTATTCCATAGACCAATAAAACCATAAAATGACAAAAACATCCTATCCTAGAATAGCATGAGGATAGCAAAAAATGTTATGTTTAATTAAAGTCAGATGACTTAATAAAAATTTCACACTGTGTACATACAAAACCCAGTATCACTTTTTCATCTACTGTAATTTTTTAAAAGAAAATGATCACACATTTTAAGCTTTTGGGGGTACTTTTTATCTTTGATTTAAAGTTATTTGATTAGAATAAAGAGATCAGAATAATTTATAAATCATGTCTATGAACATTATGCCAGTAAGTGATTTTTAAATAACGGATAGATTAGTTTAGGGAGAATAACATGTTCCATCTTCTTAGCAGACAGTGAATAAATCTCTCTTAAAATAGCCATGGGTTTTCTATTAACATAAAAAATGGGAGAGGCACTGTTCACCTCCATTGGAACTTTGGTGATAGGTAGCAGCATTGAATACGAGACCTAAGATAACAGGTGGAGCTGCAGAAATCAGGAACTGGAAAGCAAACCAGCCAACACCTCCCTGAGGACTCTATAAATGTGTCTGTATCCCGATCTTGAAAAAAGTTCCAGCTTTCTCACAGCTCCTACAATTGAAATGTTGTTCCAAAAGTCGCTTCTGATGGTTTGGACCTTCATTTTTTTTTTCAAAATTTCCATCTTAAACTTATTCAGGGCCAGCTGCTGGCACAACATGAAGTGATCTGCATTGTCCTCTCTTTGCTAGAACAGTGCTTTTCCTTTTCCTGTGCTGTACCACAAATGCCCCCATTCTTCCATTCTGCAGCCCGCTGGTAGGCAGCAGTCATATCTGCCTTCGACTCTGATGAGATATTTTATGCTAACAATTTTATCATGCTCCATCTCTGAGTTCTCCCCAAAGCGTTTATTACAAGGTTCTTCATGAAAATAATTTAGATTGAAACAATCAGTTCTTTTTGAATGGAAACCGTGACTCAGATGAGCCAAACACAGAATATTCTATGTATAGCATTTGTGTGAATTCGTGTGGCTGAAGCCAGCCAAATAACATAAGTACTCCATAATGGAAAAGCTGATTAACCATTATAAATACTTCAGAAGTACATTTTAAGGTAAATCCTCATAATATCCCTGTGAAATGGTAGTCTTTAGTCTCCTTTAGAAAATGAGAGGCCAGGAATATTTAAAACGTCTTGACCAACATCACAGAAGTTTCCATCACGAAGCGAGCTGCACCCAAGGAGCTCTTGGCTGCTTGTGCCATGCCACATCTCCTGTAAGAGCACACTGTGCATCTCATTCCAACCTAGTGCTGAGCTGGATCACCTACAGTCACCTTCTATGTGGCAAAAACATTGAAAAGTTATAGCAGCTGGTCTCTAATGGGGTAAGAAGTGCTTTCATCGTTGTCCTCATTGTTGAGAAATACTCTTTTTGGTAAAGTCAGTATAGTTGGTGGCATTTTTGAGTGTTTTTTTTTGAGGGTCAGAGACTGAGACTTTTGTCCTGCTGCAGAATGAGAATGCAGAAAGGTGCATCACTGAATTGCTGGCAGTGATGGTCTAGTTTCAGCAGCTTGGCCATTCAGACATGACTGAAGTTCATCAGGATTCCTTCTGTCGTGTTCTCTGTGTGCTTTAACACATAAACCCAACTAGAGCAGGAGGGCAGAGAATAAGGAACGTGAGAGGGAAGTCACTGTGTTCTTCATCCTGCTCTGTGCCCCCTCACAGGCAAAATCTCCCACCTATTCTTTTCCCTCAGGAGACCTGCTTCTCTTTTGTCTGAGCAGTGATGTTTCCTACTGCAGTCAGCAATTGTCCTCTCCCAAATATTTTTCTCTTCTGACTTTCTCACCTTTGTGTCTTGGTCCAAACATGACAGATACATTGTCTGATTGCTTTTGAGATGTTCTTCATTGGTATTGGACACGGGCAGGATAACATTGGTACTGGACATTGGTCACTGGTGTTGGACACAAGGACAGGACAGCATTGGTACTGGACACTGGTATTGGAAACAGGGACAGGACAACACAGGTACTGGATATTGGTCATTGGTGTTGGACACAGGGACAGGACAGCATTGGTAGTGGACATTGGTCATTGGTGTTGAACACAGGGGACATCCAGATGACAACATGGGTGAGAGGGACTGATCCTATCAAGATTTCAGCACTCCACAGTGCTGCCAAAGGCCACCACCCACCGCACCTCAGGGACTCCTGTCCCCAGGGGAGTCAGGCAGCCCAAGCTCGACAGTTCCCATCTCACATAAAGCCATGAGGCAGGAGAGGGAGACAAACCCTCAGCCCCTCAACACAGACCACACGTGCAAGACCACTTGTCACTCTAGGTCAGCTTTATTTACTTCAGTACTTAGTGACCAGGAGTGAAGATGGGGAAGACCTGAAGATCTCAGGACTGGGGAAAAGAGCAGGCTCTGGTGTTTCCCTGAGGAAGGGAGTGAGCTCCCCAGTGAAGTGACACCACCCTCAGTGCTAATTGCACTGAAGGCCCTCCTCTGCCCGAGGGGAAGAGCCCAGCCCACGGGGAAGCTCCCAGCACCACTGGGACGTGTGAACCAGGAAAGTCACGGACCAGGGATGCATGTGAATGTATGTATCATTTCCTTATAGCACCATGCAGTATCAGAGGATGTTAGGAAGAGGAGAAAAAAAAAAAAGAATTTTCTCTTTTCTCCCCTACAGATCCCCTTCCCTGTCGATATTATTGAAAGAGTAAAGCTTGTAAGCACAGATACAAAGAAACATGCATCATTTAACTAGAAAGTGAGCAAGCCCATGTTTGTTTATTTTTCCATTGGGTAAACAAGTGATCTTTGCATTTAAAAAACCAAACAAAACACACAAACAAAGAAACAAACAAACAAACAAACAAACAAAAAAAAACCCCTAAAACTGAATTCACTTTGATATTTACCCTTAAGGTATCCATTATTTGTCTGTTTCAGTGAAAGTGGAAGGGCTGTATTAGCACGCTTGGCTGAAAATGCACTTTTTCCCACCAGCTTATGCAAGTTATGGTACCTGCAGTGACTGATTCACAGCATCAGTGTGCAGGAAGTCCCTCCGTGCTCAGTGCTATATACATAACACACGTCAGCGTTCAGAGGCACTGAGCTGCTCCTAATTTCCACTGGGATCGTTGGACTGCATCACCTCCACATTCCAGCTCTCTGTAAACATCTCTTTTTCATGTATAAAACATCTCCTTTGAATGCTGGCAGTGTGTGATCACAGCAGCTGAGCTGTGCTCAGCACTCAGCTCTCAGGGAACACGGCTCGTCAGGCACAATGTTGGGCAGAGCTGTAACATTTGTGTTTCCAGCGGTGGGTGAAGACAGGAGCTTTCCACCACCCATCCACAGAGGAATCTGGCACCAGCCTGGAGGAAACACGGCACGCTGCTGCACATTTGTGTAATGAAAGAACTGCGGCTTTTATCTCTTCTTGGGGAAAAGGACACAAAATTGTTACTAATCTAGGAACAAATAATATTAAAGTAAGGTCTTCTGGTGTTCCACTTCAACAAAAACTCCCTATATATGGTTTTCTCAAATAATTTTTTTTTCCCGAAGGTAGACTCACAAATACAAGAACCTGGCCAGTTTTAGCATGGCTTGCTGCATTTTAGCTCTGCTGGACTGCTGAAAGCAAACACAGCTCAATGCAGTGCTGCTGTCTGCTAAAGTAACAAGAAAATCAGAGTAGTGCTGCTGCTGCTGCTCCTCTATGGCACTTGTGAAAAGGAAGTCTTGTTAGACTCTTATCAACAGGAGTAAAACAGCAGCATGGAGAAGGGTTTCATTTGCTCCGTTTCTAAATCAACTTTTTCAGACTACGGTGACATAAATATACAGTGGGTGAGGGTGGGGGAGGTTTGGGTGGGAGAAGGGGAGGATGGAGGAGGACAGGGTTTTATGCCAAGAGCTGAATCATAACCATGTGAGTAATTTTGTTGTTTTTTTTTTTTCATAAGGGTATGAATCAAATTAAATTTGTTTTGCTGTGGGTGAAGGAAGAGAGAATATAATAGTATGAATCAGAGCTATCATCAAATATGTGGCACAGACTAAAAATTAATTACAATTACTGCGTTCTTGTAAAAAGTTTCTGCTCTAAGATGCAGCAATTTTGTTAATCAATATAATCCATTTAAAATTCACAGGCATTAAAACCTTTCAATTACTTTCCTCTTCCTTTTAATTTTTTTTCCTACTATAACAAGGAAAAGATGAACATCTCTGAACAAAATCTTTCTTCATCTGTTAGAAGCCTTTTTGCTCCAGTGGTAAAAAGACTGCTGCTAATAATGAAAATTAGATATTAGACCACATGTAGTCTCTTCAGTCAGGACTAGCTCAAGGATGCAAGTCCAGGGAATACATGATTTACCACCTTAGCACAGATGCTTTATTAGGCATTCTAATAAAGACAACTTATTTAGTGAATAAGCCAAACAGAAAAACACTCAATAGCTCTTTGTCTTTTCCTGTGAGAGGGAGATAAGGTCATGGAAAAATGAGTGTTTTTTACACTTTGGAATAGCTATTTAACTATGAGATACTGGGTAAAGAATAAAGAGCTTAGACCATAAAACCTCTTTTAAAGAGGCCAACACAAATACTTAGGAATAAACCCACGCATTATTAATTACTAGTTAGATAGATAACTAACGATATATATGTATTTTTGTACTAGTGAGGAACCACTGATTTTGATAACTAAAAACTTTGCCTCCAAGCTTCCAGTACAGAGAAAATGTCATTTAATTCCCTGTCTGAAAAACACAATAAAGCCTCAGCGAGGCATCATTTGGAATCAATTCCTCCCCCTAAACAACTCCAGATCTTTCCCATAGTAATTCTCTTGCACGTGCCCAGTAAAACTCTCTGCAGAAAGCACGGGTGTACAGCATGTTCAGGAATTCAGCTGAACCACCAGCCTTAAGGACGCGACTCCCAGACAGACAGACAGACAGACAGAAAACTTCTGCACAGCCCACTGCAGCTGCTGTGCCTTTCCAGGGCTGTGTGTCACAGTGGGGAAGGAAGAAAATGGAAGACAATTCCCTCAGCCATTCTGGAAAACCCCCTTTGAGCATCCCAAACACGAAGTTGCTGGACCAAGAACCTCCTTGCTGCCTCGTGGAAGCTGTTCCTCCTTTTTTGTCAGCATCACTCAGCTCCCAGGTTCACCCAAGCCTCTGCCAGGTTGGACAAAAACCCAGACAACTCTGCAGGGCTGGGTGAGAGGCAGATTCAAAACATCCCATGGATTATCCCATAGCATCTTAGATTATCCATATTATTTATATATATATATATATACACACATATATATATACATGCATTCATACATACATACATACATACATATATATATATACATACATATATATATACATATATATACGCACACATATATATATACACACACATATATATACACACATACATATATATATAATATTATATCCAGATTATATTATATTCGGGATAATCCAGATTATCCTTACAGCATCTCACAGTCTCACCTCACATGTGAGGGGGAACAAAATCACTCAGAAGATGTCTTTGACACAAGCACCTGCTGGAATCACCCTCTAGAACACAACAATTGAAACTCTCCAACAATCCTTAAAAATCCCTCAAAACACAGCAATAGTAATTCTCCTGCAAAGAGATCAATGCCACTGTGGCAAGCAGTATTTTGAGATGGTCTGGTGGTATAATAAGAATATACAAATTTTTTTTCTTTATATTCACAACCTCAAAGAAGAGCAATTCCCCCTCACTTGCCTCAAGACAAAAATCACTGATGTTCCCTAATTTTACTTGCAATGAAGAGTAAGCTCCAAGCAGAAATAGCAGAAATAAGCAGAAAAAAATGCAAGTGGCCAGAAGTTAACCAGAGAAGATGCTTAATATCTCTTCCTGAAGGATAAATCAGCATTTTTACCATAGCTGTGGTCATCTTTATTTATTACGCAATAGCTTACCACAGGCCATGGGTTGTTGGGCTTTTTTACATTTCTGGTTAAATTACTTCTCAACTACTGTGTAGAAACCAAACTTCTCAAATGTCCACCCTCCTTATTCTGGCATACAATGGCAGAGCTTAGTAGGGATTTTTATAGGACTGTCCTACACACACCACTTGGTAAAGTTAATTCCCAGCTTTCCATGGCAAAAAGCTGCCATTTCTTGCAGTTGTTAGAAAGGTACAGAAAGGAAAAGAACATTTTTCTTTGGCAAAAAATTACTGTATACCAATATTGATCAGAGCAGTAACATTCTCAGCCACTAAACAGAAAAGCTCTTACACCTCAATAATATTTAAAACATTTAATCATGTTTTAAATATTATTATTATTATATGCAATATAATTTTGTGTATTTTAGCTATGAGGTTTTTAAGTAGCTGCTGGAACATATCTTTTCTACCAGCTCTCCTCAACCATCTCAGTGACAAATTTCAAAGAGAGCATTCTATCTAGGGACTTGGCTACAAAACCATATTTAGGCTAGAGAATAATTTTTATCCAAGTACAGGAAATAATATACTTATGCACTTAGCAAAATCATTAGGGATTTATCTAAACACTACAGATTTTTGTAGAAAAACCTCCTGTAAATGCAATGGCTTTAAATTAGTACACATATTACTACTATTTGTTTACTTTAATGGCTTAAGAAATATTTCTGAAAGTAGCCTTTGAAAACTGAAATTCAATGTTTTGGTTTCAAAGAAGTCCACACATCCTTCACATTTTCAGAATTGCTGGAACAGTTCAAGAAAAGACGATAGGAAATTCCATTTGAAAATGCCAACACTGGCAAAAACAATTTGAAGCATGGGATGGGAACATCATCAAGAACCAAGAACAAATATTTCTCCACAATTACACATTTTGTTTCTCCCTTCCTATGAAGAAAAGCTATAGGAAGGGGGAGTTTGTGGAGGTGTGAGGAAATGGGAATTGTAGTCAGGAACCTAACACACCACTCATAATAAAATATAGAACTTCTTTCTTTCAAAACTCATAGGCACAGTGCAACCCTGGGTACAAACTATTGCTTGCCTTCCAGTGCATTTTTTATTCCTGCCCTGTTAAATTTAAAAGGCAGTCCAGGATTATGAGTTTTGGTGACTTCATAATGGATGCACATGTGAGTTTTTAAATTAGCCTGCGATGCCTGAAACGCATTATTTGAAATTTGTTTCAAGGCATGCTTCAGGAGAGAGAGGTCTCAGCACAGACAATCCTGACCTGGCACCTTTCACAGAGCTAACAGGAGGCATTTGATTTGCATGGATTGGTGAAGGCAGTGCAGGCTGATTCATGTGCCTACAACAGCTCCTGCACCCCAGAACTGCATCCAGGGGAGGGTCACAATACTAATAAACGCAAAATTAATTTCACACCTCCTAAATTACAAGGCAAGTCTTATCAGTGCTAGACTGTGAGCTTCTAGGGGCAGAGACAGCCTTGTCTGTCTCTCTTGCAGAGCATTAATCATGCTGTGGGTGCTCAGGGCTAATAAGACGCACATAAATCTATTCTGATGTGGTTTTTTGCCACTTCAGACTCGAGGAGAGTCACACACACGCACAGACACAATCTTACCTCTCTACCTAACGCTACACTAATGCACCTAATTGAAAAAACAAGTCTTGATAGGAACAGAAAGGCTTTGTTTTTGTTTATGCCACCCAGACAGAGTCTGTGGCTATACAATGCAAATAGTTGGCAAAACCTAAACCGCAAGCATGCAGCAGCACTGTGAGTAATAAAGATAATGTTTGTATTTTGTTTATGAAGAGCCCTAACCAAACACTAAAGCAACTGTACCGAAACCAAACAACACTCAGATCTTTAGAAAGACTTCAGAGGATCCAAATAATATAATTTAATCACTTTGTTCTTTAACAATCTAAACATCACTTAAAATTTACAAGCAGTAATTCCGTAAGTAAGTTCTCTGAGCTGAAAAATGGGATGTAGCCAGTTGCCTTTTTCTTCCCCAACTATTAAAGTTCAAACAAATGAAGCTCTATTACTGGGGGGAAAAGAAAAAAACACCTTACAAAATTCCCTTGCCCCTAAGGTTGAGAAATGCTGTATTGCTCAGCCAGCATGGAATTCCTCCATCTCTGGAATCATGTGAAAGTGTGTTGCAGTTACTTCACTGTGCTGAATAATCTGCATACAGCTTTGACAACACACCTGCACTTCTGTGTGGAGTGCACATAAGAAATGTGTAAGAATAGATAAGAAAGGGATTCTGTACTTGAAAAAAAGAAAAAGAAAAAGAAAAAAAAAGAGATGCTGAGGTAACTTCTTGCTAGGAAAACCTAGGATCCAACTGGTTCCTCCCCACAGGGTGCACCAGAGGCAGCCTGGACAGCTGTGCATGACTATCCCTGAAAGATGTTGAGCAAAACTGCCAACATGTACCTTAAAAAGCAGAGCCTGGTCTGTTATTCCACTCTTTCCAATCCCCGCGTGTGACATAATTGATCAAAAGAGACAACACAATCAACCCTGCAAGGAGCTGCCCAACAAAACATGGGGAGCCTGGCTTGGAGAAGTCCCAGTAAGACTTCACCTAGAATTGAGGTGTAGAACAAAGCAGCAGTCAGCTCCTCCTGCACACAACTGGGACATTTCATTTCCTAACCCATGGTTCTGAGCCTCCACAGGCAGCCCAGACCCCTCTGCAGATGCTGCCAGGCAAGAGTCAAACCCAGGGCTGCAGGTGACCCAGAGCTGCTCAGCAGTCAGGTGCTAAAGCAGGGACAATGCTGACCTCCTGTCACCTGCCTGAACAGCCAGGGCTGGGTACATCACCCCATTTTATAGGAAATGCTTTTTGCATTTACCTTGGCTGCTGTGGCATGCCTGTGGCCAAGTCTGCTTGGGCAGAACCTTTTCTCTAGCAAAAAATGACCACAAATAACATCTTGAAGAACTACTCTGCACACATGTGGAGAAGATCAGCAGAGACAATCTCTTTCAAACAAAAAGCACTCCAGCAATACTAAATATTCTGCTCTAAGCTGGCTATCTGGTCCTAAGGAAAATCTTCTGGTGATCTGGCTAGACAGGACTTGGAGAAAGAGGAGAGATTGCCTTATCCTCATGTTATCCACCCTGAAATCACCCCTGTATGAGAGGTTGTGTTGGCTGAGTCTTTGCTCGCAGGGTTTCTCAGGGAGAGCCTTGGCAAATATGGCACTGGGAGATAATATCCCTTGTCTGATTATCACCCCCACACACTTAGGGATAATTGTGAAACACTCCTGTGGAAATCCTACCAACCTGGAGCTGGAGAGAAAAGACCAGCATGGGATGTGTGTGTGTGTGTGTGTGTGTGTGTGTGTGTGTGTAAGAGGGATCATCAACAGCAGAGCAGCAGCTAAAGGGAAAAAAAAACAAAACCAAAAACAAAACAAACCAAAACAAACAAAAAAAAACCCCAAAAGAAACAAAAAAATCCTAAACCAACAAAAACAAACCCACCCAAAAAAAGAAAGCTCCAGGAGTAGTTGACAGGTTCACAAGGATGGTTTCTCTCCTTCTATACCCCTAACATTTCCTTTCTCTTCTGCACCCACCTGCTTTGTAAAGGGAGCCACATCACAGCTATTACTACAATTAAATGGGCAGACTGGGAGCTCTGCTCAATCTTTTCAGTGTTTGTCCGGCCAAACCTCCCAAAAGTGGCACCTTGGTACCTCCTCTTTAAGGTCTCTGCTTGCTCAACAGCCTAAAGATCCCATTCATAGATCTCTGCTGGTAAAACACCTGTGAACAGCTACTGAAACCCTCCAAAAACAGACAGAAAGTGATCAGCTCATCTTCCTTCCTGTCACAGACATCATCAGCTCTGTTACTGAATATTCCTTGCCTCCAACACCCAAAACTGCTCCATTTCACAAGGAGAATAGTTTGGTTAAACCCTTCCCAAAGCCAAAGTGTCCCTGCACATGGAGCTTCAGCACTCTGGCACATGCAGAATATACACATAATGGAAGGTGGCACATTTAGGTGTTCCTGGAGCTCTGTTTGCCCCTTCCTGCCCCAGAGCAGTCCTCCTGTGACACAGATGCAGCGAAGTTTGGCAGGATTATCACACCCCATGCCCAGGAATCCTTTGGTTTCCTGCAGGCTCTGAGTGTCCTGCACTCAAGTCCAGGCCAGCTGACCGCTCAGATGCCTCCACAATTAAATGTTCTGGGAAGCAGGTTAGATTAAAAATACACGGTAACAAAACATCTTAAAATGTGTCTGCTCAGTCAAGTCTGAAAGGCAAGCGGTGCTGGTGCATTAAAGTATTCCTGTTCACAGGGCAGCTTAAAAATACCTGATTTATTGCTCTTTGGCAACATTGTGTCTAGAGATAATCAACCACTCTGACCTCTCCTACAGTGAGCAGACTGCACAATATCATTCTCAGGGAAATACTGCTTTACTTTTAGATATCTTGTTCAAAGTATGAATGGTTAGGTTATTTTCTCATCTTAATAAATGATGTAAAACCTCCGGACATATGGTAGCATTTGTAAGCTTTTAGGCAAGCAGTGATAACTTTCAAATGTTACTTCCCCTCCTCCTCCTCCACTACATGAAACAAATACACTGGAACCCATTTAAATCTTAGTGACAAACACATTTAAAAGGGACTAATTCCAGTTAAAGTTTCCAAATGTCAGATGAACACGTTAAATAATTACACCGAAAAAATGAAGAGCAGATGAACTCTCATTCTCATCATTGGTTGAAAAAGTGCCTGTATATTTCCAATAAGGATTGCACAACTTTATGAGACAATGCTTGTGCCCAAATTAGCAAGGAACAAACAAGTGTCAGCTCATACTTACAGGGACATCTGACAAGTATCATTCATGCTAACTTAACACTACCAGATTAGAGGATTGCTGCTGTCTCATTCATTTTTTGAGTATCCATCCACAACTGCTCAATTTTTTTTTTTCTGGTTTAAGATCCATAGCAGGGCTCATTTCTGAATAATGGTTACAAACTGTCTGTGGACTGAGGCTTTGGTTTCTCAGAAGCAGAAAGCCACAAAATTCATAAATGAAGGTATGGCACCATACATAAATCAGGAGAAGTCATCTCCAGGAAGAACATGGACCTGTTTCAGCAAGTCCACAGGAGGCCATGAGGATGATTATGAGGGTGGAGTATCTCTCCTATGAGGAAAAGTGGAGAGAATTGGGATTGTTCAGCCTGGAAAAGAGAAGACTTTGGGGTGACCCAATTGTGGCATTCCAGTACCCGAGGGGAGCCACAAGAAAGATGGACAGGGGCTATTCACAAGGACCTGGAGTGACAGGAGGAGGTAGAATGGATTCAGATTGAAAGAGAGGAGGGTTAGATCCCATAACAGGAAGAAATTCTTCACTGTGAGGGTGGTGAGGCCCTTGCACAGGTTGCCCAGAGCAGCTGTGGATGCCCTGGAGGCATTCAAAGCCGGGCTGGACAGGGCTCTGAGCAATCTGGTCTAAGTGGAAAGTGTCCCTGTTGGAGACGTTGGAACTTAAAGATGATCTTTAAGGTCCCTTCCAATCAAACTCTTTCTGTCATTCTGTGATTCTAAGCCTTTTCCTTCAGTGTTCTTTGGAAAAACAAAAGTGCATTTTCCCCAGGAGCTTTTTGCATTTACCAGATTCTCTCCTATTATCAAGAAGCACACATGCCCTCCCCAGAGCACGTAGCAGAGCCACACTGGAGTGGTTCAGACATCCTCTCCGATTGAATGCTGTACTGTCGTCCATTATTACTCAAGGCCACTCATAGCATGCATTAACATTTATAAAGTTGGAATCTATTCAGCCTGTCCACCCAATAGCTGACTAACTGCATGTTATTGCTTGAAAAATAAATCTCACAAAAAGGGAAAACAAAATAACCTGGGTACACAGAATAACACACTCTATGTTCTCTAACACAAGCATTACTAATACTGAATAAATGGGCAAGTATTTAATCTGTAACATCTTCTAAGCTTCTCACAGAACAAGAAGAGTGAAGACTACGCACTTAATGCTATTTTGCACTTTCACAACTGAAAGGAAAACTAAATAGGCAAATACTTTCTACTAGTTAGGGGCTAACTGGTTAACAGGTTAACTTATTGTTATTCCTTTAAATTAAAAAACATGCTGTGTGCTTCAGGGGGAAACAGGCACCAGTAGCAACAAGCTGTTCAGCACTTTGTGCCAAATGCTCACAAGAACCCTGAACACAGAACACATCCAGAGCTGCAGCAAGTCAGGCTCAGGAAACCCAAAGGTGGGAGACACACATCTTGACCAAAATTAAAGAGAGTAAACCTCACCCCAAAATGTTGCTTACAAGGGCTTTGCTTGCAGCAAATACAATGTAAATTTGCTTGAACTGGAAAGCAATAAAGGCTGCACTCCTGGAGCTGGGTGGTATTGGGTTAAAATGCAGAACCTTTTGGTGCTGCCTGGAATTATTCCTGCTCCTGGAGCTCGGTGGGCTCTGCATGCCCTGTCCAGGCTCGGGCTTTAAAAGGCGCTGGAGGAAGCAGGGCCAGGATCCCGCAATCCCCACCTGCCCCAGCAGCTGCCCCCGCCCCGTCCCATCCCATCCCATCCCATCCCATCCCATCCCATCCCATCCCATCCCATCCCATCCCATCCCATCCCGTCCCAACCCATCCCGTCCCGTCCTGTCCCATCCCATCCCATCCCATCCCATCCCATCCCATCCCATCCCATCCCATCCCATCCCATCCCATCCCATCCCATCCCATCCCATCCCATCCCGTCTTGTCCCAGCCCATCCCGTCCCAACCCATCCCATCCTACCCCACCTCTCTCACAGACATCTTTTCATTAAAGTCCTTTCTTAGGATTTTTTTCCTGCTGAAGCTGAGAAGTTTCAGCAACAAAGTGTAAACAAGGGTTATCTGCTGCTGTGGAATGCAACAGGTGGATCCGTGATTGGTCTCCTGTGGATGTTTGGATTTACTGACCACTCATGGCAGAGCTGCTCTCGCTCTCTGCAGGGACACACAGATCTTTGTTATTCATTCTTTTCTATTCTTAGCTTAGCCTTCCTTCTATTTCCTTTTAGTATAGTTATAATGTAGTATATACATCGTAAAATAAATAAATCAAGCCTTCTGAACATAGAATCAACATTCTTGTCTCTCTGACCCTAAAAACCCTTGTGACCACCATCACACACCCCATCCCATCCCATCCCAGGGCTCCCCCGTCGCCTCCTCCACTCCCTCCCGGCTCAACCCCACTCAGTACTCGAGGTCCCTCTTTTCCTTCCTTCTTTTCCTTCCTTCTTTTCCTTCCTTCTTTTCCTTCCTTCCTTCTTTTCCTTCCTTCCTTCCTTCCTTCCTTCCTTCCTTCCTTCCTTCCTTCCTTCCTTCCTTCCTTCCTTCCTTCCTTCCTTCCTTCCTTCCTTCCTTCCTTCCTTCCGCCACTTCCTTCCTTCCGCCACTTCCTTCCTTCCGCCACTTCCTTCCTTCCGCCACTTCCTTCCTTCCGCCACTTCCTTCCTTCCTTCCTTCCGCCACTTCCTTCCGCCACTTCCTTCCGCCACTTCCTTCCTTCCTTCCGCCACTTCCTTCCTTCCTTCCGCCACTTCCTTCCGCCACTTCCTTCCGCCACTTCCTTCCGCCACTTCCTTCCGCCACTTCCTTCCTTCCTTCCTTCCTTCCTTCCTTCCTTCCTTCCTTCCTTCCTTCCTTCCTTCCTTCCTTCCTTCCTTCCTTCCTTCCTTCCTTCCTTCCTTCCGCCACTTCCTTCCGCCACTTCCTTCCTTCCGCCACTTCCTTCCTTCCTTCCTTCCTTCCTTCCTTCCTTCCTTCCTTCCTTCCTTCCTTCCTTCCTTCCTTCCTTCCTTCCTTCCTTCCTTCCTTCCTTCCTTCCTTCCTTCCGCCACTTCCTTCCGCCACTTCCTTCCGCCACTTCCTTCCGCCACTTCCTTCCGCCACTTCCTTCCGCCACTTCCTTCCGCCACTTCCTTCCTTCCGCCACTTCCTTCCGCCACTTCCTTCCGCCACTTCCTTCCACCACTTCCTTCCCTTCCCTTCCCTTCCCTTCCCTTCCCTTCCCTTCCCTTCCCTTCCCTTCCCTTCCCTTCCCTTCCCTTCCCTTCCCTTCCCTTCCCTTCCCTTCCCTTCCTTTCCGTGGTTTGGTGCATGGGCAGGGCTGGAGTTGAAACCTCTTCCAGGTAAAACCCAAGCCAAATGTCCCCAAGAGCCCAGAGCAGGCACCGCCGTCCCCGGGCAGTGAATCCCCATCCTGACTGCTGGCCTGGGCTCTCCCTCCAGACACAGAGGTTTTTCTGAGGGGGATTCCCCCCCTGTTCTCAGGAAACATTTACATCAGTGCCTACAAAGCATTCTTCAGAGACTGATGAGAAGTTCTAAAAAGAGCTTTGTCTTCAATTACGAAGAATTTCAGCTTTAGCACGTAATGTATGTCCCATATCAGCCAACGCTTTGCACAAGTGGCCACAGAACAAAATGTTCAGTGAAAAAACTTCAGCTCTATGGCTTGTTTTTCTTCAGAGGAATTTGGTGTGATGATGAACAGGTTGGGCTATGGGAAAGGCTCATTACATCTTCAGAATTCTCACAGCAGTGAGACTTTTTAATTTCAGTGAACCCCAGCAATTATTTTCTTCAATATTCTTTTTAAAAAGTACACTCTTCTATATATTTTCAGATGGAGCGGTCAATAAGCCATTGCTCAGAACCACTAGTACAATTTGAGCACGCACAGATTAAAATACAATTAAAACCATAGTTGCCTGTTTGCAAGATTTATTGCAACACTTCAGATCTGGCCACTCCTCGGGAGCAAACTTCCTGAGAATGTTATAGCCTGCTCCAAAAAGCAGCAATTCCCACCCAGTAGGAAGCAGTGGGCAGTCTTGGAAAAAAAAGCAGTGAATTTGTATCACAGATTAAATGTAGAGATTAGAGGATTAGAATTTTCTATCATGTAGTGCACACTTGGGTATTTAATAATTACATAAACGAGGAGAAAACAGTTGGAAAAGCAGGTCTTGAACTTCTATTGTTATGACAGACAAGATGTGCCATCAAAATAGGTCTCTATTTTTAAAGGGAAAAAAACTCTAATGAGAGTTTTTAATGAGAGCAGTGGCACTGTGCAGTAGAAACTACATTAACTTGTCATAATATCTGGCTTCTGTTGGTATGACTTTCAATTGAGTAACAAAATAAATATGAGCTTCAGAATACACAGTGTAACTGAAGTGCTTGGAATGCAACACTTGGGAAGCCCCCCTAACGTGGATTTTCTGATTCCTCTCAAGATTTCAATGATTGCCAGCCTCAGCTGCAGGTCACTATTGTGGGGTTTGCCCATATTCTTGTCTTACAAAAGACAAATCATGACATTATTTTAAAAAATGCACCGACACAAATAAATTCCTCAGAAAAGGTGATTCAACATAAAGCCAGCTATGATCTGAATGAATGGGAGAAAAAAACCCTAAAACTCCCAAAGCTTATTAAGATGCCATTTGCTTCATTTAAATTGCAGCCTTTTTTTCTTCTTTATTTCAGTCATACTCTGCTTTCTGTGAGCGGGTACTGAGTCCTAAATTTGCTGAAGAATTTCAGGTATCATTAGCATCACTGACTAACTCTTTTCATACAAGGGAGTATGAAATTCTTTTGCCATTTTTTATGGTATGGGACATTTATGATGCTTGGTATGGCACCTTCTGTGTTCAGGCTCCCAAAAATCCTTCTCATCAGCTTCCACAGAGTGCAACCTGCTGCTGCTGCTGGTCCCAGTGGTGCCTGTGGTGGCAGGGGAGAGAAAATATGGCAAAAGCTGCCAGGGACAAATCCGACGCACGCAGCTCCACATGCCTGGTCCTCCCATCTCTCTGAGCATCCCCTTGATTCTGAAGATGCTCCAAAAGTACGGAGACATTTTCAGATCAAGGATAGTTCCTTGCCTGTGCCTTTTCCTCAGTGAACTCAGTGGATACTGGGTTTGTGGAACTGGGGTTTGGAGTACATGGTGCAGTGACAGCTCTCAAATGAAATGTGTGTTGTGGCAGGACTTTTGCTTCTGAATAATCATTCATCACAGATAGTGATTAAGTGTCAGAGCTCATGACTCTTTTAGAAGCTTATTACTACTATCAGTGCATATAGCAGCGAGGGAATGTTTTGGTTTTGTTTTTTTTTTTCTTCTCAACTCCTAAGATTTGGAGTTCAGAAGAAATCGATTTGGGAAGTAGCTCATGTATATTGATATTAAATATCAACATGAAACACTAGATTTAGAAAGCTTTGGGTATTTCCAACATTTTGTGCCAATCCAAAAGATTATGCAAAGTTCACAAAGAGCCTTTCCAATTGATCCAGACATGTAAAAAATATCATTCTGCTTTTGCTGCAAGGCTAAATCCGCTTTGCTAACTTTAATGTCACATTTCAGTAAACAGAGGCTTCTGAAGATTCATTTTTTTTTTATTGTTTCAGCATATTATCAATTTTCATCGAGGTGAGTGTTTTTAGTATATCTCTTCAGAGTATTAATCACCATCTACAATGTATTCTATCACACAACCTGCACGAATAAAAAAAAAAAAAAACACGCAAAACTATAGAATTTTAGATTATGATTCTATGGCGTAATACCATAGAATCGTAGAATGGCCTGGGCTGGAAGGGGCTTTAAAGACCATATAATTCCAACACCCTGCCATAAGCAGGGACACCTTCCACTAGCCCAGGTTGCTCAGAGCCTCACCCAACAATCCAGGTTGCTCAGAGCCTCAAACACCTCTGGGGATGGGGCAGCCACAACTTCCCTGGGCAGCCTGTGCCAGTGCCTCACCACCTTCACAGTGAAGAATTTCTTCCTAACAGCTGATCCAAACTCTCAGCTGGAATCCATTCCCCTTTGTCCTGTCTCTACACGCCCTTGCAAAAAGTCCCTCTCCATCACATCAGGGAAAAGCGAGAAACGCTGAACCTGCTGGAGCTGCCTCTAAGAGTCTCTTTTTTTCATTTTCTGCGGGTGAATAAACGCAAAAGGCAGGGAAGTGATGGACGGAATTCATCCTTGGTTTCTCCAGCCGCGATTCCCCCGAGCGGGCGGCGCGGCGCGGCGGGTGCAGTACCGCGTCCTGCCGCGGGGGGGCGACAGCGGCGCTGCCCCGCCCGCTCCCAGCCGCGAGCGCAAACCCTCGGCACCAAAACAGCCCCAAAAAACACCAAAAAACCGCCAAAAAACCCCTCTGGGAGCACCCCAAAAGCACCAGGAGGATCCCACCAGGCCACAGCGAAACGTGGCGGGGCTGTCCGAGCGTTAGTATGCAAGCGGAGCCTTGAGAGATTCGTGTGAATAATACCAAAAAGGTCTAAGCCTCTTAGTGCTGCAGGAGTGGAAAATCCCATTTCAGGCGTTTGTGCTCATAACTAGGAAAGGGGGGAATGAAGGGGTTTGGTTTTAAGCAGCTGAAGCGCTGTCCAACTGCAAGACAAGTGGGATGTAGCACTTCAGTAATGACTGTTTTGGTGTCAAGTTAAGCCCTAAAATGTACAGAGATCTTACTAAATGAGTAACATCGGGGTCTGCCCTCGATCTAGCAAAAAAAAAAAAAAAAAAAAGCAAAACAAAACAAAAAGTCATTTTTCAATGATTTTTTTCCAATCTGTGATAAAATGTATAGTAAAAGAGTTCATCATAATAAATATTCCATTAAAATATTGATTCAACTTTCTCGAGGTATTTTTGGACATTCTTATACCAGTTTTGTTTATGAAAGTAAGCATCTCTGCATTTAAAGGTGTTAAGAGCTCATGTTCTTGCAAGTTTACCCAGTACAGCTGTTGAACTCTTAATTCTTCTTCCACTGCTCTAAGGAAAATTAAATGCTGCAGATGTTATCCTTTATTATGCCATACACACAGAATCAGTTCCTCATTTTCAGGGCAAGTTATTTATTTTTTCCTACTGATCTTCAAGGCAATCATGATCATTAGGCATTGCCAGGGTTAAATAAACATGACCCAAAGTGATCACAAGTCAGAAGTTATGTGAAAGAGATATTATCATGTCAATAAGTGGAAATCTAGGAACTGCACTTGAAATATTTCAAACAAATCCCTCTCTTCAGACAAAAACATATTAAGAACACGAGTGAAAAAGCAGAAATAGACCTGAAACTAAAACGTTTCCTGTCTCTGAGATATATTTGAACTAGACAGTCTGCATTATTAAAGATGTTAGTGGTCACAGATAATCAATAGGTTAAACTTCATGAAGTAAAGGGAGCAAAACCCAAAAACCAAAATGGCAACAAGAAGACAAAAAAAACCCCAAAACCCCAAAAAAAAAAAAAACCCCAAGCAAGAAAGCAAAAAAAAAAAAAAAGCCAAAAATTAAGAAAATAAATGAATACTCTTCTGCTCTCTGAAAGTTTTACCCATTTTACCTATTCCAGTTGCACATGTCTGACCCCCTTGCACTGCACAGCAGCAGCCCTGAGTGAGGACATGAAGCCCTGGCGTGCCCTGGCAGCATTTCTGCATTTCTGCATTTCTGCAGCCCGGACAAGCCCACCTGCCAGGAATTCCCCTCAGGACAACTGCAAGGAGCTTAACAAGATTTGCATCCATTCATAAAAGATCCCTTTGCTTAAGATGAAGCCAGTGTGGAACTTGCAGGAACCTGGGGTACTTTTGGGGCTATTGCGCAATTTTCCAGCCCCCCAAGGCCAGGCAATTCCCAGTTTTTATGGGAATGGGGGCACTGAGCACCACGTGCCTCCTGGTTGGCCCTCATGGAAGCAGAGGAGCCACTTCAGAGCAGTCCCTGCTGTCCAGAACCATCACTGCCTGGCATTGTTTCACTCCACCAAGCTTTCCTCTCCTCCTCCCATCCCACAGAAAGGGGAAAGCACGTCTGGAAAACCTTCAGTGGAGAGCTGTTGCCAAGGACTATTTGAAACTGAAGAGCTCTCTGTGCCATGATCGGTGCAAAACCCAACTCCACAGCTCTCATCCCATGCTGTAAATCCACCTCAACCTCTCTGATGCTTCCTGTGCTTTTGCAATTTCCCTCCCAGATTTCCACCCAAACCTGGGCTTTTCCTCAGGCTTACACATGATAAAGATCCACTGAAGCCAACAGAAATTCTCCTCCACCCATCCCACAGCCCCACTCCAGGGTCTCCTCCAGATCAAACCTCAGGATATCTGAGCCTCTATGAACCAGCTGTTGTTACAAGACAGCACCAACATCCCACAGCCGGCTTGTCACAAGCAGAAACTTTTTTTGTCACAAGAGAAACATCATGGAATTAAACAAAAAGTTGGAAAGCCACGCATCTTGATCATCCTTGTGTATAGCACCAGCCTCTTAGAAAAAGGTACAGCTCAAATAGTTTTAATTTAAATACTGAAAAATAGTGAGCAGGAGCAATGCCACCAGTAAAACATGGGAATTTTTGTGGCAGGTTTTCAATATAAAGTTTTCAACCCTAGACCACGAGGGGTTTTTCAGAGCTGCAGGTGGGAGGTGGGAACTCTTGCCTGCCTTTTTCATCTTAAAAAACCCTGAACACATCTTTAAACAGGACTCATTCAGAACTTCAGAGAGTACCTGAGCTCTTCCAGTAAGGAAAAACAACATTAAAGAAGAAAATTTTGAATGGTTATGTTTAAAGAGAAGAGAGTGTGGCACAGCAGCCCCACATAAAACCAGTTCAACCCCACTTTTATCAGTCACACTCACCAGGAATTTTTATTCTGTACTCTTTCATTTGTACTAAGTACACTTATTACTGTTTTTGAGTCTGTTTTCTCACTAAGACATTATACAACAGGAATTAAGAAGCCAGAAGCATCTCTTTGAAGCATCCTCAGCACATGAGAAGACTCATTCACCAGGTTGTTAGACAAAATGAAAGAAAATATGCATGAAACCAAGAGCACTTGCACAATCCTCCTCCCCAGTCATCTGTGTCTTCTCTGCCACCTATCTTCTAGGTTGTGGCCGGCAGAGTTTAAAGAGCTCCAGCTTTGTGAATCTTTGGGGGTTTTTTTTAAGACATATTTTACTACCAACGAGTACAAAAGCAGCCACCCAAGGCAGAACGGAGTTTTTATCCTGAACTGCTGTACTGGTCCTTTAACTTTTTATGACTCATAGTTCAAGTATTTGGGAATTCCCCTCTAAATATGAGTTTGACACACTTGCATTATGGAAAGTTATTTTATTCAAAAAGTAACAAAATGCAATACCCAGGTCTATATTTAACACCACACAATTGGGTTTTTTTTCCTTTTTTTTTTTTTTTTTTTTCTAATTAAAGACAGATTCCAAAAAAAAAAAAAAATCGAGAACAAGACTGAATAGCAGAAGCAGCAGCATCGAAGGAGACAATCACAGTGTTACACATCCAAGCAATTCAGGATTTTTTTAACTATTCAAACAATGTCAGAGCTGTTTGCCTCCTCCTCCCCAGAGCCCCCAGTTTCATGTAAGAGTGCACAGCTTCTCTCTTACCTGCGCGCTCAAATCCCTTCTTGGTGGGCTGGCTGCTCATCAGGGATCACCTGACCAAAGCCTGGAAAGAAATTAAAATACAATCAGCTGAAACCCTCCTCTCCACAGCCCTCTGTCATGTGAGGCAGGACAGAACCAGCTGTCATTGCTTCAGAGAAAAAGGGAAACGGGCCCCTCTGCTTCCACCTCCTTCCTTCCTCCCCGCTCACTCTTTCCTATCTGTCCCTGCCTCCCGACCTCCTCCCTCCTCCCATTCTTCCACTTTTTGCTCATTCACTGCCCGCCCGGCTGGGGTCTCCCAGGGGAAGCCGCATTCCACAAGGCTCAAGCATTTCCCCTGCATCCCGAGCTTTCCCAACGAGCTGCCCACACATTTGTACGGGAGAAAAAAAAAAAAAAAAAAAAAAAAAAAGAGGGAAGAGGAAAAAAAATGGAAGAAAAAAATAAATCGGAGAAAAAAAAAAAAAAAAAAGAGAAAAGACACCACATTCCACAGCCCTCAGTCAGCCCTGGCAGACTGCGAGACATTTTCAGTCACACAGCACAAAATGCATTAGTCAGAGCTGAAAGACCACACACTTTGTACCACTACCACGCTAACAGAGAATGGCCTGAGCACGGCTACAGGAAAAAGGAAAGGAGGGGTTCCTATTGGTGATTCCATTTTACACGGGGTGGTCACCTAAATGTATGAAAAAATCCGCAGGAAAGGGCCCGAAGCTGCCATTCCCAGCAGAAACAACGTGGACGTGGGCAGCGGGGAAAGCTCTCCCCACCTTTGCCAAGAGGACTCCCCCTCCAGCAGGATGTGCTATCCCAGACACTGATCCCAAAGGCTGCGAGCCGTTATCTAAATCAGAACCTCTATCTCCCCGCCGGTTCGTTCATAGGAAACACCAGCCTAGAAAAAGTGAAAGTAACACTGCATGATTCAGATTCCCCGAAACCACATCTACTTTCAGTTCAGACTTCTCTGCTCTTCGCCGCTCCTCAGCAGCTCTGCAGCTTTATCCATCTATGGGGTTTTGTTTCCTCTACTTACGCGGTTTCAGCCCGCCGTGCTCGCAGGGAATCTGATCAGCAAGAAACCAGAAGGGAGCTCGGAGTAAAAAAAAAAAAAAAAAAAAAAAACCAAATCAAAAAAAAAAAAAAAAAACAAAACAAAAAAAAAAAACCAAAAAAAAAAAACCCCAAAAAAAACCCTCGGTCCTCATGGCAATGACCTAATCACTCATCTATCTGCTCCTGCTTCCGTCCCCCGCACGCGCTTATCTCTGCCTTGGGGCGTTTTGGGAGTGAGGACGCGGCTCGGGAGAAGCAGCGCTGCTAAAACACAGCACGGAGGGACCGAGCTGCGAGGAGCACGCCGTGGTGTCCATGGGGAACAGCAGCATGGAGCCCCCAGCCCCAAATTCCTGCTGCCAAATCCAAATTCCCTACACCCAGCCCCAAATTCCCCGCTCCCAGCTCCAAAATCCCTGCTCCTAGCCCCAAATTCCCTGTTCCTAGCTCCTGATTCCCTGCTCCCAGCCCCAAATTCCTGCTGCCAGATCCAAATGCTCTACACTCAGCTCCAAATTCCCATCTCCCAGCCCCAAATTCCCATCTCCCAGCCCCAAATTCCCTGCTCTCATCTCCAAATTCCTGGCTCCCCTCCTTAAATTCCCTCTTTCCAGCTCCAAATTCCCTACACCCAGATCCAAATTCCCTGCTGCTAGCCCCAAATTCCCTGCTCCCAGCCCTAAATTCCCCGCTCCTAGCCCCAAAATCCCTGTTCCAAGCTCCAAATTCCCCACTCCCAGCCCCAAATTCCCCGCTCCCACTGCCAAATTCCTGCTTCTAGCCCCAAATTCCCAGCTCCTAGCCCCAAAATCCCTGCACTCAGCTCCGAAATCCCTGCTCCCAGCTCCAAATTCCCATCTCCCAACTCCAAATTCCCTGCTCTCAGCTCCAAATTCCCGGCTCCTAGCCCCAAATTCCCAGCTCCCAGCCCTTAATTCCCTGCTCCTAGCCCCAAAATCCCTGTTCCAAGTTCCAAATTCCCGCTCCCAGCTCCAAATTGCCTGCTCCTACTGCCAAATTCCTGCTCCTAGCCCCAAATTCCCTGTTTCCAGCCCCAAATTCACTGCTCCCAGCTCCAGGTTCCCTGATCAGGGCTCCAAATTCCCTGCTCTCGGCACCAAAATCCCTTCTCCCAGCCCCAAATTCCCTGCTCCCCTCCCCAAATTCCCAGCTCCCAGCCTCAAATTCTCTGGTCCCATCCCCAAATTCCCAGCTCCTAGCTGCAAATTCCCATTCCCAGCCCCAAATTCCTGGCACCCAGCTCCAAATTTCCCATTCCCACCTCCAAATTCTTGCTACCAGCTCCAAATTCCCTGCTCCCAATCCCAAATTCCCTGCTCCTAGCCCCCAGTTCCCTGCTCGCAGCACCAAATTCCCTGCTGCCAACCCCAAATTCTCCACTCCAAGCCCGAAATTCCCTGCTGCCAGTTCCAAATTCCCTGCTCCCAACTCCAGATTCCTGGCTACCCTCCCCAAATTCCCTGCTCCTAGCCCCAAATTTCAGGCTCCCAGCTCCAAATTCCAGGGTCCCAGCTCCAAATTCACTGCTGCCAGACCCAAACTCCCTGCTCCCAGCCCTAAATTCCTTGCTCCCAGCCCCGAATTCCCTGCTCCTAGCCCCAAAATCCCTGTTCCGAGCTCCAAATTCCCACTCCTAGCTGCAAATTCCCTGCTCCAAATTCCCTGATCTCAGCTCCCCTCCCCAAATCCCCTGCTGCCATCTCCAAATTCCTGACTCCCAATCCCAAACTCCCTTCTCCCAGCCCCAAATTCTCTACTGTCAGATCCAAATTCCCTTCTTCCAGCCCCAAATTCCCAGGTCCCAGCCCCAAATTCCCTACTGCCAGCTCCAAATTCCCTGCTCCTATCGCCAAATTCCCTGCTGCCAGCCCCAAATTCTCTGCTGCCATTCTCAAATATCTGGCTCTCACCTCCAAATTCCCTGCTCCCAGCTCAGAATTCCCGGCTCCCAGTCCCAAACTCCCTGCTCCCACTCCCAAATTCCATTCTGCTAGCTCCAAATTCCCATTCCCAGCCCCAAACTCCCTGCACCCAGCTCCAAATTCCCACTCCGAGCCCCAAATTCCCTGCTCCTCACGGGACTGTCCCTATCACGCCCTGCCAAGACCCAGGGAAGTGCAGGGAGGCGGGGGGAAGATGGGGAGAGCCCTCAAGCGCCTGCCCTGGAATTTCTCTTCAGGAAAGTCCATGCTTTAATGAAAGACTGATACTAGATACCACAAAGAAACTTTTATTTCTCTAGGCACATGACTCAGATGCATTTTCTATGTGGGTTATGCGGTTGTGTTATGTTTCATCTTAAAAAACTGTTTCAAAGAGACCTTTAAACATTAGTTTTAAGAAAAACTCGATGTGTTTATGCATAGTGAGTGTTGTTAAACTGCCTTTTATTGCACAATGCTGCATAAAGCTGAGACACTAATGTCTCTTTTCATTATAGACATAATTTGAATCTAATACTAAACACAATAATCTGTAAAAATATTTAAGCTACATCCCTAAATAGTTCGCAGGAAAGTAAACAAACTGAACCCTTCAGCAAAACAGATCCCTTTAGTTACAATATTGTTATCTGTCCTCTTTTCTCATGTTCTCGATTTTGAAAATACATTTACTGACTGTGTTATTGACTTAGATGTTTATAAAATAAATGGTAGCTGCTGCTGTGCAGTATTTCAGCAGAGGAAGGCTGTCCAGAGCTGCCTCAGAGACCGAACACTGTCGCCATTATAACAAAGGCATTAAAATGAATAATTCATGAGCAAAGGAAGTACCCTACCATTAAAAGGCACCGAGTATTTAATGAATTGTCCAAAAGCTACCCCTTTTACTGCCCAGTTCCTCTTACTACTTAATTATGCTACATTTTTCTGAAATGGCATCAAGTAGTAATCAGCAGAAACACACGGATCACTTGTAGGAGACTTTGTGAGGAGTAAGAAATAAAAGCCAAAAAATGAGCCAGAGAGAGGGAGGGGGGAAAAGGTGTTTATGTCTGATGATGGATATATTAAGGAAATGAGACTTGAGACTTGAAGGCTTTTTCAAATTGTGCTTTTGAATCTTGAAAAGGAAGAACATCGACAAATGTTCTTTGCAAAAATAAAGGCAATCAGTTCTTTGCCTTTATCTGGCACCTTCTTTTTCAGGATCCCAAGGCATCATGAAAATGCTCAGGAATTCAAAAGCCCCAATACTGAGGAGTTTCAGAATTTTCCTCCTGCTTATAAGGTCTCAAGAAGACTAAAATATTCTCTCCAGGTCACACAGGAAGGCTTGGAGACTGAGGCAAGAATAGAGCTTCATCCCCTGGTTACCAGTCCTGTGCCCAACAAAAGGAGCAACTTCCTTGCTTTATGCTAAGAAGCATCAAAAAGTTCAACAGTCCTGCAGGTTTTAACTTAATAAAATGAATAGTGGTGGACAGGCATTTTCTGCAGGGATAGTAGAAAATTCCGAACCATTAAACCCATATTACACCGGAATTGTGTGCAAACTTGAATTTTGAATAACATATTTAAAGGAATTTGGCCTAGTGGAGCATCTGCTCATGTTTCTTTTATCTGCTGCAGGAAACACACATGCACTGCCTGGAAAGAGATTTATTTCTAACATACACTTCCAAACTTTTCAAGACATTCAAAATTGGTACACTAACATTAATAAACTTCTCAGATTTAATTTGAACCAACATCCAGTTCTTAAAATTCAAGAAATTGCATCTCTAAGACATTTTGCTCATGAGACAGCATTCCATAATGTCGAGCAAAAGCCATCCTAAACATCTTTACTTACATGGATCACTTTTCAGCTGCCCTACTCTCCTACACTATTGGGAAGAACTCAAACACAATTCTCATTCCAAGGCTCTCATTGCAACAAGTTCACCAATTATGTGGCAGCAAGCCCATTAATATTGAGATACAAGAGCATATCCCCAAGGCATTGTGGATGGAAGGAAAACATGAGGTGTAACACTGCAAAATCAGACACTGTCACTGGTCAACACTGATGCTTTTTATTTTTAAACGTGTTGGCTTCTTTGCAGGGCATTGGTAAGCACTTTTTGGATTGTGTCTTGCCAATTTCTAGGTTTTTTTCACCTTTTAAAAAAATTTCAATAGCATCTATTTGAGAGGGATGCTCTTTTGATCTGGTATTAGATGGATGATTTTCACTCTGCCAAAAAAATTTGCCCTTCAGTCAACTCAGAGCTGCTCCCACAGCAAGTCCTTACAGGAATAAGGAAATGCTCTTTAACAGCTAGAACAATCTGTACAGTTAAAAATATTTTTAGTCTTCAATCCCCAAGGAACCGTGAGTAGAATTGAACAGCAAAACAAATATTAAAAAAAACCCCATTATTTGTTGTTAGATATAATTAATATAGCCCAGCTCACCGGTTTATTATAACTGATAGACTGTTTCAGTACAAATGACCATTAATGGTTTGATAACTTGTGGCAGGAAGAAAGAGGAGGAAAACCCACAAAATATTTATGGTAACACTTCCAAAGATGGAAGAAGTTCTCTTTTTTAAAATTGCACCAAAAAAAAAAAAAAAAAACAAACCAAGAAACCAATTAAAGAAATAAATGCTACGAACACTTCAAGTTTATCTCCTTCAAAATATTTATCTTGAGTCTACATTACAGGAGAAATTCTGTGTTGACATAAACCAGTATGAGTGTGTCCACCAACCCCAGCAACCTCCACCAGGGCACCCAGACTACTGAGTCACTACCTAAACACAAGTGTTCCAGAGAACAAACAGCATCCAATAAATTACTTCAGAGAAAACTACGGGAAAGATCACCACTGCTTCTACTTGGAAGTAGGTGGGGAAAAAAAAAGGGAAGAAAAGGAAACAAGAAGTCTGTAATCAGAGCAAAATTTCCAAGTGAAAGGAACTTAATCAGCATTTTGCTACTTGGACAAGAGGGAGAGGGGATGGGAAGAGGCAGGAGAGACTTGTGGAGTAGTAACAATCAGATTGGTAAAATGTTCAGTATGCACAAATGTCTCCAATCTACATTATGGCTGCAAGCAAGAATGAATGGAATTATATCTATCAGTGTAATGATAAGGTGACAATCAAGTGCAAAAGGAAAAATAACAAGAAATCAAAGGTGAAGGAAGTGTTCAGCCATGCAAGAATAACCCATCTGATCTCAGTATGCCAAAAGTATGGTCAGATAATGTATACAAATTTATAGCTGGGAGCTTAGATATGTTTAGAGAGTTTTGATATTTGTTTTACCTCCAGTGAGTGAATTTATGTTCCACAGAGCAGTGGTGTTTACCACACTGCTGTTTACTTGTACCAGCAGAGTTGTGTAGACTGTGCAGTGAGCTACTCACAGACCTTTCAGTGCTACAGAGGAGCAGAACTTATTATCTCAGCCTTCTAAAATAAAAACCAGATTTTAGCCATGAATATAAATTAATTTTATGAATCAAAAAATAAAGGACATTTAGAGGGCTAAATAGAGAACATTTTGAGGGCTAAATAAATGCAAGAGTAGTGAAGGTATTTTCCACCTCCTTTATTGTAAGAAATACCTCGAAGGAGGCATGTCAGCACATCTCCAAGATCACAAAATAGTTTAGGTTAGGAAAAACCCCTGGAAGTCATCTGGTCCAGCTCCTGTGCTCAAACAGGGGCACCTGCAGCCCATTGCCCAGGGCCACCTTCAGAGAGCTTTTGAACACCTCCAAGGACAGAGACTCTGCAACCTCTCTGGGCAACCTCTGCTCCCTCGCAATGTAAAAGTGATTCCCAACATCCAGATGGAGCCTCCTGTGCCTCAGTTTGGGGCCACTGCCTCTGTTCCTGTCCCTGTGCAATGCTGAGAAGAGCCTGGCTCTGTCTGCTTTGCAAGATCCCTTCAGGCATTTGAACACATTTGTGCTCCTCCCTCAAAGCCGCCTTTTCTCCAGGCTCAACAGTCCCAGCTTGCTCAGCCTTTGCTCCAGACCCTTCATCACTGTTGTGTCCCTTCATTTGAAGGCACACAAAACTACCTCCATCCAAGTAGTTCCATCTCTCTTTTACTGGGGAATCCAAAACAGAACCCAGCATTGCAGATCATCAGGGGTGAGCAGAGAGGAAGGATCACCTCAGGATCACCTCAGGATCACCCAGGGATTCCCTTAATAAACTTCTTTGGGCAGCCCTCCTCCTCACACAGCCCAGGATGCAATCAGCCCATTTCAGAGGGGCACACTGCTGGTTTCTGCCCAGCTTGGTATCCACCAGCCCCTGGGCCTTTTCTGGAGAGCTCCTTCCCAGCTGGTCACCCCTGGCTGGCCCTGGACTGTCCCTCCCCAGGGCAGGACTTGGTGCTTGCCTCTGAGATCCTCCAGGTGTGCAGGGCTTTGAGGAGAGGAAAAGTTATGCAACTTGGACTAAGGTGCACACTGCTTTCATTAACACCACTGTCGCAGACATCTTTTATGAAAAATCCTTTCCTTAGGATTTTTCCTCCTGAGAAGCTGACAGGCCTCAGGAACAAAATGTAAACATTGATTATCTGCTGCTGTGGAATGCAACAGGTGCATCTGTGATTGGTCTCATGTGGATGTTTCTGATTAATGGCCAATCACAGTCAGCTGGCTCAGACTCTCTGTCTGAGACACAAACCTTTGTTATCATTCCTTCCTATTCTATTCTTAGCCAGCCTTCTGATGAAATCCTTTCTTCTATTCTTTTAGTATAGTTTTAATGTAATATATATCATAAAATAATAAATCAAGCCTTCTGAAACATGGAGTCAGATCCTCATCCCTTCTCTCATTCTAAGACCCCTATGAAAACCATCACACACCATTATTTCTTACTTTCAGATACAGGCTGGGCTTCCTGAAACAGATTTTGTTTTCCTTCCATAGCCTCCCTGCCAAGGCATCCCTCAGCCTCACCATTCTCTTCCTCTCCCTCTCAAATACCAGGTATTCCCTGGAGTGAAAAAGGTAAGATTTTAGTGACAGTTCATTTCTGTTACCTTGACATTTTCTGCCTCTTCCACAGTTTTCCAGCATTTTGAGAGAGTGGGCTGAGAACAGAGAACTTAGGAAGGAAATATATGTAAAACATTTCCATAATTAATAGTAGTAAAGTCACTCAGGTATTTGTTTGCAGGATGCTCTCATGGTGTTTTTCAACAGAACTGAAGCAGCAAAAGCTCTCTGAGTTTGATGAACTGGTAGAGTCCCACTGCAGTCTCTGAAATGTCAAACTGTCATAGGAAGGACAGCAGAAAGTGTTTTCTTTTGGGTCTTCTTATCAGAAAATCTACTGCCAAAGTGGTAGCTACCAAACAAACAGCTCCTCTGACACAAATACAGCAACCACAAATTCTCTCCAGATTCCACAGGTGTGATTAATCTCTTCCAATCCAGTTTGCTCTCTCCTGACCCCCTGCAGCCAATTCTCCAAACTCCAGAGGGCTCAGGATCTGCCCCAGGGCTGCTCACCCCATCCAAGGGCCTGGGACACCCTGCAGCACCCCAAAGAGCACTGAACAATGATGTGCAGGCACCAAAACCCACCCTAAGCACCCCAAATTACACTGTGACTCCTTTTTGTGCTCCTATTGAATCCTTTGGGCAAGCTGTGTGTCCAAGACCCTAAATCTCTTTATCACATAAATGTATTCATTGCCTGTCCCAAAGTAAGAGCAATTATGCTCAGCCATAAATCAGAAACTATTTGTAATTCAACAAGACACAGAGGAAAATCTAGGCCACCTCACCACAGCATAAAAAGGGAAACAAACTGGTTTGTTTCCAGAATAGGAGGGAAAGTGATTTTTGTTACAGCACAAAGTTCACTGAGAGCCCCTCAGACATTGGCAGCACCAAAAAAAATTTTAAAAAAATCAGCCAAAACAGAACAGACCCCTGTGCCTCATATTCCCAATGAAACTTCATACACTCTGTCCCACAAAAATAATGATGCTGGATTTTCCTCACATCTTTTCCAGTGACTTCCATATCTTCAAATCCATCTTTATACTCTGAAATATTTACAGAGCCATGATCTTTCTAATTAAGGAAAAAAAAAAAAAGAAGAGGGAAGGTATCTTCAAATATTTCTTCTTTGCTATTAATACACTTCTGAAAACATTTAAAAGCTTCTCCAGATCAACATTTCTAAGAAAAGCATGAACTCAATCACTTGGCCCAGAAAGGTGCAGGGATGTTGTAGCTCTCAACTGGCTCCTCAGGGACCAGCAGCAGTTTGAGTATATTGATATTTATTCAGAAGTATATTGATATTTATTCAGCTTCCTCAGAGAGGCCAATAAAGCCAATCAAGGGACACAGCACCAATAATTACTCTCATTTCTACTGCAGTATTTTCACGTGATGCAGCTTCAGGCTTTGGTGCTGACACCTTTTGTTTGATACACAACATTAATTTTGGGATTTTGCTGTGAATGGACACCCTTAAAGCCTCCTTTTGGGGCTCAATGGCTACAGTGACATGCTGTGAATAATCTCAAACAGGAGGGCTGTAACAACTCCCTCATACCTGGACTGTTCCTGTACAAGTGAATTTTTGTCCCATGTATACAAAACCAGGAAGAATATTTATTCCATGTGTCTATAGAAACATCTGCTCAGTGTTTTTCAGCATATTTGTATCTTGTTACATCATCTCAAGCAATGATTGCACCCAAAATGAAGAGTCCTGCAGTGATTCCCAGTAGAAAAGAAGGGGGAAGATTTCAGGGCCTCCCATTCATTGTTATTTCCAGTTCTATCTCACTGGGATTATTCAGGACATCAAAAACTTATCAGCATAAACAAGGCTGATGATCAGTGATCAGCACCCTGCTCTCTGTTCTGCTCTACCAAGCTGTTTTATAAACAATCATTGCTATAATTAATAAGCAGTGACATTCATCAACAAGAACTGTGCTTGCTTTCACTTATCAAAAATTAAGTATGTTACATTATATCAAAAAGATTCATTTTAGGTTTTTTAATAATTTTAAATAGAGAAGAAATGAGAGTTGAAGTTCTCTGGGTCTTTGAGAAACTGTCATTATCTTGTTCTGGTTAAAAAGATTTCAACAGCTTATTAAAAAAATGAATCCTGTACAAATGTGAGGTATCAATTAAAATTCAAATAGCTTATTCACAGTTTTTATGGCTAGAAGCCTAATTCTTTTCTATAGCATGTCATTATTTAAATCAAGTCTTATTTAATTTGAGAACCATGGGAAAACAAAAGAAAGGAGAGGATCCTGGCAAACTGAATGAATGTCAGATTTCAAGGAAGAGTGGAGAGGAAGAACAGGACAGAGAGAAAGAAGAGGACTTTTCAAGTCCTAAAGAATGTTAAATTTGCTTAAGCAAGTCCTTAAATATAATGTCCATTGCACCTAAACAATAGGACTGAAAGCCATGATTTTGGAAGAAATTATCTCAATGACTTTCTGAATCTGTTTTTGTGAGCCAGATGTCGCACATGTGGGATTGCAAGGGACCAGCTTTTTACAACTTTTCTTAACTACTTATCTTAGGAAAACTTTATTGCTGAATTACCATTCCCAGTTCCTTAATGCTTTCACAGAATCATTAAGGAGGCAAAAAGGCACACAGGTCTGTAAAGCATTAGTGCTTCTAACAATGTATGATGCACAAAAAGGTACCTGAAATGTTTGAGTGAAGTTGAGGACACAAAAGGCAGATGGGGCCAGACTGAAGGACCCTTGAGCACCTGCAAACCCATCTTGCTTTGTGTTTGCACAGACCACAATAAAAATCCTCAGGTATTATTCAAAACCTAGATTTCCTTCTTTTATTTTTTCTAATTTTTTTTTTTTTTATTTTTGCACAGGTCAATCCCAGTCAGTGCACAAGATCATTGGCTGTTTGCTCAACAAGCAAAGGGATATTCCAGTGTACCCTGCCATTCAGCAGATGGCCACAGGCTTTCCTGCCATCTCCTATTCAACTCCAGCTTTGAGACTCCAAATTTCTTCCTGGGTTTATCACCACCATATGGATACTGGGAAAACGAGTCTCATTACGTTTGTAAGCACCACCTACCTATGATAAAAGGGGAGAAGAACTATTTTAATGGCACACCTGGGCAATTGAGGTGTAAAGAGAGCAAGGCTTGGATGACTGTGGTCATCCAACTTAAGTAGTAGCAAAGAAAATGAGAAATGGTGCCAGCTGCCTACAACAAGCTGAGCTGGTTCTGAAATATATAATAATAAACAATATTATTACATAATATGTAATATATAATATATAATATATAATATATAATATATATTTATTTTACATTTATATAAAACATATATTATATATTTATTATATAAATATATATTTGTATATATTTTATATATAATATAAAATATAAATATATTTATTTATAGTGGGTATAAATAAACACCAAAATGGTTCAGCTGCTTCTAAACCACCCCAGCCATGCCTACAGACTTGGTGACCCTATTTTTTACATATATATATATATATATATATATATAATATTTATATATAAGTATATATTTATATATTGTATATTATATAAAATATAAATATAGTTGTTTATATTGTGTATAAATAAATATTGAAATGGCTCAGCTGCTTCCAAAGCATCCCAGTCATGCCCACAGCAAGACCCTCCCACAGACCTGGGGACCATATTTTTTACATACATACATATATATATATATATATATATATATATATATATATATATATATATATAAATATATATATTTTTATATATATTATAAATATATATTATATATTTCTATATAATATAAATATAATTATTTATACTGTATATAAAATAAATACTGAAATGGTTCAGCTGCTTCCAAACCACCCCAGCCATGCCCACAGCAAGACCCTCCCACAGACCTGGGGACCCTATTTTTTTCATACATATATATATTTATATATATTTAGTTATATTTTTATATATTTATATATAAATATATTATATATATTTATATATTTATATATAAATATTATATATATATTTATTTATAATGTGTATAAATAAATACTGAAATGGTTCAGCTGCTTCCAAACCACCCCAGCCATGCCCACAGCAAGACCCTCCCATAGACCTGGGCTGGGGCGACCATGTCTGAGTAAGGTGTCTCCAACGAGGAGCCAGAGACCTTCAAAATGCAGCTGTCACTGACCTCTCTGAAGGACAGGAGGCTGTTCAGCAATGCCAACAACCAAGTTCTGAAAATGGGATAAAAGAGAAGGGAGCACAGCTTTCCAGCAGTGGTGGGGGACTGGACTGTCCCACAGACCGTGGGAGGGCCCCTGGGCAGCCCTCAGCTGTCCTTGAGGGAGTTGTTCTTGCTTTGCAAACTCCTCTACTTCACAACACACCTTTCAGTATCCACAGCTGTCAAATTTCAATGCACCCCCATGCAAATGCACCTGAGCTAGCGAGTGCAAGAAGGAAGTCCTGTGGAATAAATATCATGTGAACATGTAATTAGACCCTCTAGCACGGCTAAATAATCAGAGCTACAATGAGCTAAGGAAGCACAGGAAAAAATTGATTCCAACTTTTCCAATCTTTAGCACCTACCTGCTTATTTTACTACCTTATTATGCAATGTGTTTTTATTCAGTATATTTTTTAAAACCCAAGGGGAAAAATGTAGAACAAATGCTCACAGGGAAATGGCCCAGCATGGAACAGCTGAATTCACACTACATTTGTCTCTGTCATTTGTACTAATGGAGGGAATAATTACAGCAGTGAGATGCTCTCATCCATGCAAGCCATCGTTTTACAGTGGGTCAGCTACACAAGACATGCAGGAAAAGAAAAGGAGGCTCTGCTCAGAAATCTTTGGCTCTTCCCTGCAAGGAGCAGAGCACCCGAGTTGCACAAAACTTTTGACCCATTTCCTCAGCCTTGACATTTTCTGCTTCTCTACTCTCCATTTTTTTCCTTCCAGGACTTGTTCTTCATCCACTCCTAAGCTTCCAAGCACTGGCCCTCATCATTATCCTGCTTTCCCACTGCTCCCAGCTCCTCATTTTGTTCCAGCATCTAGTCCAGTTCTCCTTTCTCTCTTAAGACTTCTCTCTTAAATTCCCTGTTTTCCTGATAAAATAGCCATTCCTCACCACACCAGTTGACCTAATTACCCTTGCTTCTCCTCCATCTCAGATCTCTGTTCTGGACTCCTCAGGACCCTTGTCTCAGTGTTTTTATACAGAACAAGTCCAGCCCTGGTAAAATCAGCCCCCATCAGGACCATTCCTTCCCTGCTCTACTCCACAATCTCTCTTATATGTCCACTGCAAAAAACCCAGGAATTTGCTGGAAAAGCTACAAAATTTACTTGAGGAGGGTCTTTGATCTCCGTTTCAATATCCAGGGTCTGCACTGCTATGTACAGCAGGTTATTTCCATGTTTAATTACACTTTTCAAGAGCAAAATAAAAGGATGCTGCCTCACCCCCAAGTCTCAAATCCCTACCCACAGTACAGGCAAAATGGCACTAAAGCAACAGAAAACAGCCACAAACAGCTGAACATATTTCAGCTGACAATTTAATTCCTCCTCCTCAACTCCAACAAATTGTGCCCAAGGCAGAGATGTGATGAACAATTGATGTGCTGTGGTGGAGCCACGCTCTGAAGGAGAGCACAGACAAATTGTCCATTTATTCTCTTGCCATCCTTTCCTCCCCAGCACAATAAATTCTCCTCCGTGTCCCTGGACAAGGAATTAGGCTGGCACATGGTCCGTGGTGGGGTGCAGACCTTCAGCACAGTCACAGAGCTCAGGAGCTGCTGCTGGTTCCACCAGGCACACCCCAGTGAAGGGCAGCGGTGGCCTCGAGGAGCAGCTGGACAAGGCAGCATTGCAAGGCATGGATGTCAGAGTGAAGGACAAACACAGCACAGCAGCCACAGAAACAACAAAATAAAGTCCACTTCTCACATTTTCCCTTTTCCTGGTCCTGGAGCACAGATCTGTGCTGTCCTTCCCACCAGGTTCTCATGAAGTCACTGGTGAGTGATTCCTCCCTGTTCTCAACTCATGAGCCTTCCTTTATAATTTCTCCCATCCAGTTGAGGAGGGGAGTGAGAGAGTGGCTCTGGTGCCACCTGGAACCCAGCCCAGCCCACCCCAGTGCCCAGCCCCACCTTTCCCAGCAGGGCAGCATGAGGTGGGCATGGCTCACACCATCAGACACAACTCTGATTGTCAGCCTCAAACCCACAGAGGCGATCACAATTAAATCCTGCAGGACAAATGAAATCTGGATGCTTCCCAGATGAATTTTTTAGTTCAGATTTACAGCACCACTTAATGCAGTTATAAAAATTATAACTTATTATAATTTTTATTGTATTTTGGAGTCACTTTATATCGCATATATCTCTTCCAAAACTCAGTTCTTTTATAGTTTTTAATGTTCTGAAAGCCTGTTTTGAAAGTTTATATGAACCAAATTATTTGTGTATAATTACACTTTTATTGTTTTTAAAAGAACTCTTAATCTCCCTGACAAAAAAAAAAAAAAAATCTTTTTTGTTTTAAAAAACAAAGACACTGAGCCAAAATATGCAAGGTATTGTGCTGGCATTCCACTTTTAAAAAATAAAAGCTAAGGATACTTTTCTAACAAAGCTTTCACAAATTATTCCTCCTTTAATTAAATCCCTCTTTGCTGGAAACTAACAAAATGCCATTAAGAGCAGAAGACAGTTATTATCTTTCCGTCGTTTTCCCTTTGTATAATACATTATTACCTAAGTTTCAGTGATTCTTGCTGTGTTATCCACCTCTCCTTTAAAGAAAATACTCTGTAACCATAGCAATACTTTCCCACCCTGGTATTATTTCCCGCTGGTTTGTTCTGGGCTTTTTGCACATAGCAACCACAGCAACCCTTGGTCCAGGCTGTCAACTTCTTCTTGGCAGCTCTTAGCAAAATTGGTGGATCTCTGAACTACCAAAAATGCAGCTTCCTGTTTTCAAAACAAGATCAGCACCTATATTCTACATAAAGTGAATCTTTAAAATTGTATCTCTACTTTGTATGGTATTTCTAGTGCCACAAATGTGAGATTTTGATATTCTAGATGCTGTCTTCTAGTTCTATCACTTTCTGCAGAGCAGAAGGCTGTGACATCTCCCTGTAATTCACCAAACTTGCAACAAAACTTTAGGGTCCTGCCTCAAACCTGCCCCATTTTTCACTGAATTCATGGAGGGGGACACCAGGTGTACCACCAGGTTCACAAAGGCATCACCACTATTTATGAGACATAAATACTTTGAATCCAACATCTAAACACTCAGAAACCACAGAACAGAGGGCAGATCTCAGCCACGTGCATCAATGTTTAACAAATTCCTTATATTATTTCACTGCTCATCATTTAATGCCATTAAAGTTCTTAAGTCTTAGCAGACTATCAATGTACTTCTTGATCTTCACTGTGGAGCTGAAGAGAAATTATTTCTTTCCTCTACAGAAGTAAAAGCACAAGAGAGAAAAAAGTGTTAAACCCCTCTCCCCATTTAAAACTGACCAAGTCTGATTTTGTTCAACAATTTTTAATAGTATTTTAAGTTGCTGCCCAATAAGGATAACAAAAGCACTAGTAAATTCTGAGATTTAGCTGAATTTTGCTACTAGTTGAGTTAGTTTTCACAAGCTGCATAGTAAGGTAGAGTCAGTGAACTGTGGTGAAGCAACACAAATTATATTTGGGAACAACAAACAAAGTGATTTAAACCACTGGTGTTTTACTGTGACTCCTCTCATCCCACTGGAGTCAACAGGGCTTTTGTCATTAAATTCTCTGTCAAATTCTTACCCCCACTTGTAATTCTTTCCTATGAATCACCCAGGGATATTCCCTTCATGTGCTCTCTGGAGGGGAGTTCCAGAAGTGGAACTAGAAGTGCAGGACAACTTCATTTGCAAATCACCTGCTGAGAAAGGTGATTTTCTTCCTTTGAAACAAAAAAAACCCATTTGTCTCAGTCACAATGATAGAAACAACCAAAGGAAGTTGGATAGGTATTAAATACATGTGTGTGTATATATATATATGCACATATCCCCCTATATTTTTATTTATGTATATGTACAGCCCATATTTTTAATGTACATACAACCCCCTCCAATACTTTTATGTATATATACAAACATAAATAAAACAGAAGGGGTATTTATATATATATATATATATATATATATATATATATATATATAAAAACCCCAAAAATATACATATATCAAACAATTTGAATTTTTGTTTGATAGACATATATCAAACAAAAATTCAAATTACCTAACATATTTGTGAGAGCTAACAAAAAATAGAAATAAAAAAAAGAAACTCACTAAGGCAGTATAAGCTAGCTAGGTTGGTTTGGGGTTTTTTTTTAGAGTCTAAAATGCTACAGAAGAAAACTAGAGTGAAAAAAAAAAATTATAAAACAATTATTCCAGGAGGGAGAGGAAAAACAACAAATTACCCTACTGTTTTAAATGCTGCTGGGTTAAAGCACAGTCTTGTTTATATTCTAATGTATGGATGCACCAGTTACCCATACACAGAAAATTCCTCTACAACCATGACCCAGCTGGGGCTGCACACCAGAGAAATACACACTAACCAGATGGGCCAAAGTAGGAATATAGAAACACATTCCTGATGAAAAAAAATTAAATCTTTACATCACTGTTGCCTGTGGGTTTTTGTCTTTTTGTAAATTTGAGTTAGACTTTTATGCATGCAGAAAGAGAACAAGAGCCCAGATATGGAAATAGAAAGGCAACAAAGGTATGTCATAGCTTTCCAATAAAATCTAAAGAGAAGGACAAAAAGTTATATTTTGCTATTTTGCCTAGCAGAGACACATATTTATGAGTAACTTACATTAAATTTACTAAGGTTTTCTTTCTAAGAAAAAGGAGGAAATTTGAAATTAGAGGTTCCTATGATTTAGCTGTGTTCACTGAAAGATAAGCACAAACACAGAAAATAGGAGTAATTTTGTCACCAGAGCACTTCAAAATTAAGACTTAAAACTAGCAAAGTGCCCTATCACTGTACATTAAAACAGTACTTTATATTTTATCAGCTGTTATGCTCAATTTGTAGGAGAATTTCCAGACAGAATCTTCCAATTGATAATCACAAATAAGAAAAAAAAAAAAAGACATTTTCTTTTTCCATAAATGAAGGTGGTAATAGTTTTATTAAATTCTAATTCAAATTATGTTATTTTAACACGTTGATCAAATGCATCATGAAACTAAACATTATTTGCTTCGTTTGGTTTTATGAGGGCACAATGGGAAATGCCATTCTCTCCAATCACAGCTTTTCTGAATGCATCCACTTCACCAGTCTCTTAACAACAAATGCAATTACATTTCACTGTAAAATAATCAAATATTCACATCCTTGCACATAAGAGCTATTTTGCTTTGGATGTAAACACTTTGGTTAAATTTTCTATTATCTAAAAGATGCTATTTTCTAGAAGGCAGCATCCCCACTTAGAAAACTCTGGCATTTTCTGACTCTTGATTTGACTTAAAGAGAGATCTAAAGGAAAAGGAATCACTGAGAATTATTTTAAATTTGAAATTATAATTCAATCCACAATGCTAAAGAAAATGCACTTTTAAAAAATTATTATTATTTCCTATAAACTAATGAAGGACTTACAACATTTAAAATAATATTTTGCCAAGGCGCTCTTGCCCAGAGTCACAGGAAACAACTCTGAAGACTTTTTCAGAAATTAAATGCAAAATGAAGTCAATACTTTTTCAATGAATTGTCAGGCTAAAACAACGTGTCTTTTAATTTAATTTCTGTTTATAATGGTTCAGGTTGACATGACTTTTAACAAGACTTCAAAAATCTGCTTAATTTTTTAGGTACATCTTGTGCCTCTTATATAGACAGGTCCTTGATTGCATTCCTTATTCCCTTGCAAGAAGTTTACTTTTCTTGTTCTTACTTCATGTGTTTTGGAAACTTTTCATATTTATCCCTTCCTTTAAGAGGATAACTGTCCAAATTTCTACCTTCTGGAAGCTGTGAAAGTATTAGCCTTAGTGTTTTTGTGGTTTTGTTTGGGTTTTTTACCTAGCAAATAGTGTCTTTTTTTAAATTGTAAAGGTCTCATTACAGTGACCTTCCAGACACAATTTACATATTTCTCCATAAATTAAGAATAAGCATTGTTTTAATGCTGGTCTACTCAAAGAATGTTTGGGGTTTTTCCCTTCCAGTATCCTAAAGCCTCAGAACCATCTTTCAGAAAACCTTCTCTGACTGTATCTCATACTGGGACATCAAATGGTGCAATATCCACCAGAAAAGTAAAGAAATGTTAAAGGAATCAAAGCAGGAGTGAGGTCTGTGACAGACAGCAGGTTTTGAATAGATTACGTGAGACTGGAATTTTGGGAAGTTAAAGAATATTGGGAAGTTAATAAAGAAGTTGATAATAAAGAATTTTGGGAAGTTAAAGAATATAAATCCATCACTTCAAAAGAAAAAAAAATCATTTTTATCCCATTCTTACTGGAAAAATGTGAACCAAACCCACAAATAAACCAGCTTTAAACTGCAACCCTGAATCTGGGCAGAAGGAAGAGCACAGCCCTGTTTGGGACATACACATTAACCATTGTGGATGCAGAGCTCCTATTAGAATATATTATCACACAGCATCCAAGTTTATCAATGCTGGCCTCAATTCAAATATGCCGTGAGATGCCTCACTAAGTGCTTCACTAAACTGAGCCTTTCATGCTATTTAAAACTAACTTAATATAGAAAAGAGCTATAGATTAACTGACACATCTATTGCCTTTTTTGTTCCAATCACTTCTGTTTAAGTGCACTTCACTCTGGGGAACACAAAAACCTGGTGGGGGAAGGAGGGGAACCCCAGCAAGTTATGTTTGACCTGGAATTGAAAATTCAGCCACCAGACCATTCCAGACCTCAGGCTGTCTGATTCCTCCAGTCTCACGTAATCTATTCAATAGTTAAGCCTCACTCCCTATTACCCTTTAATAGTGGTTGTGCCTTTTATTGAATTCCTCAGAGCAAATCATCTAAAACTGGCTTTGAACGATCACGTGGCTCCTGGAGCTGGTTTGGAAACCCAGAAAACAAGACACGTACCAGGATTTGAGCAGCTGGCCACGAAACGACAGCCTCAGGCAGGAGCTCCGTGGTGCAGGCAGCAATGCCAGAGCCCAGCTCCCTCTCACCCCACCTGATTCTTTAGCCAGGAGACCCCTCTGTGTCCTTGTGCCTTGCCAGCCACACCTTCCCACTCTTGTGACAAGGGGAGATGCAGAGATGAATCTCCGAGCATGGTACACGCACCATTAGAGGGATGTTTCCACTTCAAAGCCATAAAGGAATGCAGCCTGCAGAGCCCAGCTCCCTCTCACACCACCTGATTTAGCCAGGAGACCCCTCTGTGTCCTTGTGCCTTGCCAGCCACACCTTCCCACTCTTGTGACAAGGGGAGATGCAGAGATGAGAAGTTCTCTGGGTACCATTAGTGGGATGTTGGCTACTTCAGAGCCATAAATGAAGGCAGCCTGCAGAGCCCAGCATCTCCCCTGGACAAGGGCTCAAAGCAGGGAACCCCCTCCCTCCAGGGGTTTTCAGCAAGTCCCAGAGGCTGCTGCTGTCCCATGAGTAAGGTTTTCTGGCTGCTGCCATGAGTAAGAGGGGAGCTGCACACAGAGGCAGGTGGCAGGAACCCCTGGGAAGAGAAGATTGCCAAGGGCAAATGTCTGTCACAGCTTTGTGCAGAAAAATTCATCTCAGAAATATCTGTGGACATCTCATTAACTGCCTACCCCTGATTCACCCCATAGTTTTATCACAAGTGTGTTTCTCCCAGGAAAAACAAACAAGCAAAGAGGCAAAAAACCCAACAAAACCTGCAGTACTTACCATTTATTTGGATTTTGCTACAGGACACACATTCATGAAAACAGAATTAAAGTAACGCGCGCAACCTTGATTTCAGCATTTCCCACTTCTGGTGGCCAGGATTTGTCACCTTAGCAAGCTTTTAAAAGTTCATGGTGCACATGCAAAGTTTCCTCAAACTTAGGGGAGACAAAAAAAGTAATCAAATCAGGTAAAGTCCTTTTTTTTTTTCTTTTGGGTCAACCTGTTGTCAACTGCACACCTGAGAGACAGGGTGAGAGCATTAACACCCAGGGCTGTTGCTTGAGTCAAGCAAGAAGCTAAAACCAGAGTCTACCTTACATTGCAGTGCCCCAGGGTAGGAGAGAAAGCAGAACCCAGAAATCCTGTGCTTCAGGCAGTGTTCTGGGGAGCAGCAGCATCCAAGCTCCCCATGGTTGCTCCTCATCTTCCTCCATCTTGCCATCATCACCAGTCTGACTTAATATTTCCCTTTTCTGTGCTCACAGCAAGTCTGGCCCTGTTTCTTGCCTGCTTTGCAGCTTCTATTGCACATGAATCAGAACTGCTTCCCACCTTCATCCATCATCTTCCTCTGCTGCTTGGAGCTTTGCAGACTTGGTCTGCCTTATCCAGACCTTGGTCTGCCTTATCCATCTGTCCCATCCTCCAACTGAATCAAATAAATGGGACATGGTAAATAAATGGGACTTGAGGTAAGATGTGCTAATACACAGAAATATCCCAAATACATTGGTATACCCAGTCCTTCTTCAGCCTCATGTTTTTCTACCTCTAAAGAGGCACAACTCCCTTCTTTTCACCCTATTTTCTGCCCCTCTCTGCCAATCAGAAGACATTTCCACAATCCATATTCCCCAACATGGAGCCTGGGTTTGTTTTGAGCCAGAACAAAAGGAATAACTTCTTCCAAGTGGTGCACAGTGCAGTTCTGGAGTCAAGGCAATTAGGCCGAAAACTGTCTAAAGAAAATGACTTCACATCCCAACTGAAGAGAGAGCATATGGAACAAAATGTAATGGAAGAATGACAGAGCTGAAAACAAAACAAAGATGTGCCATATTTCATAACAATGCAGATGTTAAGATATTGAAAATATTTTTAGCATGTACCAGAGAACACAAAAAAGAAAAAACCCATTGGGAATAAGAGTTCAGATCTACATTGTTCCCCTGCTTTCATGACGTTTACAACAGTATTATTCCCCCCCACCCGCCACGAATTTAAACAGCTCCAAAACAAGCTCTTCATTTTGCCAAAAAAACATCAACATGTTCATTATTTTCAAGTCTATTCTAGTGAATACTACCTGAAGCAACCCATTCAACTCTCTGCAGCTGGTTTTCTGCCTTCAGAGGCCTTAATTTTCTCTACATGGACCTCACCTTAGTCACAATCACACTGGGCTTTTCAACTCCCCCTCCATTTTTAGTTTTGAGTTCTAGTATGCTGTACACTTAGGTCCCAGAAACTCAAATTTACTCAAAGGGCATATATTTTATTTCAAGGTCAATTTAACACTGTAGGAGTTGTTCATGTACACTCATTCCACTGTGTCTTATCATCCTTTTTCCATCGCCCTCTCCTCTGGAAATTCAATTTTTTCTTCAGCTGGGTAACCTACACATCCTTGAGCTGCTAGGAAAGGTAATTTCTCCTTTTCTTTTGCCCATGACCTGCCCTTCTGCAGGCACACAGATAAACCTTACAGTAAGAGGAAGAGCCAGCACACCATGGCAGAGCTGCTGTGGTCCCCAGGGTCACCTTGTGCCCTCCATGGTGTCACTCTGGGCTGTCCCACCTGAACATCCCTGCTGGCCACTGGTCCTTGTGCCTCCCCAGCTCCATGACAAGACCAACTCCTTGCTTGGCACTCTGCTGCCTTTCTCCAAAGGGTGAAAACAAAGCACAAATGCAGCCAGTGTGGGGGTTCTGAATTCCCCCACCCACCCAAAGAAATGGTTTGCTGGAGTAGGCAACTTGATGTCACAGGGGGACACAGGGGGACACAGAAGGGAGTCACAGTTTTGTCACTATAACTCAATTCTGCAGTTTCCAAGAACCAGCAGTCGTGGTGACCTCACAAACTGGACCAGCTGAGGAGCAAAAACTCCAAACCTTCAAAGCTCCACACCCAAAAAATGCCAAACACCACGAGGTTATACCTCCTTTCTCAGCCTCATGAACATCCTGTGAGATGTACAACACCCTGCATTTGCACTGAGGGCTCTGCACTTCCCAGCAGCACAAATTCCACAAGAACAACACAGCCAGTGCAAATCTTGGATGCTTTCTCAGACTTTCTGAACTTAAGTTACACAATGTCGCAGACATCTTTTATGGAAAATCCTTTCCTTAAGATTTTTCCTCCTGAGAAGCTGAGAGACCTCAGGAACAAAATGTAAACAATGATTATCTGCTGCTGTGGAATGCAACAGGTGCATCTGTGATTGGTCTCATGGTTGTTTCTAATTAATGGCCAATCACAGCCCAAATAGCTCGGACAGAGAGTCTGAGACACAAGCCTTTGTTATCATTCTTTCCTATTCTATTTTTAGCTAGCCTTCTGAGGAAATCCTTTCTTCTATTCTTTTTGTATAGTTTTAATGTAATATATATCATAAAATAATAAATCAGCCTTCTGAAACACGGAGTCAGATCCTCATCACTTCCCTCATCCAAAAACCCCTGTGAACACCATCCCAACACAACACAGTCTGAATCCTCACCTGCCCCCTGGCATGGGAAGTCAATGGCCAGGAATGGCTAATTACTGCCTGGATAATTCACCCCACTCATAAGCAGCCTCACTTATCCCCCAGCAACAACTTAGATAAGGAAGGGACCCCCACAAACTGAATTATGCTGGTGGTGACAACCCATGTGCAGAGGAGAAGTACAGAGGGTGACAACAGAGGGAAAACAGCAGCAGGCAACAGGGTGGTACTTCCATGGCCAGGGTCTGCACTGGGGAAGCCTTTGGGTAAGACCACATATGGATTTCAGCAGCTGAGCAGCCCAAATCTAGTTTATATTGGGCAGGAATAGAGAGGATGTTTTGAAAAAAGTCTTCAGGCTGAAGCTCTACAGTGCTTTTCCTGGTAGCTCACCTTGTTACAAGGAACCACCACACACCAGGAATTCCTGGTGGCTGGCAAAGCTGACCATTACTGAAACACATAAACCGGCAAAAAGGCTCATGTAAAGGCAGATGAACAGCTCTGTGCTGATCTTCACTTGCCAGCTGCCCAAAACAGTTCCAACTTTATTCATGGAAAAGCCAACATTCCACTTCATTGTCAGGACAGAAATGCTTCTTGCTTCTCCCCTCCCAAATTTCCCAGGCAGCTCTGCCACCACAAGGACATGGCACAGTTTGGAGTGCCCAGGACCCATTTGCCTGCCACTGCCACCATCCATGGCACTGAGTCACAGGGTCACACCAGACTGTTTATGCAAGAGGAGCAGCTTTGGAAAGCCTGGTTTAGTCTGCCTGTCTTTTGCTACAAACTACCAGACACAGGTTTCAGAAAGATCTGCCAAGAAATTAAAACCTAGCTTGTCAGAAAGGCAGAAACACACTGCAGAAGGGCAAGCTGGAAACAGGGGAGTTCCCAAGAGGTCTTAGAGTTTGCTGAAAAAAAAAAAGTAAAATTTTTCTTGTTTTTCCCTACGTAAGAGGAAAGTACAGTTTGACTTAATTGCAAAGCATAATGATAAGCCAGCATATATGTACATGACTCATCTTCAAATAACCACAAAATGCAAGGAGATACAGAAGACACAATTTAGGACTTTTTTTTTTACTCTTAAGACTCACACAGTGGAATCAGGCCTACAGTAGTGTTACAAGACTAAGACAGCCTATAAAGCAGATTTATCTCCAGTTAGGCCTGGTATTTCCCCAAAATCCCATCTGCAGACACCAATTACACGCAATAAAGGCAAATAACGCTAATTCATGGCCATACTGCTCTGAGAGCACACAAAGCTGGTGCCTGCCTCAAACGTGGGACCACAGGCTGGACCGATGCAGGATCACTGGACCAATCACCCAACACGTGCCTGGCAGGCAGTGCTGTGGAAAAGAGGGATTAGGGCAGCCCTCAGACACCCAGCAGACACCAGCTCACCAATCTTGCTCTTTCTCTGCATGGCGAGATCAATACCAGCATGCACAGACATTGGAAATGTATGCAGGAGGTGCTAAATAAAAGTGGGGAAGAAATAGAAGAAGCCCCAGGTGATTTAAGGGATGAAGCCAAAGTGTCTTCAAGTGAGACTAGAGGGTTTAAGTCTGTGTAAATTATCAGTGAGGATAATTTGCTTGAACAGAGTACCAGGCTAAGTGATGGATTCTCTGTCATCCCCTGCAGTTTTTGCAAGATACTGAACACAGCAGAATCACTGTAGAATATATTTCTGTGTCCTTTGGCATGCAGGATGTTTTAAAAGACAGCATGAGGATCTTTCTGGCCTTGGAAACAAAATTCTGAGGGCTGTACTAAAGCTGAAGACTGAAATCTAAAGAAAATATTTAATGCTTTAAACAAATAATGTGTTTCTCATTTAAATAAAACTACTTTCAGACAGTAAGCATTATGAGTGGGGAAAGCACAAGCATTTACAAATGCCAAGTCAGCTTGACAGAATTTTAAAGAAATAATTTAATTTCTATGAAATATTTTCTGCTCATTCTCTAATTGGGGAAAATTCATGCGAATGTCAGGCTTGCCTCCTACCAATCATGACCAAAATATTGCCTTTTACTTCCCATCAGTGACACCCCAAGTACTGGCATTTTTATTTCAAAATTTGTATGTGAGGACAAAGTTAACATATCAGTAAAAAGCTGTGGTTAGTTAGGTAAACTCCCCGTGGTAAATTTAGTTATTTCCTGATGTCACAACTTAGTAAGACAGGAAAGTCTTCTGCCAGTCTCCACCTTCTCAACATACAGCAACTCATTTCAGACCAAGAGGAGATACCAAAAGCTCCCCTTCTGCAATAAAGCAATTAATCACTGTCTGCTAACTTTCTTTCCTGCTTTTGTGCCACTTTTTAAAGGAATTCCCCACATTCTCCTCTCCTAGGCATAGCATTAAGCAAGTTATTAACATCAAATAAACCATTTAATTCTATGTCTCTCAGGATCATGGTTCTTTGCACATCTTCACATCCTTTTGTCATCCTCAATCCCCTCCCAGTAGGTGTAGAAAATGAAAACATAAAAAAAAAAAAAATAGAAAATGAAAATACATGTAGAAATGTGGCAGCAAAAAAATATGTAAAGGAAATGCAAGGTCAAGAAGGGCAAATATTAAACCCACTCACATTAAAAACTGAGAACTGCAATTAAGTTAATCTATCATTCACGTTTTGTCAATGGGTTTCAACTTGAGTTACATGAGGGACAAGTAAATATTACAAATTTGAGTTTGGAAATTAGCTTTAAAATACACAAATTATGCATTTGAGGGAATCTTTCCAAATGAGATTAGACAGTAAATATGATAAGCAAGAGAAAACAATGAATTAAGAGAGCAAAAGAATTCACAGCAAAGGCTTTGTCTGTTGTCTAGTGTCTTATTCTACAAAAAGCTGCCTGAGACCAGAGATGCCATTTACTCCTAAAGGTCCCAAAATCCATGCACAGTGAAGCATCATGGATATCCTCAGTGGCAAACATTAACTTTTGATTTAATACAGTCTGGAAGCACTCAAAGGGATGAGGAGTAAGGCCTCCAAGATCTCAAAGCCAGCTTTGTCTCCATGGAAGTCTCATTTTTTTCTAGAACAAGAACAGAAATAGAGACATACTACAAGAACTGAATTTCTTGAGTTGTAATTAATTCATTAGTGACAACTTTGTAAAAGCACCACGTAATATTTTAACCATGTATCAGCTTCAAAAAAATCTCCACAATCCAGGCAAGATATAAGCACAGATTTCTACATGGCAGAACAGGACAAGTTCCACAGAGCTGTGATGAAAATTAATGACTGTATTATGTAGCAAATGATACCAGCCACCAATTATTTGCAGCTCAAATAAATGAGAGGCACCCTGAGAAAATTCCAGCTAAGCTGTTTGGATTCTGCACTTTCCAAGTGGAAACACAACTCAAGCACTGAAGGGTACATTTTATATCAGGCGTACACATGTCAAGCCAACCCAGACCCTGCAACATAACAAAAAGGTGGGATTCCCAATCATTCATCTTATTTTTCTTTCCAGATGCACTGAGCTACCTTGGGCAGGGAGATCCATCAAACAGCCCTGCTGCAGCTGGAGGAGTCTCTGAATGGCAACTCAGAAAAAAAGCCCAACTTGGAAACTCAGAATTGCCCTGGAAACCCCAATAATTCTCCACAGCCAGGGAGGAAACACAGTCAGTGCTCCCTCCAGACTGAGGACAGCCTTTGTGAATGCCCCAAAGTGCCAAAGCTGATGCCCTCAAGCCAACACTCCAGCAGAAAATAATGCTGCCTAAAAGAGGGGAAGCCTTGCCTGACAAAGCAGGAGCATGAAATGGATTTATCAGAGGGGGAGGAAAAGGGTGATAATGAAGAACATTTCAGTGAGACCAGCTTGAGAGAGATTAACATTCAGTGTAAAAAAAAAAAAAAAAAAAAAAAAAAAAAAAAAATTAGAGAAAAAAATCACAGTAAAGAGACTGCCTCGGGAGAGAAAAATGTGCAAGATCTTCAAGGTGCCATGTAGCCACATGTCTTTACCAGCAGAGCTGGTGGAAAACCCAAGTGACTAAAAGGTAACTGCAATCAGCTTGTAAAATAAGAGAAACTTCTTCATAAGGGTCTCAGACTGAAACAGCGGAGATGGCAAAAGTAAAAGAGCATTTGAGACAATTGGAGCAGGCAACAAAACCATCTATGAACTTTAACAAGGAGGCAGAAGTATTTCTTTCCCCATGTAACCAAGAAAACACACAGCTGCCACTCAAGGAAAGTCCTGCGCTATTTCAGAAACATTTGGTCCAAGAGATGAAACTTTTTATCTTCGATACACTTCTGCATAAAATACCAAATGTAAGGGTTGAAGATCTATAACATTTTCAGAATAAAATATTCCCTAGTTCAAGTGTGGAAAATTAGATGGACATATTTTGAACACATGACCACTGAGGAATAATTGTAAAATAATCTTCAGCAAGCAGGTAGCAGTCAAAATTCACATATAAAGCTGGAATCTTGTAACAAGACATTTGACAAAATGATTTTTTAAATGGACTTTTTTAATAATACCTGTTTAGTTATTGAGCCATTGCATCTTTTGCCTGGCCTTGTTGTTTGGTTCTTTATTCCCTAAACCTTTTAGTTCTTTATTCCCTAAACTTTTTGTTAAATTTTTGTCCTAACCTCTGACTGCATTAAATGTGGAGAGCCTGATGGACATGAAATCTACACATTCCTCTTTTCCACTGAACAATTTCAACTCTTACTGCTAATTACAAAATTCTGGCCTGAGTGCCACGGCTCACTAAGTTATTTAATGTCTGTGCTTTTTAGAACATCTACATATTTTTCTAAAACTTCATTTTTTTACACCACACTCCTCCCCAAAAACCTCACAGGTAAGTATGTTTTAATTCTAACTACCTAAGTATTTTCCATCTTCCCAGCTTTATATCATCCATAGGTTTGTCACCTCCTCGCTATGTTCCAAAGCATTAATTAATGAGACATAAAACACAAGGAAATTTCTGTGGGACAAAACTTTCTTCTATCTCGAATCATTAAAATGAAATAAAACCTGAAGTAATTGTTGAACCAGTCATAAATCAGCAATATGTTTAAATAAGTAATCCACCTGGCTCCAAATTCTTTTGAGTTTTCTAGGTTTTGCTGAATCAAAGGAGCTACAGCAGACTTCTTGGAAGGACTGCTACCTTTTAAAGGTTTCAGAAGTCATTACAAGCACTACTTCCACTCTCCTCCATTCCCCAGCCTCAGGAATACAAAGCAATTCTATTTTAGGCTGGGATTTCTGGTCTGTTTACAGGGGAGCAGGGTTGGGGTGGGGGAGGGAAATATTTCTTTCCACAGACTTTATTTAACAAAATATTTACAAGATATTTTTGCAAGAAATTAACAGAATCATAGAATTGTTTAGGCTGGAAAAACCTTTAAGGCCATCAAGCACAACCATTAACCCAGCACTGCCAATTCCTCACTCAAACATGTCCCCGTGTCTCAAATATCTGCAGGGACAGTGACCCCACCACTTCCCTGGGCAGCTGTTCCAGTGCCTGATCACTCCTTCCACGACATTTTTTTCCTAATATCCAATCTAAACCTCCCCTGGTGCAATTTGAGGCCATTTCCTCTTGTCTTGTCACTGCTACCTGGGAGAAGAGACCAACCCCACCGGGCTACAATCTCCTTTCAGGGGGTTCTAGAAAGCAGTAAGGTCCCCCCAACCTTCCTTTTCTTTGGGAGCTAAAATTAAGAAAATTAGGGTGGATGAAGAAGAAGATGAAGACTGATGAAGACTGATTCTTCTCCCATCTTTGAGAGAGATGAATGTCTTAGGCTAGGAGGAAACATTGCCCCAGAGCAGCTGCTGTGTCTGGATGCTGCAGCTCCTTGAAATTCCACAAACCATCCAACAGAACCCCCTGCTCAAAAACATCTTCACCATGGCCAATAAAATCTTACACCTTTACAGACTGAAAAATTGAACAGCAAATACCCACATGGGAAAGAACTTGAGAAAACAGAGTTTAAAAAATTATCAGTTCTTGGCTGGTCTCTGTAAAGGATCATATGAATTTTTATCTGGTGAGGAAAAATATATTAAACTGAGTAACCCTCTCAAGGCATTTGTCACCAGCAAGATGACACAGCACACCACTTCTGGATGCTGCAGCTCCTTGAAATTCCAAAAACCATCCAACAGAACCCTCTGCTCAAAAACATCTTCACCATGGCCAACAAAATCTTACACCTTTATAGATTGAAAAATTTAACAGGCAAATACCCACATGGGAAAGAACTTGAGAAAACAGAGTTTAAGAAGTGGTCAGTTCTTGGTCTCTGTAAAGGATCATATGAATGTTTAGCTGGTGAGGAAATATATATTAAACTGAGTAACCCTCTCAAGGCATTTGTCACCAGCAAGCTGGCACAGCACACCACCTCTTAGGGTAGCCCAGCCTGCTCTGACTGAACAAACAAAAAAACTTCTTCAAACTTCATAAAATAACCCAATCTGTGTCAATGGGGAGAGCATTGTTATGTCTATGTGTTTGATATGCTGCTAAATATTCATTCCAATTAGAAATTGTTTGTGCGTGGGGTAAAGCAACCACAGAGATTATGTTTACATGTGTCAGGAAGCACCAAGATAGATCAAAATTAAAAAAAACTCCACGCATAAATTTGATGATTAAAGGTAAAACTGCTGGGAAGCAAAGAAACAACAATCAGAAAAACAAAACTAGAAAAGAAGGCATATCTAAAAGTTGAAAAAGCAAATTGGCAATGGTTTCAGGGTCTGAAATTAGAGGAGCTGGAATTTCTGTGCATTCTCAGGAGGCAGCAGGACCCAAGGCTGTAGGAGGTGATGTCAGAAGTCGTCTGTGCCTTGCCACTGGCTCTAGAGAGGCCTGATAAGCAATTTCTGATTTGCTTTGGGCCCTGGCTTCCATCTTTTCAAAGGTTTCACAAGAGTTTACAACTTTCTTTGTGAGCAACACAGACTTATTACAACCAAAATCTGAATCAAAGGCAGCATGTGATTTTCATTTTGACTTCAGAATTATTATTATTTTCATTATATAGTGCACAACCACCTCAATTATCAGGAACACTAAGAATGATCCAGATAAAAACTAACAAGTACAATCAACTATTTGTAAGGAAACAGAGAATAATTACATGCCTGACACCCTCCCCCCCAAAAAAATGAAAAATATAAGTGTAGTTGATGATAAAAAGGAAAATAAAAAGTATGCATGCACAAGCTTTATAATACTGAAATAAACAACCTGTTTTCTCAGAGGATCTTGTATTAGAAAAATGTAACTGAAATAGTTTCCAAATAACTGATTCCACTCAATTAAAAAGAAAAACAAAAACACACAGCAGTGTCCACTTTCTAAGACAACACTGGAATAAATAATTGTTTGGGAAATATGCTATGGCTGGTGCATCCCCTTAACC